>NC_028355.1:22658675-22704260 GCF_000741045.1 Vigna radiata var. radiata | reverse complement strand
GGAGGTGGTGGAGGAGGAGGAGGCAGTTGGGGTGGTGGAGGAGGAGGAGGAGGAGGAGGTAGTGGGTGGAGATGTAGAGGGCATGGTAGAAGGAAGGGGCATGATTACAAAGCGAAGAAGAAAGAGGTGTATGAGGAGGAAGAGTATAGATTGGGAGAATACGCAGAATGCAAGGGAAGAACACGATGCTGGGGCATGAGATTGGAATGCCCCCTTCATTGTGGAGGGCCTTGTTTCTATGATTGTCACCATTTGTGTAAGGCTCATTGCCACCAACCTTAGGCACCAGGTTACACATTTTTTATCGGAAAAATGATATTTTATCACCAATTTTTTATACTATTTTGACACTGCATACATGTGAAAATGTAGTTAGACGATTTTAAATTAAAAAAAGTTGAGACAAGGACATATTTGAAAGAGAACCAAAATTTCTTTTTTAATTTAAAATCGTCCAACCATATTTTGACACATATACAGTGTCAAAAAATTAGTGTTAAAATATCATTTTTCTTTTTTCTCTTATCACTTATAAACATAATACATTTTTTATTTCCTCTGTTTTATTTTCTATGAATATTTTAACTTTTCTAAATAACTGTATTTGGAGTGTGGCCATAAATATGATACTATTTAGCAAATTTCATTTTAATTTCCTAATTGTTTTAATTATTTTAAAACAAAATAAAAGCCTCTGAAACTTCAAAAGTTGTTTACTCTTTCCTAGGAAAGTCATTTAAACGACTTGGCTTTACTCATTCCATGTTAGGCAAAGTTGTGTTTGATGTTGTTGTGCCTTCACAGTCTGCGGATAGTTCCTGAACTCACAAATCTCAAGGATTGACAGCGACATCAACATGATCTTAATTAGGATGTTCTATTTTTGCTGCTAAACATCTCCTTCACTGTCGCCGCATGCTCGTGACGTAAAACTATGCCAACAAAACTCATAATAATAGCCACCAACGTGGTACACAATCCAGCGTGGAAAAACAATATAAGTGATGATTTGAATAACTATTTATAGAAGAAACATTTGCGATGGGTTTAACCAAAGATCACAGCACAATAAGCACTAATTTTCTCAACTTTTAAGATTCTAATTTTAAAAAAATTTAAATAAATAATAATTTACAAATAAAAAACAAATTTTAAAAATACTAACAACTTGTTGAATAATGTACTTATTATATCTAATCGTACAACACATCAGAGTAATGAATCGAGTTCAAGGTAATCAAGAAGTACTTATTTTATATAATATAATTAGGTTAAATATGTTTTTACTTTATTAATTTTAAATATGAAATTAAAATTTATTTTTAGTTTAACTTTTGATACACTTTAATTTACAAACTTAGAAAATAAATATATATTATTTTTTAAATTTAATTGTGTTAAATTTTTATAATGTGTCAAATACATTTTATACATATATTTAAGCTATTTACATCATTTAAAACATTTTTACATAAATTTTTTAATTTAAGAAACATTTAAAAGTTAGAATCATTAAATTGAAAATATTATTTTTATTAATTTTTAAAATTTAAAACTAAAATATATGAAAAATTTAGACGAAAATAAATTCTAATTTTGTATTTAAATTAAATATATATTTGATTTTGTATATTTTTAAAACTGTTTGTGTTTCATTTTCTTTGGTTCTTTCACAAATATTAGGGCTATTTATTAGTAAGGAATTTTTGGAAGTTTGTGGTGAGTGACCTAGGGTGAGGACATAGGTTTTTTTTATTGATTATAGTTGGGATGCCCATACACACTATCCATAATTAATTAAGGCAAAGTAAAGTCAGGAAGCACGTTAGGATGACGACTAATTCCATTGTCGCTGAAATTAGGAGATTTGTAGAGATGGATGGATTGTGCATTTACTGAAATGCCCATTATTTTTTTCGTCCAATGCAGAGGTTCCTGCATAAACATGGTTTAAATGGGATGGAATCGATTTTGTGAATGCACGTGTGGAAATATGGATTTGATTTTGCGGGTGCATGTGAAGTGAGGGAATCGATTCCCACGGTTCTTTTAAGAATCTATTTGCTTCCATAACTAATAATAATAATAACAATATTATTATTATTGTAATAAAAATAATAATAATATTAACAATAATAAAGATTAAATATGATTTAAATACCCTTTAATTGAAATTAAAATTAATTTCTTTTCAAAACTTTAATAAACTAGACCAAAAATTTCAAATGAACTAATTTTAATTTTAAGTGAAAATTAAGAAATTAAAAACTTATTTAACAATAACAACAACACTAACAGCTATCACAATAAAATAAAAATAATAATAACAAAAATTATAATAATAATTATTACTATTATTATAATAACAACCATAACAATAATAATAATATTAATAAAAATAATATTAATATTAATAATAAATAATAATAATAATAATAATAATAAGGGTTAAATATGTTTTTAGTCCCTATACTTTGGGATGATTTTGGGTTTAGTCCCTCTTTTAAACTATGGTACAATTTAGTCCTTCAACTTTAAAAAACTCTGGTTTTAGTCATTTTTATCAAATTTTTTTAATTTTAATTATTGTTTCAAGCACTAGATTGTTTACATTGTTTGACACATTTTTGCTTCAATGTTAACTGAGAAACGTGCTTGAAGCAATAATTAAAATTAAAAAAATTTGATAAAAATGACTAAAACCAGAGTTTTCTAAAATTGAAGGACTAAATCGTACCATAGTTTAAAAGAGGATCCAAACCCAAAATCGCCCCAAAATATAGAGACTAAAAACATATTTAACCCTAATAATAATAATAACAAAATTGATTTTATTAACTGTTAAAGATAAGAGAAAATCAATTTAAAGCGGGTTAATGAATTATTTAAAAATGTATATTTTATTTTTCTATTATTTCTTTAAAATAATGAAAAATGTTTATCAGAGAAACTTATTGTTTTATAAATAATAATAATATTATTATTATTGAAATTTATACCTAAACAATATATTCTATTTTATTCTTTTGAATATTGAAAATTTATAAAATATGTTATTATATTATGGATTAAACCTCCTATTTGACCAATAAATTTTGAATGGGTCTTAGATCAATTCAATGGTTATCTCAATTTCTAAAATAGATTAATAGTACAGAAACATATGAATATACTAGGAACAACTTCAGTACAAAAGTTATCATGTTTTGAGACCGTAAATTTTTATTTTTATTTTTAAAAAAGTGTAAGATTTGAATAAACCATTCTTTATACACAATAAAGAAATTGATATTTAAATATAACTTAATTGATTTATAATTAAGAGGTTTATTTTGTTTTTAATTAAATATGTGTAAGTCAATCACTGACTATATATACAATTCCAAAATCCTATAGTAAAAAGTTAACGTGATATAATTATTATAAGCTGGTTTGTTGAATTTTAAATACTATTTATTTGAAATTATTTAAAGTTTAATGATTTTGAGTAACTTTTATCCTAACTTAAATCTAAATAAAGTAACAGTTACAAAATAGTGTTGACGCAATAGAAAAAAAAAAAGTCAAGATATAGTTAACAATTTTTTTTAATAATGTATTATTATTTTATTGATTTGGATATTTAAAATCGATAAATAAAAAATTATTATATAAAATTATTGTAAAAATATTATAAAAAAATTTTCAAAAAAAATATTTCCAACAACATTTATTTGGAAATCGTGAATGAATAAAATTGTGATTGCAAAAGGTGAAAGGAACCTTCAAATGGTTCCAAGAGCTGTCACAAGATTCCAAGAGTAATTTTCTCACAACATTTTCCTTTTGAAGCTCATAGTTGTCACTCACTCTCTTTCACTTCAAATAACTTTTTCCAAGAAAAAAAAATTGTTTTAAGTTTCTTTCTTTCTGGTAAAACCAATAATGCATAAACTATTTTAAAATAATACAATAATAATTACTTAGATCTTGCAGTTCTTATTTTGAACTTTTAATTCATGAATTAAGTCTTCAAATGGTTAATTACCGGAATACAGTTATTAAATACTCTCAACATTATCTGTGGAATAACTTTTTGATGTTATGAAAATTCTATTTATTCAATATTTTAATATTAATATAAAGTTTTTAACAATCTTTATTTCTGAAAAACTAAATTGTTTTAAAATGTATATTTAGAAATTAAATAGTACAGATTTGGTAACACGGTAACAGAACAGGAATTATATAACGTGGATCATGTGAAGGCACCACCACTAGCCCTTCTTTAAAATCTTTTTTCCCTAAAGTAGATTAGATTACCACAATGTCTTGGGATTTTGCTATAACTTTTATCTTTTCTATTACGTGACTTGCCAAAAACAATTTCAATCGAACTGTTTGTTCCAAATTAAAAATATTTATATGACAGTGCAATTTGAAATATTTTATTTTATGGAGAGAAGGAGATTTGACAAGATTTGATACTTTGTTGGCCAATCAAACATGAACAATAATTGTTGACAGCGTGATGATAAATAATATAGCTAATCCTGTTTTTTCATCGCAAACTCTTTTACCTACTCCTGTCGTTTATTGTCCAATGGTTAAAGATAAAAAAAACTATAAATCTATTGACTTTAAATTTTAAGTCATAAATGGTGGGAATTTCTTAAATATATAAGTGATAATTTTGAAGATACAAAAATATATCGCCTGAGTCTGTTGTCTTCTGTTTACGCGGTGTGAATATTTAAGGCAAGTGGAATTGTTGGATCCCAACTTTCTCGGAACTATGTATCTAAGGGTGCGTTGATTTGAGGGTGATTGGAGGTGATTAGAGGAGAGTGATTGAATGAATTTGAGGGTAATATTTTTTGTTGTTTATTTGAGTGAATTTGGAGATAAACCAAAGTGAATTTTGAAATAAAGTTTGTGAGAATTGGTGTAGGATTTAGTTTATATAACAAATTAAAAAAATTTACTTCAAAATTCATTCTCATTTACCTCCAAATTCATTCAAATAAACAACAAAAAATATTATCCTGAAATCCACTCAATCACTCTACTCCAATTACCTCCTATCACCCCAAATGAACACACCAACGGAACATTTTATGAGCAGTTTTTATTGTTCCAAAATGTGAAAAGCATGTCTTATTATTTTTAAGTAATTCAGATTCAATTTTTGTCTCTGTTCCCAAAAACAAATATCAAACAATTTTAAATAATTTATTATTTTAAATTTCTTATTTAAACTTAATTATGATGTATAATAGTATTTATTACGATAATATTTTAAACAATTTTTATCATCATATTATATATATAGCACTTGAAGTATTTAGAAAAAACTCCTAATTATAATAATAAGAGATGCTCTTTAATTTAGAGACCATGGAGGAAACAAGCTCTACATCTTTCTACTTTTGCATAGACCAGAGTTATCTCTGTCTATTTCTCTCAATGTTTAACAGAGTAATGTATTTAAGACTTTTCTCCAGGTCTGATAAGCGTTTACTTCTAATTCTAACATGGTATTTACAATTTGGAAGAGATACAGTAATATGTAGATAACCCAAGAGAGGAACAGCTAGCAGAAGGTAGTTGAGGACAATAAAAAGAAGAAAACGGAACAAATTAATAGTATAACGCAAGTCACACGAAGCCACACGAACTCGGATTTCTACCAAAGAAATCTGGATTTCTTCGAAACGTTGCTGGGAGGACTCATCTGAGGAACTACGAAATTATTATCATCTTCCAAACTTGATCTAACGCTACCTTTCCTTCCCTCTCTGTACCCATTCTGCTCACCCATCTGTTCCCAATATGCACCAGAAGAAGGTGCCGCTTGAGGAACCCAGATCCCACCAGAGGAGAACGAAACCATGTTTCCCTCACTAAACACCGACAACATCTCATCACCATTCTGCAATTCAACATCAACTTGTTAATCGCATATCCAATAAAACCAACAAAAATTTAAATTAGATCCCAAAAAATAAACATTTTTGTTACTAAATTTGGTCCGAGTTAATTGATGGAAGGTGGGAAGCAGAAGAAACTAACCTTAGAGCAATCAAAGGTTGAATGGGAATCGAGAAAATCTTCGAACTTCATGCCTGGGATAGTGTTTATCAAGTACTCTGATATGCTGCTACCAGTGAAACCAGGTTCTTGATTTGTTTGCAAGTTTCCTCCAGGCTTAGGCCGTGAGGGTGTTGAAGGAGGATTAGAAGGTGGGTGTGAAGTATCGAGAACAGTGTTTTTCTTGGCTGCTGATGATGATGACGATGAAGAAGAAGAAGAAGAAGAATAAGGTATGGCGGAAGTAGAGAACTTGATCCCGGTGAGAAGAAACCTGCTATGGTTCTTGGTGAGTTCGTTGACAGAATGAATGGACACGTCACAGTCTTTGCACAGAATTGCTCTATCTTGCTGACAAAACACAAAAGCTCTTTTCTCCTACACCACAACGCAAACTCGTTAACTCAAACTAAACCATGTAATAATTATAGTAATAATAATTATAGTAATTAACATTTAATTGGTATTAGTTGATGTACCTGGCAAATATCACAGAGAGGAAAATGCTTAGCAGAGGGGTGGACGAGAGAGAAGCGGTGGTGTTTGGAGGCGAGCTTGTTGGCGTGGTGGACACGGTGGTCGCAGTCGTGGCAGAGGGCGGCTTCATCGGCGGTGCAGAATAAAGAAGCCTGGTGTTCGTTACAGACATCGCACTGGATCTTCATATTGTTATTAATTAGGTGTTGTTGTGCTGTGACCTTAGATTAATAGAAAGGAATTGAAATGAAATGAAGGAGATGAACACTGGGTTAAGTTAAATACAATCGAGACGAGTCAAATCAGTTAAATACACTCGAGACGAGTCAAATCAGCGAGCGAGCAACGCGAGTTAGGGTATCATGTTTCACGTTCTTACAAAATATTGACTCGGTTAATGCGAATTCAAGCTACTAAATATCTCTCTTGGCCACAAACACGTGTTCTATTCCCTATCCTATCACTTAAGATCGTTTATTATTAATTTCTATTGTCTCTTTTTATTTCGATAAATAACAAATGCAATCATTTACTACTTTTAGTAACATGTAAATATTTAAAACCAATTATAGTAGTTATTTAAACTTTATTTTATGTGGTCAGATTAAGTACTCCTATTAGACTACTAAATAATTTTTATTGTATAAACGAACTAATATCATCATTAGTTAATTAAATTAATACCCGTACATCATTTAAATAAAACTTGAAGTTGCGTCCAGAAAAAAACCATGACCTGTTTGGCTTTTTTTTTTCGATTAATATTCAAGCCATGAAGTCAAATTAATTGGCACAGATTGTTTGACACTAAATTTTCTCTTACTTTCATTTTACATTTTAAAAAATTACTATTTTATTATAACATTTAATTTATATTTGTTTTTATTATGTAAATATGATATTTTATTATTAAAACTTGGTGTGAAATGAACGTTAAAAATAAAAGTGGTGTCAAACTACTTTTCCCCAGAGACAAATACGTTTTTTTTTTGGTTAGGAAATGTAATCATTCTATTAGTCAAAAAGTATATATTTGTTGCAAGTTAAATTTATACTTTTGATGATTAATGAAAATTTTGTTGAAATATATACTCAAATGATTAGATTGTCAAATATACTAAATTAGTGAACAGTGTTAGTTTCTGAATCCAAACTTAACACACACACTTACTTTAAAAATTTTAAAATTAAAGTTACACAAAAAGTAAAGGCATTCAACAATTAATTCCAAACATGTTAATCCACACTGATCAAACTACCAAAACATAAAAATGATATATTTTTACATGACTTTTCATTTATTTTGGAAAGAGAGTAAAAGTAGTCTTCAAAATTTTTATTAGAGCATAAAAAAGGACGTTTATAAAATCTTAACGTACCTGAAAATGGGAGAGAAAGTAAGAAAAAAATTGAATTAAAAAGAAAAATATAGAGAATATTATGTTGTAGTTTTTTTATCTTTATATTTTCCCTCAATCTAATACAATATCATTATCTCCATCGTACATTCGTTGGTCAAACGTAATTACTACCATTTTAGAAAGAAGAGAATCCTGAATGATGTTGTGAGTGGATTCTCGTTCCATATTTGTCGGGGAAATCAAAAGTCTTAGGAATCGATATTTTATTTTTAAAGGTAGTTTTAGAGATTCATCCTTTCTTAATTATTACGATGCCATCTTATATGTTTCACATCACCCACCTGTTTAAGAGACAGATTCTAACTCATTCCAATTATATTCATAATCTATTTTTAACTACTAATTATGTGCCTTCAAAATCCTTAATAATATTACTCATTATTTTTAATAATTAGTAATGATTGAGGTTGATAATTTTTATTTTATGTTTTTACTTTACTAGAACCGGTTTCTTCCTAATTTAAAATTTTGAAAAAAAGTATTTTTCTTTATATATTCACAACCTCTTTAAAAAATTAAATATTATTATACTGATACTTATAAACAATCAATACAAACATTTCTTATTAAAATTAGAACTAAGTTTATGCAATACCCATTGAAAAAGACTCATGTATCATCATCCTAATCACATGTCTTATGTATGAGATAGAGTTAAATACCATTTAAATATAAATCTTTTGAGTAGTTTTTTAAGAATAATGTCATACTGAAAGTTTGAACTCTAAAGCATATAATATCTGAGAAATAATAACTAATCATAACCCTAATAATGTTACTGTAATATTGTAAAGAAAAACTCAAATATTCATGAAACTATTACATCGAAAGTGTAGCAAGGATCGACATCCATGATTAGGAGTGTTAGGAGTTGGGGGAGACGACCTTAAGCTGGTGAATAGTCTGACAGGAACATGTCTATTTTTTTGAAACATGTTAGAATATTGATGATAGGGAAATGTTTTTTTACACCACGATAATTTATTTATAGGAGTATTTTGGTTATTAAAAAATTAATTTTTATATTTATAAAAAAGAAAAAAATAATAAAAAATAAAATAATAGATATAAAACGTATGTGAAATTGTAATATAAAAGGTAGGGTAATTTATATGGATTATGGAAATGGGTGGTTGGAAGATGAACCCGATCCAACATCTTCGCCCATAACCCCTTATTTGGTGGATCTTTAGTCCTAACCAGGAATATAGTTAATATTCTAATATTTCGTCTTTTCATCTCTTTATTCGCTGCTATTTGCTGGGAAGAACATGGGAATTCGAAAGAAATCATATTTTATCACCACTAATCATTAAAAATATCTACTTTACACCTAATTTTTTAATAAAATATAGTGTTATAATAAAATAATCATTTATATAGGAGTGGAAAGAAAAGATCATTCTTTTAAAACAAGTTGTTGATTTATATCATGTTGTTTAAAATAACTTTTAACTGTGATAATTTGTTTCCAACTTCAGATCAATTTAAATAATTATAATAAACACAAAACTTAACATAGGAAATCCTCTTTGCTGAAAAAAGTCATACACATGGAGGCTTATTATATTACGTAAGTTATACGTGCATACCAGTAATCTTGATAAAGAAAAAAAAAATATTGATAGTCCACGTGACGAGTAATTTTATATATACAACTAATGGAATTTTCAGTAATAAAATGAAAACTTTTCTTGGTAAAGCTTTCAAAAAAGCACGAAGTTTACATATTCACAGATTGAAGTATAAAAGTACGAAGTTTACATATTCACAATTCTTGGTAAAGGTACATGAGTTAATATCAAATTTGTAAGGATAAAAGTATAGATACTCAAAATACTTTTTGAAGTAAAAACACTTCTTTTTATTAATATGTTTTGGCAAAAATAAAAATATTTGGCATAGGACGAATGATATTGACAATAAAGGCGAGATTAAGTTTTTCTTTATACATATTTGCAGCTGTTCTTTTCTTATGTTTTATTGTAAAAAACAAGTTGAGACATTAGGGATTAAAAAGTTTTATGATTGCCTACAGTTGAACTTTCTTATGTTTGTAAGGTTCATTATTATTTTTTTTTACTAAAGTAGCCGTTATTAAAACCTTCTTATTAGATATAATTCCTTATTTCAATAATACCAATACAATTGACATTCAACTTAAGTTCAAGATTTCTTTAATAAAGATTTAAAAATCAAACACAAATTAAATAACAATTAAAATATGAAAAATATTAAAAATTAAAGAATTTCGACATTGAAATATAATTACACAGAAGAAGAAAAGAATAGCGCTTAATAATTTGCTTCACTTCAACTAAAAAGCAGCGAGAATCACACGCACTTAGTTGTCAAACTAAAATCTATATCTGTAGCACTACCTAGACATTACTAATTAGACTGTACGGGAAATATTCTCTAAAAATGACGTATAATTCGTAATACTACCACTGATTCGTAAAATAATTATTCTTTATTCAAATTTAATAATTTTTAAAAAAATCAATTAAGTTGCAAATCACATTTGGAGCGTTTTGTTCCCATGTTTCAATCTCCTTAATTTTTTAAAAAATCAATTAAATTGTAAAACAGAAAAACAAAATAACTACTTTTTGATAGATTCAAATTAATTTATGCAAGTTATAAAAAAAATAAACTTTTAATTTTAACTTGAGTATAAATTTATTTTAACTTGACAATTTATTTTAGTTTATTTATTCGAGTTTTTAATTAGTCAATAAAAGCTTGTTAAAATAACCATAAACCTGCAATCATATTTAACAACGAATGTCAACGTAAAATAATCATAAAAAAAAAAAACAGAATAAAATTTACAAAACAATCAAATTACTTCATACTTCCAACACTCGTAAAAAAATTATATACAAAAACGAAAGCCGACTTACGTAAAGCGTGAGTCAAGACGTGTTGTTGCCTCCTGCTTTTAAGAATGATGGATAACAAATATTTTCGTTGAATTTTAACAAGAAATTTAGAAAACGAATATTATATGATATATTTATATAATTAAAGCTTTTCTCTCAAATCAGGAAAGTTCGACTCCAGGAACAAGTTTCCAATAAACTAAAACAATAATAATAATAAAAACAAAATCTACCTAAACAATACATTCTGGTATTATTTTCTTAATTGATACCTAACATGAAATTCAGTATTCCAAGTCTTAGATTTCAAGGATGTAAACTAAAAGGTTTTCGTCTACAAAGAGCTCAAATGTTCTCTCCTATATTAAACATTCCGTAAGGGATTATTTGGGTAGAAAATTTTCACTTTATTTGAAGTCGGTAAAGGAAAAATTTAAAAATAAAAAATAAAAAAAGGGAAGTGATACACTAGTAATTAAAAGGACTAAAGAAACATTATCTGAATATGAATAATAAACAAATGACAAGGTCCAGGATATTTAAATGAAATGATACTTTTATTATTGTACAAGTCCACCCAAATTCAAAATGCTATTTTTTGAAATAACCGATCGTTGGTTATACTTCACAGGCCAGTGAAGTAAGAAAGAAAGGTTCAAGGGTAAACCGTAATAGATAAATGAATAGAATTGTTGTTTCAAAGACTATATATCCAATGAAACAGGGCAAAAATAGAGTACGAGTCTTCTTGACCTTACAAAATGAATGCAGGGTGGTCATGAGATTCAGTTTTCACTTTCAGGGTTGAATAAATTTAGCATGTAATATAACAGAACTTTGGGTTGAGTGATCTATACTATTGCGGTTATTGCGGGCAAAAGAAATTCATTCGGGGGGAAACACGAATTCACCAATAAATGCAATGACATTGCTTACCATTTATCAAAAATCAGAAAGTGCAGTAAAAATAAGCACCTTCTGTGTTAGTGGACCTCTTGCTTCATTTACAATCAACACTAAAAGGTTTGTGAATTGTCAGAAATGTGATCCAGGTACCGCTTCACACGATTTTGATTTATCTCAAATATCAAAGGTATGCCCCTCACCTACAAAACAGATCACTGATTTTGAGACTTGTGGGAAGTTAACTAAAGAAACGCTACGAAGAATTCACGTTTTTACTAACACAGGTAATCCAAACAACATCGTTTAAGTTTTGAACACAGCCAACCCTACTTCCCCCAAAAAAAGTAGTGATACGAAATTCTACGTCAAGCTTAGATATAAATTCAATCATTTTATGAACCAAAATAGACTTGCTACAACAAAGCAGATATGGAATTGGAATAACGAAACCAGTAACATGTCATTCTTATAATTATAACACCAGCTATATTTTTTATACCCTTATTAAGGATATACGTTGGCATTGAAGTAAAAGGTACAAACAAAGCCATGATTGTACGTGTTTAATTCAACTAATAAATAGAAGAAAACATTTAGTAGTGAAGACAACATCTAACTGTCCAGCATACCGAACTCCCACAATTAAATTCTGGAAAAGCTAAACACTTCCCTGCCGCTTAAACAAAATATAGATGTTGTAATACAAAGTACAGAACCTGGGACGTTAGGCATTATCTGGGATACTTGGCATGAAAGGACTATTATTCTAGTAGGCACTAAATCAGAAGGATTCAACAACACATGGACAAGAACATAAGAACATACAAAGATGAAAACAACAAAACTTAACCAATAAAGACAGTGATAGACCCCTATTACTGATACCGGGTTGAATGCTAAAACGAAAGAAGGAAGAGAAATATAAGGATATACCAATACCACGAGGATGGGGGGACTGAATATGATATGTAGGAATAATAATTTGCTTTGGAACATAATTCAATCCCGAGTGCACAAGGAATACCAGGAGATGAGAACTCAGCTGGATAGGAAATGACAGTATTTAGAAGAGAAGTATAGGAAATGATAGGAGCCATATGATCATACCTCAATTAGATAATTAGTATGCAATCTTTGAGACTGACCAGTGTGCACTTCTTTGCTATTTACCAGGATTGAACTCTTGCCGAAGTTTTTTATGTAGAATGACCCCTCTTTATCCATCTTTATAATTGCCTACAAGTTAGCAACGGTAAAACATAATCAATTAAAGTCAACCTTATTTGGTAGCAAAGACTACACCTAACTGTCTACGCTGAACTTAAAATATCTTAAACTATACATAAAAAAATTTATAATTCTGCATCCCTACTATCTGGATTTACATCATGTCAACATCACATCATAAGTAAAATTATCATTACAGCATGACTGGATGAAACAGTACGCCCCTTAAGACCAGATGAATAACCCGGATACATTAAAGCATTACATAAATCCTTCATACCCTATCATAGATTATATTCAATCACAATTCTACCTCCATTAAGTTGCAGCATGGCATTGATTTTCTTTGAAGCTAAAATTAGGAGAAAATGTATGTTGAGGTTACTAGTACAGTATAGCTTATTTTATGATGTAAACACCCTTTTCTGAATTTAAAATGAGATGTATATTCTGCATATTTTTATCAACACGTATCAAATACAGTAAAAAGGTTGCGGCAGCCATGACATTCAAGGATAAATAGGTATATGTAGCTAACCTGACGTCGAGATATTGAATTGCTATACCCTCCTTTGCTCAAGTCAATGTCTACAGGAAAACCTTCCGTCGCTCGACCAAGTAGAACCTGCAGGATGAATTGAGGCATCTTAAATGTCAAAAAAATTATCGCAATTACTGGCTGCTTCAGAGCACATCTATGCTTATAATTGCAGAATAAGTCTGTCCGAAACTACAACTACTTCCTTCATTCTTTGACTTTCATCACAAAACTCAGTCAATTTACAAGCATATTGCCGCCTGAACTCAGGAGCACAATCTGAACTAAACCGAAAATCAGCATAAACCACATATAATGCAAGTGAAAAAATTTTTCTAGTAAAAAAAAAAGATAACAATCTCATTATGCTTTGAGAGTTTGAAAAGGAATCAATGAAAAAGATCTCTCAAATGACAAGTTGACCAAGCAAGCAGTTTACAGGCTCATATACCTCGGGTTTCTTAATATAATGCTTTGAGTGGCGACCATATAAGATGGCAAATGCTCCATGTGCATTAATGGCTCTCTGAATACAAGAATGGGCACCCTGTTCCAGCCTCATGACAGCTCGCTTACTTTCCACATGTTGATATCTTGATACTAAAGTGTAATCAGAAGATATATAGTTAGGCTATACTGAAAGAAAGTAGATGGTGGTAGCAACAGCGAAAAATTAATATGCTATCAATGATCTTACTGTGAATTTTATAATAAAAAAGAATCAAAACAACACTCAACAAGTTCCACAAGCATATTTGATGGTTATATATGATGATCAAGCCAAATATACAAAAACAAACGCATGGAGAAATTATGGACATATTTGATAAGGTTCAACAAATTCCTTATATTATTCAACTGACTAGCAGATCCATTATTACTTCCACAACGAACTGGAAATCATTAGAAAGAGCATTAAAGGATTGTAACATCTTGGAAAAAAACGCCTCAACCCCCTCTCCCCAAAACGCCTCTCGTTTTATCTTCACTTGGCAATTTGTAAAAACATGTAAAAACATGAGCAACCATATAGAATCCCTTAGAAGCTGTCAACAACCCAAATAACTGATGCATGCTCTCGTAGCATTGAGTTAGGTTATCACTTTACTTCAGGTATGTTCTCCATATCTCTTCTCCAAATAAAAAGAAAATAAGAATAACAAATAACAGAGTACAGAAAAAAAAAAAAATATGGCCGTGTAATACCTTCCTCACTATAACAAGAATCCTGATGATCATCAGGATCCAAGTCCATATCAAGTACCTGTAGGAGGGAAGAATGAGTAAGTCAGAGAATGAGTATTGAAAGGCTAAGTGTTGACAGAAGGAGTGGTGCAATACAGCTTACCATTGCTTCTACGTCAGAATAAGATGGAAGCTCATCGTCACTGTCTATATCATGCTCTTCCTCATCTAGTGTTAGGGGGTCTGCCACCAGCTCCGAGTCAAGAACATCTGAGGATCCAACTTCAGCACATTTCAACTGGTGATCTTGAAGTGACAAACCTAAATCTTGTTCATTCTTCATGCTAGAACCATGAAATTGGGGATTATTTCGTAAGTCAATCGAACTACCTGCTGATTTCTTAATGAAAGGATTTGCCATATGATTGCATCGATCCTTTGCCAAGTCAGCATTGGTAGCTTCTTCCTTTTTATTTGCATGCAGAGGAGCATTTGTAGTGTTTGCAACACCATTTCCACCTAAGCCACCAGAAACAGTAACAGAACTGGTAGATACTATGTGTGATGTATGATTAGCAGGCAACTCGCATTTTACCTTAGAACCACCATCAGGTACCAGGAAGCAAGGAGATCCCATCATCTGAGAAGATGATTGAGATTCTACACGGATTTTCTTCTCTGCATGCATCAAAGATTTGCCTCTTTCATTAGCTCTATGCCTATTAAATCCATAATCCTGAACAGATGACGAAATCGGTTTCTTGGATGCTTTAAAAATCAGTTTAGATGAAGGGGGAAATATGACAGGAGGCACATCAAATGGTAGGAAAACGTCTTCATTATCTGGAATTTCTTGTTCCTCGGTGTTTAGGGAACAGGAAGGAACTTCGTTATTTAGTTCATGAAAGAGGGGATCTTCAGCCAAGGGAGGAGATGACATTTGGAACTCTAATTTGTGAACTACTTGTACACCACTAGAGGTTGACCCTGGGTTGTCTTCTAACTCTTTATAACATGAAACTGAATGATTTAGAACATGTGCTTGTGTGGCCATCAAGGACTCTGTTCCATCTGTTTTAGGGACTTGCAGCTCTGCTTCATCCTTTTTAGGGACTTGACTTGGATTAACATCATTTGTAGAATTTAGCAGGAGCGAACTCAGACCATCCAAGTAAGATTTGTCAATCCCTTCTTCTCCATCAACATCCATCAGAAAGAGCTCTTCCTCACTACTAAAGTTGAGGAGGGAATTGGAAAGTTCTTCCAAATAAGCGCCTCCACAAGCAATCGAATCATTAAAACCATCGCATGGCATATCAGACTCTTTGATGCCCTCATCTGTACTCCAGACTGGTATTTCAGGAAGTGAAGCTAAGTTAAAAGAAGTTCCACACTCTAACTCGGTTGAATCAAATACACTTTTTTCATCAAAATCAGGACACATATTTCCAGGATCATTGTTGATGTCATCTAAGGTGGGCAAAGGTATTCTCTCTAAATTATCGTCACCAATCCACCCATCAATAGTCAATTCTCCAGGAACATCCAATTCCTCAACAGCTTCATCCAAAGGCACGTTGTCTCCAATAAAATGAGGTTCTTCCTTAAGTACATTATTTAGCTTGGCAGGAAAATTCTCTTCAACTGCCCTTTCAACTCCAGAGAAAAACACATTGGCAGTAACTCCATCAGAAACCACATTATCATCCATCACATTTTCAGGAGGAAAATCATACTGAACAGCGAGATTTAACGTTCCACCTTCAGGCACGCAGGTTCCAGATAAGGGGTGACTTTCATGCTCTGCATAATTACCATTTCCTGGATCCACTAGAAAACTCAAGTCCATGGAAGTTAACATGCTATTTCGAATTCTTTTGCACCTTGCATAATACAAATTGCGAACACTTCCAGACTTTCTCTTAGCTGAAACAACTTTCTGTTCCTTGGAATGTCCAAACCTGTAAAACTTCGATGGGAGAGGCGAAGCTGAAAGCTCAAAGTTTGTCATACCCGCAGAAGCTTCTGCAGAAATGACAGGATCATAGAGGAGAGAATACCACCTATCTTGTATCTCTCTGATACTATATTTTCGAGAAAATTGCACTGCACCTTTGGCAAGTGACTCTAGTGAAGCACCCGCCTACAAATTAAAAGCTAAACATTAATGTAAACATTAAAACACGAATAGCAGACTATTCTCCAAAATGAAAACCAGAACAACATATAGATCTATTTGTTTGCAACTTTTCTCTCGGAACTAACTTTTTTATTTTTATTTTTACAAAAAAACAAAACTAAAAACAATGCAGGCTCCAATTCCATGGTTTGGTTTACATACAATTAGTACTATTGTTTGTAAGAGAAATTGTGAGTGTATTGGTATACAGGCAACAAAAATGTATAAGCAAGAGAGAGGGTTTAAATTGAAATTAGAGGGAAGTGATTGTGAAAAAGGTAGCAGAATACAAGAGAATGAGAGAGGGAAAGAGAAAGGAAACGGATATGAATCGGAAATTGAAAGCGAATAGAAGGAGAAACGGAAAACCTCAACGGCGTTCTTGAGCAAAAGATCGTCCTCGGGAATCCAAGGGGCTAATGTAGCAAGAGCTCCCATAGTTGCTCACCACCGTCTTCGTTTCCGCCTCGTCTTGGGAGTGTTCGTGTCTGTCTCACTCCGAACCCAAAACCCCTCTGCTATGTGTGTGTCACACTTTTCGTGCAACGCTCAAGACTGTAGAATACAAGGGTTTTAGCCTTTTAAGGCGCAAGAAAGAAACCGCGTTTGTTTGTTACGATTCACCGGGATTTCTTTTTCACTTGTCCTTTTTCGGCTAAGCTTTTTAAGTTTTCATCATAAAATTTAAAATATATATATAAATTACTTTCAGTTATCGTCACGGAATACTACATTATTCATACGTTTCATTTCAACTTGTCATTCTTGAAATGAATGCAAACGAAATTGATTCAATTTATTAGGTTTTAATGAAATATTAATTTTTCTTAATTTATCTTCAACTCAATTACATCTCTATATTTATAAAAATAAAAGTATTTTATTATTAAAAGTAATTTAAATTTAGTAATATTATTATTTTAATAAGTGGTATATTCATAAATGTAAAAAATTAATAAAATATTAATTCTCTTCTTAAATTATTTCAAAACTGGTTTGTATTGAATATGAAAACAAAATAATTACGAATAGAATGATAAAAATATTCCATATTGTTAGATAAAATTTGTAACAAATAATTGATACTTTTATGTATTTATTTATTATATGTGAATAGTAGATATTTTAATATAAGTTTATAAATAGAATGTGAGTATTATATTATTATTTATATGTATGTGTATTCATGGAAAATATTATAATTTAATTAAAATAAATTTAATTAAAATTATAATTAATTTATATTTTATAAAGTTAAATTTAATTTATATTTAATTTAATTTATATTATATTTTATTTAAGTTTTATTTTAAAAATTTATAAAATATTTTTTTTAAAATATTTGCAACTACATGGATATATGGAGGTTTTACAATACTCTTAGATACTTTTTAAATAAATAATGAATGGATAGTAAGTGAATATTTTTGTTTCCGACCAGATAACGAGTATCTACTATTTGATCTAACCCGACCTGATATGACTTGTTGCCATATTTATACGTGAGTAAAAAATAATAAATATATTTTTTTCAGAAAATCAAAATGTTTTAGTAAAATTGTTTCAAAATATAACATATGTATTGTTTTTCTTAATCCAAATTAAAACATTGAATTCAAGTTATTTAGGATCGAAATAATACATTTTTTTATACTTATATTCAATGTTTTTAAAAATACATGTCTACAACATTATCGGTTTCTATAATATCTAATAACATACTTAATATAAATATATTTAAATTAAATAAGAAAACTAATTATATTAGACCTATTGAGAATAGCATAATTTTTTAAAAATAATAACAGTGATGTATAATACTGATTTTGAGTACTACTTTAATTTGTGAGTTTGTGTTTACGTGTACTTTGATTTAGTCTTGAATTTCGTGTGTAATTATTTTTAAATGTATTTATTATAAATAAATAATTTATTTCAAAATTATAATTTTGACGCTATTAGTTTTAAATGAGACAGTGTTAGAGTATTAAATTAGTTAATCTCGTTAGAGTTTAAATTTTTAAATTGAAAACTTTCTATTTGAATAATGAGATTTTGCTACGTTGTTATTATTATTTTTTAATATATTATCTTAGTAAGTTTAAATTAAAAGAATTTAATGTTTATATTAATTTTAGTTTAATATATATTTAAATTAAAAGGTATATATTGTAAAGATCTATAAAATGTCATTTTAGAAAAGGTAGTGATTTAAGATGAGTGAGACTTTACTGTTTTATAATATTAAAATATTTTAATATAAATAATTTTGTTATAAACTAGATTTATTATTTTAAAACACATTGTATATCCATAAATAATTTTATTATAATTCTTTGACTTATTATTAAGAGTTTTCATTTTTTATTCGTCTTTGCTTGATTGAAAAACTAACTGTGATTGTAGGATTGATACTACAGGTGAATTTTTCAATTTAGATCGATGAGTTTCTTAGATAAAGCAAGTTGAATTTTGTTCCTCTATTTGGTTTATTTCGTTCTTCCTTTGCATGCTAGCTTGTTGTAATTGCATGTGAGGTTTGAGCCTTCTATAAGACTTCATGTTTATAAGTGGTCTTAATGGTGTACTTTGGTCGTGCTTTTGTGGTTCATAGGAACAAAGAAAACTTCTTGTATGTTTAGAATTGTTTCAGGCTTTCTACAGTGGTTTGGTCATCTATAATATAAAGGAAGCTAATTATCTTGTTTTTAAATTTTGCCACTTTGATAATTTGAACTTGCATATCTGAGTGCTGAAATTGGTAGTTGAACATGTTGAAATTCAATTGTGTTTGATAGTTGTATGTTGTTTGATCTTGTCTAAATTAGTCTTAAGTTGAAAAATTGAGGACGTAACCATTTGAGTAAATTATTAGGCAATCTTACATTTAAAATTGTTTTTGAACTAAGCACTAAGTTAGGATACCAATTTGATCATTTAAGCGGTGACTTTGTATCATTGATTGCCACTTTCTCTACATGTATGAAACTATTGAAAGTATCACATATATTAGATATAAGGTCAATTTAAAATATATAAGTAAGTGCATGCCTCACCTTACAAGCCGATTTTAGGAGTTTAAGTTAGACTTAAAGTACACTTCTTAACTTGCTATTAGAGTCATTGTTAGAGTCCATCCTCGCGAGATTTGTTGTTTGTTGGGTAAATTGTTCCACTCGCTATCGAGTCAGTATTGGACCATCCATTAATGTTTAGTCCCACGCACAATATGTATATACTCTGGCATGAGATGAGTGTGTTGGAAGTCTCATATTGATTACAAATAAGACTAATTTAAAGTGTATAAGTGGGTGTAAACCTCACTTTATAAGTAGAAAATGGATGAAAGTGGAGTATGTGGTAAGAGAAGCAGAAGATATAGTCTAGGGACTTTATCTCAACTTAAGATTGTTAACAGACCAACCTTGTGGTAGAGTAAAACCTATTAACAATGACTTTATAGAACAATAAAGGTCACCACAAGTGTAAAACCTACTAGCTTCTAATATTAATACATGTATTTAGATAATCAAGTATATTATGTACAATTGCATGTGTTAAGATTTGTTGCATGAATGTTTATGTGTTAATATCTATACAATTGTTGTATGATTGTCCTTTTTGATACATTAAGATGATCACATTAATAATTAATATGAATAAACAGGGATGTTTCACTCTATCTAGTACAGAATGAGAGAAAAACATCATAGAATTTGTTCTATGTAAATTCTTTATCTTTGAAATTTTTTAACATATGTTAATATGCACATATAATTTTAAATATATATTAAGTGCATGTTTTATAGATAATTATAATATATAAATCGTACAAAGCAAAATTATAATAAAGAGTCGTATGTTTGTCTTATTTACTTATTGATTATCACTTATATAACTTATATTTAATAGTTTTTCAAGATTAAAATAAGTGTTACATATATTAGTATTTTTTTGTATTTAAGAGTTTTATATAATTGAAGAAACACGTAAATTATAAATATGCATAAAAACAAAAAATATGGATATGTCGAGAAAAATTTTAATATAAAAAATCATAACAAATGCAAGATTCAATCAGTTATATGTTGTCTATTATTGGCACCAGTTTCTTGGGATTTTTATGAAAAATATCAACTAATTTCACATCAATAAAATATTTCACATAAAAAAGAAGAAGAAGTCAACATACCACTTTTAACCTAAAATTTTAAAATAATAAATAAGCAATTTTAATTTAAAATTTTAAAGTAATATGAAACTGAATTTAGTTTATTTTATATTCTTTAGACTCATTCCCCAACCACTGATTTAATCGATATAAATCATAAGAATATGATAGAATTACATATTTATATTCCCAAGTTAAATATAAAGAATTAGAACGGTAACCTTTTCTTTTAAACAGTAATACATCATATTATAGTCAATACCTCTTAACAACACAACTGTATCAATAATTTACTAATTACATCCTCAATTTTTGACATGAAAGAACTCAAGTCAAAACATCATATATTATAATTATAACTCAAATTTAAATTTTAAATTAAATTAAATTTTCTTAAATCCTGACTTTTCTTGCATCCTTAGAAAAGCAATAAAAGAAAATGAAATTTTCAATATTTATGATTTCTAGTATGAAAAAAAGTTCTCCTCAGCACTTCTTTTAAGTTTAGTATTATAATAATCAACGAATTTAGTGTGCGATAATTTAAATATGTAAGACATAATACAAAATCTTTACATATTAATTCATTTTTTATTTACTTTTATACCATTTCCATGTCGATATTGAAAATAGAATACAATCAATTTATATATACAAATTGGTGCACTTATTTTTATGTCAACGTTATCATTTGAAAGCTTAGATGAAGGTCAAAAGGTCTAAAAAAATCAATACAAATTATAATTATGAGGAATGAAAGAGAATACGGACCCTTCCTCCATTCAAATACACATATGGAGGTCCAATCTTAGATTGTATAATGCAAAGTTTAAGCTTTAGACGATTGATATATAATGTTATGATAAAGATAATTTTTCTGCAATATTATATGGAAAGAAAAGTTATATTTGTGATTTTATTTTTCTTTTTGTACTTCAAGTGGAACTTATTTAATATATTTGTTTTTTATATAAAAATACTATAAAATATACTTTAATAACTATAAATATATTACTTTATTCATACAATCAAATTATATATAATATTTTAAAGATACGTTCATCTGGTTATTTGCTAATTAATTTTAAATATACAATTCTGTATTAAAATATAATAAATAATTTATTTAGTTATTAATCAGTTTCAAACTCAAACAAAATATCTCGATAGAAAAAAAAAATAAAAATCTGAAGAATAATTTTGATATACTTTTATATTTAAGATAGATGTTCGATTCCCTAAACACGTGTATATTTCTTATCATGACAAACTACACGTAGCTTCCCAAAAATCTAATAAAATAACAATTATATTCTATCTACATTTTAAGAAATATTTATCTTTTTATATTTGTAAGAAAATAATATTAATCTTTTTCATATTTTTAATAGAGAAACATTTATTTCTTGAATATTTTAGTAAAAACAACATATTGAGAATCTTAAATTAAATAAATAAAAAGTCAAGTTTTAAAAAATATAAAAATTATTAAAAAAATTGAATAATTTAAGCAATATCTTTTAACATCATCGGAAAAAGTTATACTTTAATTATAATTTGTCTTATAAAATATAGAATATTTATATTCATATAAATGAACAAATAGTTATAATATGTGATTAACTTCATTACTTGTTATTATATTTAAATATGATTTTCATTATTACAAGTATAAGTATGTTATAAAAAATAGAAGTATAAATATAAATCAAATAAAAAAATATAAATATTATTATATTAATAATTTAAGGGCTAAAAATTACCGTTTTAGAACTAGAAAAAGTATGGAATCATTTAACAAAAAACTCAAGAAGCACGGATATAATTTTTCCCCGATTAAATGAGTGAAGTTTTAATTTACAAAAATATATTTTCATATTTAAAATTTTAAGTTTCAATTTCCATACTTTTAATTAACTTCTGAACATTATGTATTTTTAACATAAAATAAGATTAAAAACATATGGAAGACGAATTTATCATTTTATTAAAAATAAAATAATAAGTTGATTCCTAGTTTAAAATTAGAAGATACATAAGTGTCGTGTAACATATAAAATCAGGATAAGTATTTTTTTTTTTTAATTGGGAAATCAATAGTGATTTGACTATAATCTTTTAAACACTGAGATGTAACTGACTATATATATATATGTATGAATAATCACACTCAACATTCTGTGAATGAAAGGAGGACACATTTCTGTGATTAGGGTAAACAGTAGTAAGTAACATAGAGATAATAGTTTATCAGGAATGATTAGGGTAAATAGCAGTAGAAGTAATAGTTGACGATGAGTTGCAAATTAATTGAAACATGCAGAAGATTGTTGAGATTGTTTTGGTGATATATAAGTAAAGTTTGAGGGAACAGAACTTAGAACTTAAGGGCTATTACTTATTGAAAACTAAGAGATAAGGTGGTATTTCCGATGCATACTAGAAAAGTAAGGGGTAAGTGGTGAGATCAGAGGTTGGTCCGCTATGAGCATTAGGATGGCTTGGCTGTAGGCTCAAGGCAAACATGCGTGGACCTAAATTTGAGAACCCGATCACAGACTCATACTCTCCTCCTGCATTCTCTATCAATGCAAAACGTGGATCTTCTGCTCTTGCATCCTTCAATACAAGGTGTATATACCAAGAAATATTAGTCTCATATCTATACAAGAAAACATAACTGAAAATTGATTGAGGTTGTAAGCAGCAATAAAGAAATTAATGTAAGACTACAATTGTTGTTTCACTTCGTGTGTTTCTATATAAGTTAGGAAGCATGAGGTATACTGAAATCAACAACAAAAGTGTGCTAAAATACATACCAAGTCACGCAAGAGTCTGTTGTGCACTTCTTTCTCGTTATTAAACTAAAAAATATAATCAGAAATGTCAATATGAGTGAAGCAAACACCAAAGAAAACAGTATTAACGAAATATGTTCACTACTTTACCTTCTTCCTTTGGGTGTCAATCTGGTTTGTTATCACTTTATACTGTGAACAGTTGTCAGAATTTAAGGAACTCGTTAGCATGGTAAGATATATGGTAATTTCGAAATCTTCAAACAGATCACAACCACTGTGTTTCCTTTTAAAAACAACCAAATTATGTTCGTGTGCACATGTTTTGTAATCAAATTTGTCACTCGTCTTAATTAAAGTGTTTCCATTTTAATCACATTCAACAGTTTAACTTCAGTAAACAACAATATTACTTGCTTGGTGCAAATAACTTTCGGAGATATAATGTAAGAAAGGGAGCTATCAAGAAAGAAGGAAGGGTCATACGAAGAAATAATTGGGATCTTGAACCATCACCAGTGTTTCATTCCAGCTAAAGTAATATGTATTTAGTTTTTAGATTTAAGAGAAAAAAATGTGGAAAAGTGGGTATCTAAAACTGTCTAATAATCTTTTGTGTCTTTGTATGGATAAATAGATAATAATTGAAAATATGTTTTATAAGCCTGAGAAAGTTTTTTGAAAGGAGTTACGTTTTCATGCATGAAAACAAAATTTAACAAGTAATCTAAAGGAAGGAAGGAACTCTATTAATGAAATAATAATTAAAACAATATCATTAATTATTGGAAAAAATGATTTTTTGGAAGACTGTACGTACTTAATTTTTTTTAAAGAATTAGTGGTGGGTATATTTTTAATTCCTTGTTATAGCATGCCTTTTTTCACAAAATTTTCATACTACATTTTTTATGAAAAAAATATATTGAGAATTGTTGACGTGGAAAAACAAGCAGATTAAAATTCAGTCATCCAAGTATCATATATATATATATGTTCAAACTAAATATCGAGCAGCTCCAGCTAGCTCCAGATTAACAAGTGAACTGGAAAAAGAACACACAGAAAGAAATTCTACCCATAAAAGAAGCAAACTTTGTATAATAACTTCACATGTTTTTAATTGAAAATATACAGTTTCCAATGATGTCGTGTGCTCATGTGGTTTTGCTCAGATCCGAAAATTGTGTCACAGGCCATGAATCCAAAAGAACAAAGGGGGTCCCCAAAATTCAGCAGAAAGATATCTCAAACCAATTCAATATTGGACAACTAATTAATCATTACTGTACACACATAGTATATAGGCTTTGTTCCTATGTACACTCTTAAATTACACATACACTAAAAAATATATACCAACTGAAATTGTTAGGTGGATTTCAAAAATTAATGAACAAGTTAAAAGAAATATGAAATTTTATTAATAGACTTTTTTAAAAAAAAAAAAAATTACTCTTGTCTTCAAATAGCAGAGGGCTCCCTTCCTACCAAGGATTGTTAAGCAAAGATAGGAAAGAATTAGCCAGTTCTGCTGAAGAGTTTAAAACACTATTCACTTCAAGGTTAAAACCTATAAAGTTACATTTCCTTAATAAAAATGACATCTTACCTCGTCACTAATTTTTTTACCAAGAGGTATTTAAGACTTTTACTTCACATATGGAACTAATCATCTTATTGATCAGAAAGGAAAATGGTACTTTTGGACGACTCGGTGTTGGAGTTAAATATGAAATTCTAACCTAACCATCAAATCATTTCCGTCATTAATTTTTAATCTTAAGCTGAAGAATTTTGATGTGAAAATCCGATGCATTAAGATCGGTATGATCACAGTTAGAATATGTATAATAATCTCAAGTTCTGTAATCTTGATTTTAATAAGGGTAAACCAAAAACATCATAAAAGTTAAGAATTAAATTAGGAACTAAATCTATATTTTTGTATGAAATTTCAGCAAAGAACTATATCCCGGAAAAAACTGATGCCAAAATAGCTAACACTCTCAAATCTGTGCCTCCATGATATGTATCTACCTATCTATATATAGACAGCTACCCGACACTAGCAAGTTTTCAATTAAGACACATGCATACATTAATTAAGCTGTGAGAGAAAAGGGAAAAGTAATTTCACCTTACGCTCACGAACAATCTTGGCGGCCTTGTC
This sequence comes from Vigna radiata var. radiata, assembly GCF_000741045.1. Classification (NCBI taxonomy): domain Eukaryota; kingdom Viridiplantae; phylum Streptophyta; class Magnoliopsida; order Fabales; family Fabaceae; genus Vigna; species Vigna radiata. Next base: position 22,678,228 of record NC_028355.1, on the reverse strand, counting down.
CATTTCTTCCTCCAGGAGCCTGAGATCTTCCATGTTCAGATCGATGAGGCAATCTCCCATCCTCTGCCTAAGCCACGAGCAACAACAGTAGTAAACACATAAAACATGTGCAGACGCATATAGATCCAGAAGAAAAACATGGAGCGAAAATTATACCTAATCTCCTTGCGAAGATTCTTATTGACCTCTTTGAGTTTCTTCAAGTTCTCTTGCATATTCTGGCGAAGAAGAAGAAAGTAAATCTGAAGAAGAGAGAGAAAGAGAGAAAGAGAGAGAGAGGAGAGAGGAAAGAGAAAAGAGAAGAGAACCTCGTAGTGAGAGTTCCAGAGATCAACTCCTAGGGTCATCTGGTATTGATCAAAGAAGTGTTTTGTTCTGGAAAAGAAAAGGACACAAGAGAGAAGATAGATAGGTAGGTAGGTAGGGTTTGTTTGGGAATTGAATTGAAGAGAAGAGAAGAGAAGAGAATGAGAACGTACGAGGTGGAGGGGCTAATGTACTCGTGGAGTTTGCCAGTGCTGGAGAACATAATAATAGAAACCTTGGCATCGCAGAGAACGGTGAGCTCGTTGGCCTTCTTGAAAAGGCCATTGCGTCGTTTGGAGTAAGTGACTTGGCGGTTGGTGGTGTTCTCTATCCTCTTGATCTGGATCTTTCCACGAGCCATAGCTGCTGTTTGCTGTATCTGCTTCTGCTTCCTTATGCTTATGCTTCTGTTCCTTTCTATCTGCTTCTTCTGGGAATTCTGAGTGATAATAGGAACAGGAATAGGATAATGAGTTAATGAGGGAAAGAGAAATACAAAGGGAAGGTGGGGGGAGATGCATTGCCTCAAATGGTACGCCTCTTTGCCAAATTAACGAAAGCTATTGCAGGCTTTGTCATAAACGTCCTATGCTCTTTCTCGTTTCATCGTCAACGCCGCTCCCATGTGCCCACTGGGGACCCTTACTTTCCGTCTCTCTCCGTCACCCAACCGTTAACCATTCTCCATTCTTCATGCTTAGGGCAACTCTTTCATTATACACTTCTAATGAAAGATAATAAATAAAAATAACTTCAGTTTCAAACACTCTTAACGTACCATACCATACCATGACAGCATCAATCATATTTTTAAGAATGTCGCATCATTAAAACCACTTATAATCTGAGTTTCCGTCTGAATATGCCTCCTATCTGAAGCAAACAAACGCTGTGACTGATGCCATTAAAAACTGTGATTTCCATAAGAAGCGAGTTCCGTGTTAACTGTTGCCTCCGGCGTTGAACGCAACGCTATATCCTTGAGATTATACAGATTTCTCCACACATTGATATATATAGTTATATGTACCCCTGTTGTGTTACTCGTAGCTAGGTTTAGGTATTAAATGAAAGTGAATGACCAATTTAAAGTTCAAACATTCAAAAGCTTTACCTTGTCACGCTCCACTAATTTGGAAAAAAGTTAACGTTGTTCTTCTCGTCTTGTCATTTCCAATTCCTCAACACCAAATTTTTAACTCCTAATAATCTCTTCCCTCTTAAACATTTCATAAACGCCATTTTAAAAAAGAATACAACAATCATGTCACTTGATACCATTTTTTCAACTGGGATTGCAACAACTCAATTTAACTTTAGGTTAGTAATTTCCTAACTCCATATCCCTCTCCTTTCCAGGTTGTAAGAAAAATGCTCTTACTTGTGAGTAACTATTTAAAAATTACATTTTACTTTTAATAACGTATATAAATGATACAATGTTAATTTATTTGTTATAGTACACTTTTAGTGTGCACTTCAACTCCAACACTTACTATTATAATTACTAATAGTAATTCTCAAACTTTTAAATTAATACATTAAATATTTATTTAGTAGGTAATTGTTTAATGCTTAAAGCTCAATGAGTTTCATTGAAAAAAAAAAACTAAAAAGAATAAATTATTTACAATTGTTAATTGTTTTCTTTGTCCACTTCTATATTGTGAGTCTTCGTGATTATATTTAGTTTTCAATAATATGAGTTTTTTTTTTTTTATGCAAACAGTACTTGTGAATATGAACTAACACTTGCAACGAATAAATCTTCATTATTATAAGATGATGAATGCATTAACAAAGGATTACGAAGGAGACTTGAAGGTAAAAATAAAAATAAAAATAGGAGATTCTTAGATCAAACATTTGTATTTATTTTTACATTTTTTGATAAATAATTTTTTTATCAAATGTTGTTTTATAATTATACTGTTTATTAGTATTAAACTTGATTTTGTATTTTTATTTTTTAATCATTTTGCTTTTGTTGGAAAAATATTATTTCTTATTTCGTGACACTCATATACATAATATTGTTGTAAGTGGTGATGTCACGTTCTTGAAACTTTAAACAAATATATATATATCATAGGAGATTATAAAGAGGATATAAATGGTTTCTATAGGCTTGATTTTTTATTTGTGTAACAAGTAATGAAAGTCTAGTTAGGAACACTATTTATTTTGGAATATTGGGTACATTGAGTAAAAGATGAATAAATCTAGAGTGTATATTATTGTTTGGAAAACAATATTGATTAATTCCTGTTTGTTTGCAATAAATTGAATTAGATTTTAGACTTGTGAATAATCAATTAATTCTGGCATTTTTTGATTTTTTTTTATAGGTTGATGTTTGATTCTAAAGGAAAGTCTACAAATAATTGACATTGATACAAAATATTTGTCTTTATGAAATTAGTTAGATTTTTTATGTATATTTTTTAGGTTTGTTTCAATTTGAGTTCATTGAATAATTTTTATGGGTTTGAATATCGGTAACAAAGAGATGTATTCTAAGTCGAATTATTAGCGGAGAGAAGAATGAGTGCGTATAAATAATAAAAAAAAAAAGCTTAATCTTAAAATAAAAAAAATTATATTCTTATCTTGAACATTTATTAAACTTTTATATCTGTTTCTATATTTTGTAATTAGTGGCTTTTTATTGACATTATTTTGTATTATTTATTTATAAATAATATAAATAAATTTATGTTGACTTTTATAAGCATAAGCATTAGGTTTGTCCTTCTTTATCATTTATATTTGTTCCATTTATTAACACTTTTATTCTTTAATGTAGGTCTCTTCCTTATTAAATATTCCTTTTAAAGTTTCAATTAACGAGTACTCAGTGATTTTGATAAATTATACCATTGTTAGTTCAAATTAAAAAAAAAAACACATATTTAACATTTACATTAAAAAAACTTTTAATTTTCATATATGGATTTATATATATATATATATATATATATATATATATATATATATATATATATATATATATATANATATATATATATATATATATATATATATATATATATATATGGTTGGAATGACTTTCAATACAAGACTTCCACCAAATTTATACTGAACATTAATTTATTTTTTATAATATTTATTCCTAATAATATGTTGTAAGAGAAAATATAATATCATTCTTTTATTAATATACTAAGAATCATGAAATGAATTCAATATCGTATTTAACTCAACGTTAAGACATTACCTAAATCAATAAGTATTTATACTATGCCTTTTATTCTTGTATTTTTTTCAATATGAAACTTCGAATTAAGATTTAAACTTAAAAATAAAAACTCATTAAAAATGCGTAAACACATGTAGTCTCTTTCAAAACTTTTGATTTATAAGTTTTAGTTTTTCTTTTCCTTCGATACCTTAAGTACTTGCACTTGAGTACTCATACTTGTTAAATTATTTTATTAAAATAAGATCATTTAGTTGTTAAAAAGACAGGATGTTAGTTTATCATAGATAATATTGAAACAATTATAAATTTCAACATGTTTTTTTTTTTTTTTTTCACGTTAATTTTGTCCTGGCACTAGATATTGTTTTGTAAAATGAAGTCATTATCTTTATTTAAGATATATTTTTTATCCTATAAAATGAAATTATATATGTTTATAAGAAATCGCCTTTGAATAACACTACAACAAAACCTAATTACCGGCCAAAATGCATGATATATAGAAAAAAAATTTAATAACTTTTTGTATTTTCTTTTTGTGGGAGTTATAGTTTCCTATTTGATATTTTATTCTCTTGGTCTTTCTTAGAATATGCAAAAGAATATTTCAAGAAACATGTTCATGGTCATTTTTTACAATGCACATTTAGTATGAATAACTCAACGTTATATTTATTGTATTTATTTTTCTCATATTCACTATCTTCCATTGTTAGTATTCATTTCATTTCTTGCATATCCTTCGCGTAACCTCACATATCATCCAAGAAACCTTCAAGAAAAAAAAATCACAATTCAAACCAAGTTCTTATAGACTTACTTTTTACATATATATAAGAAACTAAATCCCATTATTTATATTAATATTTTGTTAATGAAGAGGGAATTAAACCTATAACATTTCTCATTTTTTCTTTCAAATCATCTTATAACTCCTATATATTAGCAGAGAGAATTGAACTAAACTTTTTCCACCCTTTAGTCCAACTTTACTACTAAGTCAACCTATTTAACAACATTGTTCTGGGTTATTTATGTTTTTGTGAACCTATGACAAATATATGAGATTTCCTTCTAAAACTATCCGAATATATCCTCCACATATATGCCCCTAGCTTTTCATACATCATGCTATAATCTAGCTAGAAACAACCAAAATATACAAGCCAAGAAACTAAGTTTTTGAAAGTTTAGTTTAATTTTCTTTTTGTTATCTTTCCTTGAATTTTGAAGTTTGACCAAACGATTATTTTTGAGGCTTTCACTCGTGTAACCTAATTTTTCATAGTACGTTCCAACATGGACCTGCTTAAAGTCATCCAACAAACAAACATGGATTTGACCTTCAAATGGTTTGGTCAATTTGGGCCAAATTGGTAACTTTAGACCTAAATTTGTCAAATCCAACCACTAATAAGACCTAATAGTTGGTATGGCTTTTGTCATTATATATATATATATATATATATATATATATATATACTCTTCGTTGTTTAATGTTTTCCCCTTGCTTGAGTATTTGGTCGCTCCTATACTGTGTATATAGCTTTCAAGAAAAGAATAGAAAATCTCAACTTTGATCTGAATTTCGAAAAGAACATAAAAGCCACACACTTACCTCTACCTAATCCATTTGATTTTGACATGCCTAATTTCTTTTACGTTTTGGCTGTATTTCCACACCCTAAAGATCAACATTTTCGCAAGAATAATCAAATAGCATGCACCTTTTGTGCTATTTAACTAAGTTTTTTTTTTGGTTTAAATAAAAATGGGTCAGGGTGTGATTAGAACAGATATATATTATTTTAAATAAGTGGTCTTCAATGGTTGATTATAAACTAAGGACCTACCCTTCGTTGCCTGATCCCACAAATGAACGAAAAGATATTTTCATCTAAATTCGAATTAAAGAGTTAGGTAAAGACGATATAATTAATGTATTGCAACAAAATATCAAAACTTCGACATCGATTCATGAACTTGGTTGTCTTTATATTAAGCTAACACCCTTGTCGATATTATTCCTTGTTCGAATTCGCTTCCTCCTCTCCTTGGACTTGCGTGTCTCGTATTTTAAATAACATTACTTTTGATATTTTTTTTAAAGAAAATCCACTATTTTTAAGTAAAAAAATTTACTTTTGTTTCTATGCATAGAAAACTCCTATTTATTATTTTTTTTTTCGGAAAATGATATTTTAACACCATTTTTTGACATTATTTTGACACTGTACACGTGTCAAAATGTGATTGGACGATTTCAAATTAAAAAAGTTGAGAGAGGGGTATGTTTGGAAGAAAAAAAACCAAAGTTTGTTTTTTAATTTGAAATCGTCCAACCACATTTTGACATGTGTGCAGTTATTTTCCTTTTTTTTCGTGCTCCAGAAAATACTACTAATATATTAGTTTGTTATATGATTGACAGGGTGTGATCTTTAGTCCAAAGAAACTGAACACGTAAACGCATATTATACGAGTAATGCATCTCAGTACTCAATTTTATGCATATATATCCTATTTTTTTCTTCCAAATGCTCTACGTTTCCGTATCCCCTTTTTAAATATATGTTTAATTTGCGTTTCGACAAAGGGATAAGTAACGTATATATTGTTTAAGAAAAAAAAAAAAAAAACAGAGAGAAGTGTTGACTGTGAATCATTGTTTTCTCTGGCTTGCCAGAGAGGTAAAACTTAAACTCTGGTAGAGGTGTGGCTATTTTTGACATAGCATGAAGCAGAAATTAACAGTCTATATTTATAACTTCCTCAGTCAGAGGTAGCAGTAACTTGTGTTGATTGTGTAGTTGGTCGAGCTGGTAGCACAGTTCAAATTTCGGATATCAGTTATATTTTTCTCATAAAAAGTTATACATACACACCTAATAAAACAAAATATATTCATTTTATAACCTATTTTTAACAGTATAATAATATTAAAATATTAATATATCAAGTAGTTATGTTTTTTTAAGGAGAGATGACAAACATATCATTTCCCTTCTCATATACTTCACCCATAATAATAAAATTAAATATGATAGTATATGACATAAGTTAGTTAAATTGTATATGAAGATGGGTATGGAAATTTTGATTGTAGAGACACATTTGAAAGATTTAATTAGGACATATTTAAAGTGAAGGAAAATATAAAACAAAAGAAGACAATGAAAGTAGAAAAGTGTAGGTATTTGAATGAGGGAAAGATATTAGAAAGTGATGAGAAATAAGAGAAAATATTGTAGTTGATGGATTGATATAATAAAGTGATTTTTTACATTAATTTATTTTAAAAAATATATATATAAATCAGAGTTAACATGAAACAAAAATTATTTTTAGAAAATTAATTCAAGAAGAGTATTAATTATAAAAAATAAAACAAAGTTAAAGAAACAAGAGTGACACATGTATATTATCTTAAATATTTAGGGTTGGAGTAAGTAAGGAAGAAGGTTGCAATAATATAGAATATGGTTATATATATGTATCCGGTAGAAGCATGTTAGAGTTGAGGAGAGTAAACATGGTGAGAGCAAGGGAGACAAGAACTGAAAGAGCCAACAGAAGGAGCATTAGGATGTGAGAAAAAGTTCCTTTCACTTCTTCTGCATAATCCGTTGAAACAAGAGCAAGTGCAGTAATCGGAAATGAGTAAGCCCACCATGCAACGTTGAACCTTTTCATTGATCTTCTGAACAGCCTTGGCCTGCAAATCTGCCTCAACACAAATTATATATATATATATATATATATATATATATATATATATATATATATATATATATCAACCATATATTCAGGCAACACAACATCTCAATACAATTTCATTTGTTTGAAAATTTAAAACAGCATTCAAAATATTAGTTGGCAACACCAATCAAATCACCGCTGTTGAAAATTGAAATCCATTTGGATGTTGACTTTGACCAATATCTCTTGTTTCTTTTTTTTCTATTTGGTATTTACTTAGTAAATTAATAAATCTCTCTACCACTAAATATCCAGCTATAACATTTGTCATTACTTGAAGTATGAATCGGAGAGACAGATTACATCGGTTTGTTTAATTCTAAACTGTTATAATAGTATACCCTTCTATTTTCATTTCGGGGAAGGGAAAAACATTGCATGGATGAAAGCAACTAGAGTTTAAATTATGCAATCTTTTTGTTCTCCACTGTTCGACCACCTTTCCTGTTTTCCACGACAAAAAATTAGAAATACGAGGATATTGAATTCGCATACACTTTAAAACAGCCGAAATCTTAGTCTAATAAATATACCAACTTCATCATCTACTAATTCCAGGATTTGTATGCTATTAAAAAATGGGTGTAACTCAAAAGAGATTCGACATATTTATAAACAGTTCGATCGTAACGCATCTTTCGTTTCTTTCAAACGCAAATTACCCAAGAAAAGAGACAATTACTTAAATAAAAGACACATCTTTTTTAAAACAATTTAGCAACTTTGTATAAGACGATGCTTACCAATACATAAAATTTACACGTGACATTTTAGTAGAATTTAAATAAAAAAATATAGTGTACATATATGTAACATAGTATTTTGACACTTGCTGCTACAAAGAAATAAACCTATAACAACACATTTTAGTAATTTAATAATATGTATTGAAATTTTAAGTTGAAAAAATATAATTATTTTGATTTTTAATGTATCACAAGAGTGTATCCTACAAGGAAAATAAAATTTTAACACCATTTTTTGACACCATTTTGACACTGCACACGTGTTAAAATGTGGTTGGACGATTTCAAATTAAAAAACAAACTTTGGTTTTTCTCTTCCAAATATACCCCTGCTTCAACTTTTTTAATTTGAAATCGTCCAATCACATCTTGACACGTGTGCAGTGTCAAAATAGTGTCAAAAAATGGTGTTAAAATATCATTGTCCATCCTACAAAGTGGATTACCCAATTCTACAGTAAAAAAAAAAAAAAAAAAATTGAACGCAAACAAGTAAGGAAAATGATATTTTAACACCATTTTTTGACACTATTTTGACACTGCACAGGTGTCAAAATGTGATTGGACGATTTTAAATTAAAAAAGTTGAGATAGGGGTATGTTTGGAAGAAAAAAACCAAAGTTTGTTTTTTAATTTGAAATTGTCCAACCACATTTTGACACGTGTACAGTGTCAAAATAATGTCAAAAATGGTGTTAAAATTTTATTTTCCAACAAGTAAATAGGTTAATCTTACCAGTGAGAGGAATAGGAAGAGGGAAAGAAAAAAGAGCATCTTGGAAGCAGTGTCAAAGGTTCCAACAATGGATTCCCAAGCCAAGCTTGCTACGCTAGGTGCTGCAATGAACAAGAACAAAACTGGCCTTAACAACACTGGAACCCCATCTCTACCCGATAATCGCTGATATAGCGTAACTAAAAGCACCACGTAATGCACCATTCCCACCGAAAACAACCACAGCGCACACTCTTTCCACCCCATGTGCGCGGCAGCTTGTGCCCCCACCAAGTTCCCTATCACCGACAACTGGCTCGTGGGGTTCCCCGCTGCAGAAGATAAAACCCTCTTCCCCTTCGTCAACCACTGCCCGTAGATCTTCACGTCAAGCACCATCATCGGGACCGCAAACACCCACCACAGAACAAAGTACAACGCGGTTTTGGGCGCCAAGAACGGCGCTGATTCAAGCAAGAGAAGCCACGAAATCCAGGGAGCGAAGAGGTAGTTAACCCCTACAGGGTGCAAGAACTCGGCCTTCACCATTTTAAAGAAAAAGAAGCACCTCAGGAGGTAGAGAAGGGAGAGTAACACTAGAGTGAAAAGGGAGAGAGACCAGAGTGCATAGACAGCCGCTGAAGGAAGCGTGGAAAGCACGTGCGGCAGAGTGGTTGTGTCTTGTTCCGATGTGATTATCGTCTTCCACAGCAATGCTTGGCTTCCGAGAGAGAGGCTTATTCTGAAGTAGCCTGCATGCAACTTGGTCAGAACAGAGATTAGGAGCGTTGTGAAAGAGGTTGAGTGTTGATAGTTGCTAAAACTGTTGGAAACGGTCGAGGTGGTCGTGGTCGTGGTCGTGTCTACTACAAGTTCAATCTGGGATCGGGAACCTTGGGTTGCCATGCCAACGTTGTCCAACACTTTCGCAAGAGAAGAATTTCTGTGACGTATAGGAATTCCTGGTGCAAATGCAAGGGTTTTGTAGAGGAAGGTTAGATTAGAACATAAGCAATAGGAATGTGCAAGTGGGCGCATGAAAACAAATTATACAAGGTTTGTCTTTGTTTATTTTGATTCAAACAAAGGAATAACGTGATCCTTTTTCAGTTGTTTTGGCACGTTGTGTAGCTGGATAACAAATACATTCTAATGGAGTACAGTATACATATATATATTTATATATATAAAGTGTGGTTCTTCCAATTTTGTGTTCCCAGTGTCAATGTTGTTGCACGAGTGTGTCATGATTCATGAATGAAGAATTGCAGGAAGACTTGAAAGTCTATTATAGGTACCACTTTCGTTTCAACTTGATGAAAGGAGTTGTTGCTGTGTGTTGTTGACCCTGGTTTGTAGTGGAGAATATTGTTTTGAGTTCTAGATAAAGTTTCCGATTCTTTACATAGATTTTTTTTTTTTTTTTACAACATGTGTGTTATTTTTTTATTGAGTTTAAAGTAAATCGGTATAATAATAAATAAATGATAAACCCGTAAAATAATACATAATATGTTATATAAAAATATCTTAACACACTCTTAAAATAAATTATTTTTCATTGATTCATCAAACGAATGAGTTAAAACAAAATTCATTCCGAAACAAAGTGTGTTAAGATCAGACATAGAGTGAACTTCATAAATTATAACATTTCAACTAATTTTTTTTAGTCCGTGAAATATTCTAAATTATAAATTGATCTCAAAGTTTGACCCAATCTTGTTCTTACTATTCTAAATTTAAATTTCGATAAAGCAAATATTTTTCGTGCATGAACGGTTTTTGGTAAATGTTTTTTGATTATAAATCTTATATCATGTTCTAAATTGCTTAAAAATATTTGAGTTGTTTAAAATAAAAGATATATTTTTATAAAATAATAAATATTATATATATATATATATATATATATATATATATATTTAATATAGGACTCAAAAGTCAACAAGGTAATTGAAAAGTATGGAGGTTTTTTCTGCGCCTCCAAGTTCACAGTCGGTCTTCAGAAAAAAATTATAAAAAATTAAAAAATTATTGTTTACCAAAACGCATTTATTACGCTTTTTTTTTCACATACTAAATTTTGAAATTCTATTTAGAAAACTTACTGAATTTTGAAATTAATGTAAGAAATAGCTAAATTTCAAAATTTAGTTTACAAACTTATCAAATTTTAAAATTTGATTTAAAAACTCACCAAAACTTGAAATTTGATTAAAGAAGTTATTAAGTTTTAAAATTTGATTAAGAAACTTAAATTTCAAAATTCGATATTTATTTCTTTTGGATTTTAAAATTTCATATTTATTTTTTCCAAATTTTAAAATTCGATTAACAATTATACCGAATTTCAAAATTCAATTATCATCTCTTTCAGATTTTAAAATTTTGTGAATAGCAATATAATATATTTGCGTATTTTAATTTATAAATGATTTATTATTAATACTATTAATGATATTTTAATTGATATTCATTAATACTATATAACTGATAGTATAATAGTATAAATTATATGATTTACATTAATTATTATAGTAAGAGTATATCATATTTTACTACTTTTATTTATTATAACCAAATTTATCAGAGAGAAAAAAACATATTCTTTAAATAATTAATTTAATTTATGATATTTCTTCATATTTACTTATTAATAATATTTTTTCTACATTTAAATCAATAATATTTTTTTTGCAAAGTATTGTGACATCTTAATATTTTCAATACGATTTACATAATAATTTAAAATTGGAGTTTATACTTTTATTAAGTTTCATCTAATTTTTTTGTTAGCTTATTTTAATTTTAATAAATACTAATTAAATTTATTTTTATAAAATTCAATAGGTCACAAATTTTTCATGCATATATAGTCTAATATATGTATAATTTAGCATTGTTGTTTAAATAATTGATTATATAGAAGCCATTTGATCCCTTATCTAGTGTATAGAAAGCTGTTTAAGAAAATTATATTTAATAAATTTAAATTTAAATTATTAAGTTTAATAAATATTATATTTAATAGCATTATAATCAAAATTAAATACATATATTTTTTGCTATATAATTTTTTAATAATACTTAATTTGATCTTTCCAAAAGTAAAATATAATGAGTAAGTTTTTGAATAAAATTGAAATACGCATTAATAGATATACATTGGATTTCATTGGATTCGTAATTCTATACTTATATTAGTCAATTCTATCTACCTAGTCTATATCATACATTTATAAAAAAATATAACAAAATAAGAACGATTTATTGAGGAAGAGAATTGAGAAAAATATGAAGAAGATGAAATTCGGTGGTGCATGAGTGGGATGAAAATAAACAAAAACAAAGAAGGTAGAAAAGAAAAGTGTGCGACTAGATTTAGGTTAAGAAAAAAATGAAAGTATAGGTAAGTTGGATAATTATGGGAAAGAGAAAATATTTTCCTTTAGCGTTTTTTACTTGAGTGGATTTGGGGAGGATAATTGAAAGAATTTAAAGATAATTTATTTTTTTATTTGAATAAGGTTAAAGATAAGTGAGGGTGAATTTAGAATTAAATTTTTTTAATCTGTCACATAAACTAAATTTTAAGTTACCTATTTTATTTTTAAATATACTCTTGTTTATCTCCAAATTTACTTAAATAAACAGCAAAAAAACTATCTTCAAATCTTCTCAAATCAACTCAATTACTTTCCTTCAAATTTACTCAAATGAAATAAAACCTTTATGTTTTAGCATCAAGAAAAAGTTTGGAGCATGAAAAAAACGTTAGAGCTATATGCAAAAGTCTCCAAAGTTTGATAATTCGGATTTATTGATATGCTTGAATTATTTTCAGAAAAAAATATTTGAAAGGGTGTAATCACAAACCATTGTGTATGAGTTCTTAAAAAATTAAACAAAAAAATTGTTAATTTTTTTTCTTCCAAAAACATAAAACACACAAAGGATATTGGTATGATTGTGTTTTACTATACGTGAAACTAGTGGGTTTTGATTTTTTTTTATAATGGTTTCATATTTCTAACATTTGGAAATTATTCTGTTGATGTGTCAAATTTGGTTCTAGTTTCTATAAAAGAAAAATTACCTTTATTTTTTCTAAAATCTTAATGGACTGATTTTGGTTCTAATATTTATTTTAAGATAGATTATTATTTTTCAAAGTTCATTATTTAAGTATTTTATATTCATTATTTATCTAAAAGGCAAGATTATTAATAAAACATTAAATATTTTCACTCATAATCTTTATGTACCTATCTTTCCTTATAAATCTTTTCAAGAGTCAGAAAGAGTAGTTTATTTTATTTTTTTTTTCATTTCGTATATTATCCTATCTTCTTTTGTGCTTTCTTTTTGGAAGATATTTAAGTGTTTTGAAAGAGAAAAATATAAAAAGTAATAAAATAAAATTTTATTCCTTAACTAAAATGATCCCTTATAAAGCTATGTAAATAATAATTTTTTTTACAAATTTCTCTAAATTTTTGTTTATAATTTATCTGTAAGTTAATCTTAACTTATGAAAATGATTTTTCTCTCTCTCGTATATAGAGAAATTTAATCTAAAACTTGTATAATAATTTATACAATTGAGATATAGAAAGAAAAAAAAGAAAAATAGTGTTTAAAGTAATGAAAATTTATACATATATTTTATCAATCATTGATATGTTTGAATATAGTTGGTCAGATATTAATCTTAAATGGGAAATTGTGATTAAATTAAGATTAATTTTAATCCTATTTATTATTGTCATTATATTTAAGTATGAATTTAAGTTTGATAATTGGAAATGATAAAGTTATATGATATTTAAAACAGAACTCAGAAATTTTAAGTTAGAGGTGGTGTTAATTTTTAGGAAAATGATATTTTGACACTAATTTTTTGACACCATTTTGACACTGCACACGTGTCAAAATGTGATTGGACGATTTCAAATTTTAAAAAAAACTTTGACTTTTTTCTTCCAAATATGTCCTTGTCTCACTTTTTTTAATTTGAAATTGTCCAACCACGTTTTGACACGTGTGCAGTGTCAAAATACTGTCAAAAATTGGTGTCAAAGTATCATTTTCCTAATTTTTAATAGGACTTGTCAAAATTACATTACATGGATTAACTGAGGAAAGCTTGGAAGGATATATATCCACTAGAAGCATGTTAAAGTTTAGAAGAGTAAACATGGTGAGAGCAAGAGAGACAAGAACTGAAAGAGCCAACAGAAGGAGCATTAGGATGTGAGAAAAAGTTCCTTTCACTTCTTCTGCATAATCCGTTGAAACAAGAGCAAATGAAGTAATGGGAAATGAGTAATCCCACCATGCAACGTTGAACCTTCTCATTGATCTCCTGAACAGGTTTGGCCTGCAAATCTGCTTATGGATGTTGATTATCATCAATATATAATTGTTTCATATAAAAACATATGCGCAACACTACAAGAAAAGGAGTACATTCAAATTTTATTTGGTATTTATTTAATGAATAAATCTCTCTACCACTAAATATCTAGCTGGAAGTTTTGTCATTTACTTGCAGGATGAATCGGATTGATAGATCCTCAGATTACTGCAAAACTTTATTTAATTCCAAACTATTATAACAGTATCACTCTGTATGTTTTTTCATTTTAGGGATGGGAAAGAGACTATTGCATGGATAGAAGTTAAATAAAATAAAATATAGTATAAAATTTATACACTCATCCAATCATTATGGAATGAGATGTTAACTTTTATGCTAACAATGGCTTCAAAAGAAGTTAAAATATATTTTAATCTGTCGATAATATAAATACCATATATCGTAAATGTCTTCAAAAGAAATGTGTGTTACGAAATTCCTTTGGAGAATATTTTTTGAACAACACACGTAGAGGAGTTAATCTTACCAGTGAGAGGAATAGGAAGAGGGATAGAAAGAAGAGCATCTTGGAAGCAGTGTCAAAGGTTCCAACAATGGATTCCCAAGCCAAGCTTGCTACGCTAGGTGCTGCAATGAACAAGAACAAAACTGGCCTTAACAACACTGGAACCCCATCTCTACCCGATAATCGCTGATATAGCGTAACAAACAGCACCAAGTAATGTACTATCCCCACCGAAAACAACCACAACGCACACTCTTTCCATCCCATGTGCGCAGCAGCCTGTGCTCCCACCAAGTTCCCTATCACTGACATCTGGCTCGTCGGATTCCCCGCCGCAGAGGATAAAACCCTCTTCCCCTTCGTCAACCACTGTCCGTAGATCTTCACGTCAAGCACCACCACCGGCACCGCAAACACCCAACACAGAACCATGTACAAGGTGGTTTTGGGCGCCACGAACGGCGCTGATTCAAGCAAGAGAAGCCACGAAATCCAGGGGGCGAAAAAGTAGTTAACCCCCACAGGGTGCAAGAACTCGGCCTTCACCATCTTAAAGAAAAAAAAGCATCTTAGGAGGTAGAGAAGGGAGAGTAACACTAGAGTGAAAAAGGAGAGAGACCAGAGTGCATAGACAGCCACTGAAGGAAGCGTGGAAAGCACGTGCGGTAGAGTGGTTGTGTCTTGTTCCGATGTGATTATCGTCTTCCACAGTAATGCTTGGCTTCCGAGGGAGAGGCTTATTCTGAAGTAGCCTGCATGGAATCTTGTTAGAACAGACATTAGGAGCTTTGTGAAAGAGGTTGAATGTTGGTGATTGCTGAAACTGTCGCTGTGGCTACAAACGTTTGAGGTTGTCGTGGTCGTGTCTACCACAAGTTCAATCTGAAATCGCGAACCTTGGGTTGCCATGCCCTCGTTGTCCTACTCGTAGAAGAAGAGTTTTTTTGAGAGGGAATTCATGCAATGCAAGGGTTTTGTAAGATTAGAACATGAGCCATAGGAATGTGCAAGTGGGAGTTTAAAAATAAATTATAGAAACCCTGTTTTTGTTTATTTTGATTCAAACAAGGGAATAGGGTGATCCTTTTCAGTTGCTTTGGCACGTTGTAGCTGGACTATAATACAGTATAGTATGTATGTCTGTCTCTCTCTCGTATATATTTAATGTGGTTCTCAGAATTTTATGTTTCTGCTATCACTTGTTACACGAGGCATGAATGTACACGGGTTCGTGAATCAGCAATCAGGAAGACTTTAAAGGGCTGCAAAGTGTAACATAAGTCCAACTATTTTTTTCAACTTTATGAGATTGGGATGTAGAAGGGAATATTCGTGGATTCTTTACTTCTATAATTTGATAAATTATTGTTTTCATGAGAAATACATTAACATGTTTAAATTTAATCATTGTTTAATTTAATTTTATACCATTCAAACACTAGATTAAGCTGCAATGCTATAGCATCGAAGTCCTTGTTGTTATTCTGGTATTCCCTTTCATGAACGTGATTCTCGATTCCGCTTACCTCATTTCCTAGTTTCTCTTGCCGACGAATCTTGTCAAGTGTTTACTTTCTCCAACAAACAGGGAAGTGAGGATAAAGTCCTAATAAAATAAATTAAAAAATAATAAAGTATTAATTAAGTAGTTCAAATCACCTTCTGAAATATGTATACCTTTTGAAAAGTAATTTTCAATAAGATTAAAAAAGTCACATCCAATCTTAATACCACGAAAATTTAACTTCGTCGCATACTTTGGACGAATTCAAATAGCAATAATTTACCAACGAACATGCACAATATCGTGTTGACGGAAAACACTGTCGATATAAAAATTGTAAAGTTTGATTGGAAAAAAATAAATAACATATACAAAATGAAATTTTGATCAAATTCGCCTTTTTTTTATATAGAGAAGAAAAAAAAGGGGGGAAACGTATATATTTAAAGAATAATAAATAAGGATGCTAAAAAATAAGTTTCTGAAAGAGAATGAATATGAAAAAAAGTATCTACTGCAAACTTTTATATAAACGTATATATTTTTGCATGGTTGCTACTTGCAGATACACTTTTCGTATGGTAAAAAAACACGTGAATGGAATTGGATCCATTTTAAAACCTCCAATTAGGCCCAAAGATGAGTATACTATAGGACCCGAATATTCTACCGGTCCACTGAAAAGTGCGATATCTAGACCCGAATAGGATTCGGGCCCTTCTATCCCCGGACCCTTTTATTCCCAAGTACATAAAGTATGTTGGTATAATTGTGTTTTAGTATGTGTAAAATTGGTGAGTTTTAATTTATTTTATTTTATAATTTTTTTTAATGTGTGAAAATTGGTTTTAGATTCTATAAAACAAGTATTATCTTCGTCCTTCTAAACTTTGGAATAACTGATTTTGGTCCCCTAATATTTATTGTAAGATAGGTGAATAATATTTTGAGTCGACACATCAAGAATATGTCACTTTTAGATGGGATTGACCTATATTAAAAGGATACCTTTTGTAAAGAAATCATTATTGGATAGTAATTAAATGACCCAGAATGACCGTCAAATAGTTGGATAAATATTTCAAAACGTTCACAAAAGCTTGTAGAGAATAATTAAAGTTGGATAATGATATTTAGACAACTTTTTTTTAACAATATTTGAAGATTGATTACATATTAATTTGTGATTGGTCAAAAATTACTTTATAATAATATCTATGATTATTATTATTGATTGTAAAATAACTTTTGATCAATCAGAAATTGACACGTAATCAATGTTCAAATATTATCATGTTATCTAAATATTATTATCCTTAAAGTTGGTACAAGTGTAAATAAGAAGGGCAATGATGGTTACTTAAGGAAGGTAAATAATGTAGTTAGGGACAGGGCGAAGAGACTTTGGAATTGGTGGAGAATGTAATGGATAAATGAAAGAAAAGAGAAGAAAAAAGAAGGTTACGTCTTCTCAAGGCTTTAGGTCTCCTGTTTCCAACAATCATGGCACACCCAATATCTTAATCTCTGTAATTCATTCGTTTGATTTTGGGACACATTTCTTAATCTAGAGCTGTCGGTCCTGTTGTCGACCATGAGAGAATGATTTTAAGGTGTCTAATAATAGTAAAATAGTGATGAGAATTTAAAGGAATATGATTTGGTTCCTCGGGCCCCAAATAAGAAATTAATTTAGAATTCAAAAGTTTGGTTATGTGAAGTATAGAATAGTACCATTTGCATCTGCCACCCATTGATTAATTCTTGATAAAAGTTTTTAACATGTCAAAGCCATATTAGCTTAGGTTAGACTTTGAACAGCCATAGGTCCTGTCCTTAGCTCTGTTACCTGGTTCCGTTATATTATTGACCCCAATTATTTACCTGTTACCTATCTTAAATTAATTACGTTCATCTTCACGTGACACTGAATCATTCACCTTTTCTACTACTACTATTATTATTTTTATTTACCTTTTCTACTATTATTTACCTAAATCAGTATTTTTTTTTCTACTATATTATTTTCTCCTATATATTAAAATTAATTAATGCTAGTAGTAAAAGGCTTTCTAACATTAAGTTTATTGATATTTTTATACATGGTCTAGATACGTATATTTTACAGGAGATAAACACCAGACAAGATTTTTTATAATAAATCAATTTTACCTCGTTCCATTTGGTTTGTTTATATATTTACTTATATGTCACTAATTTATTTATTTTTGTCTACCGCATGACTTTACATTTGCATTTATGTGTACGGTAAGTGTAGTAAAATACTTTCGAAACTATGGAAAGATTAGTTCGTTAAAGAAATTTTTACTTATCGACAACGATAATATTAAAAAATAGTAAAAATTATGGAAATATGTAGTCAAAATTATGAATTAAATTAACAGAAATATTTCATAAAAAAACATGAAATTACTATTTGGAAAAAAATGGAAAATAAAAAAAGAGTTCTTTGAAAAAAAGAAGAAAGAGGTTGATACACAGAATTAATTGAAGATGAAGTTTTTTAAATACACAGAACAAATTAATAGATCACCAACTAAATATAGTATAACTTTTGTAGATACAAATATGCTCAAAACTTACTCTCTCTCTCTCTGTATATATATATATGGATTTGTTAACACGCGTACCCCTATTTTTCAGTTAGTACGTTTTAACAATGTGTACCGGATTATAGTAGACAAAAATACCGTCATTTATCATGGATTCTAAGTTTTAAGGTCAAGGATATTTAAATAATTTTCATTCTCAAAACTAAAAAAAGAAAAAAGAAACCCCCAAACCCTTAGTTACCTCCCTCATTCCTCTCAGCCCTTTCTCTTTCATCTCTCTCATTCAAACATTTTCTCTGTCATATCTCTCATTCCAACATTTTCTCTGTCATTCCTACTGTTGCCCAATTGAAAAAAAAAATCAGAAACCCCTTGTAATCAGAGATATTTTCTCTCTCATCTCAACATTTTCTCTGTCATCACTCCAACATTTTTTTTTTCATCTCAACTCAATTGAAGATGGTGGTGGTAATTTGAATCAGAGATATTTTTTAAAAATTGAAAAAGTTTATTCTTTTATAATCATTTTATATTTATTAATGTGTGTAAAATGAATATAAACTTTGTCATTTTACGTTACTCTTTCCAAATCTCAAAGGTAAAAAATGATTTTATTGTTTTTTATCTTGAACAGTGGTTAAAGTTTATTCTAACTGTAGAAGTTGATTCAGTGATAAAAAAGAGACATAAGGAAATTAAAGAAATAGGTATAGAAGAGCTCCCTAGGAGTACAATTCTTTCAATTCTAGGTTGTAATCTTACATCATGTATTCCATACCAATAGAGAAAGGAAAAAGAAACACTTTGTGTAAAGGGAAAAGGACAAGGATTAGACAAG
>NC_028355.1:22607869-22658370 GCF_000741045.1 Vigna radiata var. radiata | reverse complement strand
ATATATATATATATATATATATATATATATATATATATATATATATATATATATATTTCTTTTTGTAAATCTGTGATAAAAAAAAATTATATTCGACCAATACTTTGTACTCGCCTAAATTAAGAATCACAATTACATTAAAAAAACACTTACATTATTAATCATCAACCTTTATATTTTCTAACAATTTTTTTATTAATGGTAAGTATCTTTTATCATTTATTTCAAAAAAATTATTTAAGGTTGTTGCAATTGTTTTTATTTCCTCCACTCCGATAGCAATTACTATCTAACATTTATTGTGTGTTAAATTCTTTTGAAAACACCTTAAATTTTGTTCCCCAATTATAAGTCTACGTTCCTTTAATTATTGTTTTCTTTATTTATTTATAATGAATAAGTTTTGCGATATTATATAGGTTTTGAAGGTGGTCAAATACATTTTATAATTGACATAAAAAAGTAGTTTAAAACTTATAAACTGAAATCACTTTTAATTGTTAGTATAAATAAAAATAATCCATAAAATTTTATTTGTTTTTGAAATAAAATAGTTCACTTTTAATTATTATTTTTCACAGAAAATAACGTGTCTTTGGCTTATTTTCTTAATATGACTTGTTTTGTTGTCTAGTCTGATCCAGCACTTATATATTCCAGCATTCGCTGCTATAAATTCGGAACACGAGCAAACAACAATCATATTCTACTACTTATGCTTGTTGAATAAAATAGAAAAACAAAGAAAAACTATATACTACTAAACGACTTGCTACACACGCTGTAAGAAATACGGTCATGAGAGAAAAACAAACTCACGCAAAATAAGGGAAACGTGCATGATTTTGACTACATTGTCAACTTAAAAACCATTATGTGTATAAACTAAATTTATTTTTGCACCAAGTCAACAATTTAACTCCTTCTTTATAATTCATCAATTCGTAAGTATCAATGTGAATTCAAAATACACATATATGATGAAATTTTAATATTTAAAACAATGTAATAAGAAATGTGAAATTTATAGTGTCCGTACTTTTGAGATTTCGTGTGATGAAGTTTGTTTTAAGTATATGATAAAAATTGTGGCAGAAAGTTGGTGCAATGTTAATTTAAACCTGATATACGCACGTAAATATGCAGAGAAAAAAAAAAGAAAAACTAGAATTCCTTTTTTGAGTTGGTGAAAATGAAGAGTGATGGAGTACCCCACTTGTTAGCGATTTCCATGTAGACGACACGGGATGTATTTCCTGGGTCATGTCTGGCCAAATTTTGCATCACAGGTGTTGACCTCTCACAGATAAACTCTTTTTCTATTGCCTCCAATGAATTTTCCATCCATTAACATATTATTATGCCATATTGCGAGTCAATCATATAATCATTATGCCAAGAATTTTGAGGTGGAATACGAGGCATGGGACAGATAACACAGCAGGAGTAGTAAACCATTTCATAAATACTCCCAACACCCTTTCCAATACTTCTACTTCTATTTATTACCTTTTATATCTTTATTAAAAATTAAACATCTTTTATAACAATTAATAAATCTATATTCTAATTTTTGGACAAAGAAACTGTAGTCATTTTAAAATATGGCTATTTATTTATGCTAGGGTAAGAGTTATGAGAGCCGTTGGATAGTAAGGGGTGATGGAGATGAATGCGGTGAAAGGAGGGACGTAGATGCATGTTGATGGTTGAGTGGTGCACAGTACTGGTATTCCACAATGGGGAAGATTGCTTCAGAGACGTTAAAAATAAGAGAAAAAAAAAATCTTAATTTATGGGGACGGTCAGAGAAAGTACCAGCGGGTTTTCCGGTGCAAGGACGAATAAGCAAAAGCTGGTGATATGACACGTGGAGTAGTACTGTCCGTTGGATGGTCAAAGCAGAAGTTGTGGTTCACTCATCCCGGCCGAGATTTATTGAAACTGAAAGAGAACTGTAGAGAAATGCTAAGTGATAGATTTTCATGTTCCTCCACGCACACATGACACACTACCACTTCTCTCTTCTCTCTCTTTCACACACACACACACTCTCATCAGATGACAGTACCACACTCCCAGTTAGACAGGGCAAGACACCATGGAAACAAAGCTAGCTTGAATTCCTCTTGTGCAGCGTAGGATACAGCAGTCTAAAGTCTAAACTAGAAAGCAAAGAGGTAGAGAGAGATTGTGTGGAATTGGTGAGACGATATTCATAAATGAGACTTATACAGTAGAGTAGATGGGTGCAGTTACCGTGGCGGCGTAGCAGAAGCTCTAATTCCGTGCCATAATTGCTTCTAAGGGAATTCGGTTTCACCAACTCCAAATCCTCTCTTCTTTACTCATTTGATAATTCCTGTGTTTTCTTTTTTAATTTACGTCTTTTTCTTTTTTTGGTGAGAAACAGTTTCCCCCAAAAGCTGCAAAAACTCAACCAGCCCAGAGAAGATCATATTTCAGACGCCCCACCACACAACACATCACACCCACATACTGAGAGTGAATAAGACAAAAAAAAAAAAAATAGAAAGAAAAGAAAACGATCGGGTCAAAAATTACTAGTAGTAAGCAGTAAGCAAACCTAGGAGTGTTTTTTTTTTTTTTGTATGTGCAAGGTTAGCCTTAATTAACCCAAAATTTACAGCTGTTGCCCCGATCTTGGGTAAAACATTTTAAGATTGGGCGAAGGTTCTGCTATGGATATTGTGTCTGAATTGGGGAAAATCGTTTCAGCTTTGGGGTGCAACAAATGGCCGGGTTCTTCTCTCTAGGTGGAACTAGAAGGGGAGGTCCACAAAACAAGGAAGAGGGAGAGGTGGAAAAAGGAGATAACAATATCAACAACAACAACGGGAATAACCTATTGTTGTTCAGGAACGAGGAGATCTACAACAAGGGGTTCGAGATATGGCCAGAGTCGTATCAGCCTCAAGCTGCACCCCAAAACTTGAGCAACTACTTTGCGTTTGGAGTGGGTCCTAGTCGCAGGAACTGCTCGAGCGTGAACGAGGAGGAGGTTTCGCTCTGTGTGTCTGATGAGTCAACGAGATTTGGATTAACTGTCATGAGGTCCGGAGGTGCAGGAAGCAGCGGCATGAACTGTCAGGACTGTGGTAACCAAGCCAAGAAAGATTGTACACATCTCAGATGCAGGACCTGCTGTAAGACCCGAGGGTTTCAGTGCCAAACCCACGTTAAGAGCACTTGGGTTCCAGCAGCCAAACGCCGCGAACGACAACAACAACTCGCTGCCTTGCAGAACCCACAACAATTCCGCCCAGAGAATATTCCCAAACGATATCATAGAGACACTCAGCTCGTCTCCGCTCCACAACCCATCGCAGGTTAACTTTCATATTACATTACAGTATCATACTCACTTCAAATAAATAAAAAATGGTTTAATTTATTTTGTCTCTCTTCTCTATATAAATGTAACTTTCTTGAGATATAGATTTCAACCTTGTAACTTTTGGAACTAGTCTGCTACCGCTACTACACACAGATGATGATGATGATGATGATGCACTGAGATCTCGATGTAACACTCATTGTAGTCTTTTATTCTATGACTAGATACAACTGACTAGTCCATAGTATTTGACTGAAAATATGAAAATGCAACGACGCTCCTTGGTCACCCATCACATTTTTCTCTTGTTTTTTCCGCCCCTCTCTTTCTTCTTTTTTTTCCATATTCCATCACTGTTTCTAAGTAAAACTGACGAAATTATTTGAGTTCCATCCATGTGAGACGTTGCCAAGACTTTTTTTTTCCTCTTGTGATGATAGCGGAAAAGTAGAGGACACAAAGTAATTAGTCTGGTTTAGTTTTGTTTTTTGGACGGTTAATTCTTTGATTTAATTAATTTGTGTGATTTCTTTGTACTTAGGGTTAGAGCTGGGGCATTTCCCACCTGAAGTGAGCACTTCGGCGGTGTTTCGGTGTGTGAGAGTCAGCGCAGTGGACGCTTCAGATGAACAGTGCGCGTACCAAACCTCTGTCAACATCGGAGGGCATGTTTTCAAGGGAATTCTCTACGATCAAGGTCCTGAAAGTTCTTACACCAGTGCAGCTACCGAGGGTTCCTCCGGTGGTGAACCCCGACAGCTTGGTTTAATGACCGCCGCAGCCACAGCCACAGCCACAACAGTAAGTGGAAACAACCCATTTGAGCCTTCACTTTACCCCGCTTCGCTGAATGCTTTCATGTCTGGTACACAATTCTTCCAACCCCCAAGGTCCTAAGGACGTCTCTTTCTCTATCTATGCGGACAGTAATTGAAGAAACCGAGTCTTTCTTTCTCTCTTATTTTTTGTCATTAATTGAGTCTGCTTGGAATTATTGATTATGGTTGCTCCTCGGTACATCCATGGAACTTGAAGCAAGCTGAAGTAGCTAGCTAGCTAAAAGGAAAAGTAGTTAATAATTCTTAAAAGAATGATTATGCCAATGATTCTAGTGCATGAAATTAAATGGGCCGGGGATATATAGTTGTTTTGTGTTATCCGAATGTCAATTCAGATTTTCATTGGTATTTTAATTTTATTGGTAAACTCATTGTCACTTTTCATTTCTAGAGCTAATACATTTTCATTTTCATTTTGCCGTTACTGTGGGGCTGTGGTGTGTTTGCTTGACACGGACAGCATTTGGATATGTGTGCATCATTGTGTTAAGGAGTGTTTTGCTGGATGTTCTATTTTCTTTATAGTATTTTTCTTTTTCTGGGTTAATGTTGAGTGAGCTTTCTGGTTGGTGCTGAACTCGAAGCCACTTTTTCCCGTTTATCCGTTTGCTTGCCAGATCGAAATAGAATGAAGTAGGTTTCGTGTGTGGTTTAGCATAGAATTTTAGAGCCTTTTTTTTTTTTTCTTTATCTCTTTTACATCTTTTTATTTCTTTTCTTTAAACGATTTATTGGGAGAAACTTGCCACCCATGCATTGCTAGCTAATTGGCAATTAAGCACATTCTAGCAGTCTAGTGATCGAAAACTGGATGGCTCAATTTCTATGCCTTTTTCCTCCTTAATCGATCGAAATATGCACATATATAACTACACTATGTACGAATGGAGAATTACAACTAGCATTTTCCAACTGCATCGCTGAAAAACAATAAAATTTATCCACTGAAATAGACATCCATGATCCAGGGATGTGACTTGAGTTGGCAAACGTCTTCTTTTACTCAATGTTTAATGCATCTAAAAGTATGTGCATGTGATGTATGTTTATACATATAAGTGTGTACAGTGCCCAATGAAATAGGTCAAGGTACATACCATATGATAGGGCTAACAATACTTTAATAGACTGCTTGTTTTAGTGCACAAGGGAGAATCAGAAACTCTAGAAAAAATTTCCCTAGTTTTGTAATAACTGGCCCATAACATGTGCTACAGAACCTTCACTTGATTGAGACATACCAGTCTCTTTCTCTTTCATCTAAGATTAATAACATCTTTTTCTCTCATATATTCCCCCTCCAGTTTCTAATTCTTTGATCTTATTACCAGTGTTGATCATGCTTGTGGAGAAAGTGTTTGAAATAAAGTTGCATGGTTGTACCCTTTTATTTCTCGATCCCGTCATCTATATTGGCAAAATCAACTTTAAAATGTTATTTCTTCTTATATTTTGTGGATAGTCTCTGTGATTATATTATAAGATTACTTGAGTTGACTAAAACTTCATGCTTTTTGGAGGAACAGCCAGACAGGAAAAAGAAAAAAAGAGTTAAATCTATAATTGTAGCTCTAAGTCTAGTCACTTCTGTTGGCCACATGCGTCGATAGAAAAGAAAGAGAGAAGCAAACAAAAACAAAAGTTGCCCATAAAACCGTTAAATATTTCGATTTTGCTAAAAGAATTGGTATACAATACGCTAATTTTTGCTGTTAATTAACTCATACGCTGAAGCATCAAAGCAATAACATAACTCAAGCCTGATAAATTACTCTGATAAGGGGCAATGGACACGACACACAAGCACATATAAAGTGAGATGTGCAATGAATGATATTGCATTCATTACAAGACCCTCGTTAGCAAAATACTATGTCCAAATATGTGATGTGTTGTTGTCTACTAAGATTGATGATCGATCAACTCAACACTATAAGTCCAAAAGGCTTGGTCTTTCTTATGTTTACTCAGAATGGGTGGGTCTGTGAAACTTGTCCGTCACTGTGTTGTATTTGTAAGTCTTTAGTAAAGCATTTCCTAAGCTTTTTCAAGCGTTGATAATACTAATGAATTTCTAAGTTTTAAAAAAATGAAGATGATTGATGAACTCCATAAGATGCTATTTTGAAACTTTCATTCACTTTGAAAATACTTATCACGCAAGGGCAATAGAAATTGTTATTAGCATTGAAAAATTGGAGCCTAGTTGAAATGACGACAATCTGTGTAACTAAAGTGCCAAGTTATAGCATTAGAATTTTATCGTTTCTTTTTCAGACGATCAAATCCTGAGTCCTGATCGAATAAATAGTTCCATCTACCATGCCAGCAACGACTTTCTTTCCCCAAATTACGCATGCACGAAATTCGGAACTTCGTTTTGGGGCATTGGAAGTGCATGTCAGGATTAATATTTTTCGCTCCAACATTAATTCATTCACACCCAACTGCTTCAAGGACATACCTTTATTTGCTAAATACAGATTCGTTTGATTGGTATGACTACAATTCACTTTCAATCTCTTAAATAATGTTTCAGATTCAAGCTCTACTGATGGAGACAAAATCAAATTTCTTCAAAAGTGATCAATTAAATTTCTCGACAAAGATTAATGACAAGAAAAACCATTGCATTCTTTACATTATTAATGACAAAAGAAACCACAATGTAACAAATCAGAGTTAAGATATTTACTTGAAGAAGCTGTTCTCATGTCGACTTAAAGAAAAATATTCTTACTAAAATCAAATTTTAGTTCCTAACTTATAAAATGATAATAAACTGTCTTTAGAAAAAATGTGTCATTGATAGCATGCATCAGTTGAGATTGAGAAAATTTGTGCCACTTTGGAAGAGTTATGTGGAAATATTTGATAGGAATAGCATGCATGTCTTACAATTGTCAACTCAAAATTGATTTCCCTGATGCCATATTAATTTAATGTGCACGAGAATTTTCATATCAGACAGTTCATTAGAAACACTGTTATAGATCTTCTTTATTTACAGATCCATAGATTCTAGTACAGTACTACTTTTATTTAGATGCGTCCACGTGAGAGTTTTTTTTGTGAAATTATTTAATCACTCATGTGCAGATATAGTTTCACTGTAACCATGTTCCTAAAATTTATTTTCGCCTTTCTTATAATGAATAGTTAAATATTTAATGTACTCCAAGTTTTAACATTAATTAACTATATTATTTTCATAATTTCTTTAAAAAACTGTTGCAGTAGTATAAGTAATACTTCATAGCAATCACTCGAACACACAATAGTGGTGGTGGTGCCATGTATATATATGCCGCATTGCATTGCATCTATTTGAATAAATTCATCTTTATTAACATTAATTTTATATTGTTTCAAAATAGGATTTCTGTATACGAAATTATTAACTTGGTTTTCATTTTTTTTCTTAAAGGTAGCTACGAAATTTTGCAATGTCACAAATCAAAGAGGACTTCCAAAATATCAGTTTAAAAACCGTCAATAATTATTACTAATGAAAACATATATACTATATTTTTTTTTTACCTTTTTACAATAATAAAAGATAATAAATTATTACTGTAATTATGATTATAAAAATAAGTATAAATTACTTTTACAAGTAGATAACTTTTTTTATTTTGTGGATAATTTTTTATTATAAAAATTAGTTTGAATACAATAAAATTAAAAAAAGACAAATTAAAATAAATAAATTTTTAAAAAGGTCACTTAAAAGATAAAATTGATGAAATAATTATTTTTATTTTAAAAAATATTATAAAAGGTGTTAAATATGTTTTAAGTTATTAAATTTTGATACAAAATTAGAATTTATATTATTATCAAATACGTTTTTGTCTTTAAATTTAAAAGTGCATATGTAATCATCCTAATCATCTAACTCAACTTTTCTGACATATTAAACTATATTTGAGACTGAAATTTGAGTATTTACATCAATACGCTACAACTTAAATATTATTTCAAAACTTCATTTAACACAAAAAAATAATAATTTAATTTTGTTTGGTTAAAATAAAAATTATATTTATTTTTTATTAGATTTAAATAAATATTAACTTTAAACTACGTGAGCAATGACATTTATAATTTCTATAAAATTCAGGTCAGGTTACGTCATCACAATTTCATAGTTTTAATTTAAAGATTTTTGTGTTCGTTGTTGGAGATTATTCTGGTGCTATATATTAATTAGATAGTACTATTCCTTTCAACATGTAGGAATGTTTATTAGAAAAATATACGACATAATTTTGAGTTGTGGAAACGCGGTTATTTAATGATAATTTCTAGTAAAAAAACATTTTTTCATATATGTGTCCTTTTCTTACTTTTTATTTTTATAACACATTCACACATATTATATATTATATATATATATATAGACACACACATAACTACTGTTTAAAATTATCATATTTTGAAGATCATGATTATTTTTCTGTATGGATAGTAAAAGAGAATAATTATTTTACTTTTCTTTTATTTTCAATCTATGTTTTTACCATATTAACAAAGAGAGACAGGACACATTTGAACAAAAGAAAAAATAAAAAGTTAGTATTTTGACGTGTGATTTATTATTTTGACTTGTTAAAATATAAAATAAACTTTTAAGATTAAAAACAATTCATTTAACTTGGTATTGAAGTAAGTGAATTTTCACTCATTATATAATTTTCAATAAAATCAATTAGAAATCTACTTATAAACACACATAAACATGCAAAGATAGAGAAACTGATATATAACATATGACAATATGAATCATACCATGTCATAATAAAAAATATATGTCCTATTTACAATATACCAAATCAAGATAAACATGTTTTATTATAAATTAACACTTAACACTTACTAAAATTTGATCAAAGTTCTCAATCTTATACTAAGTCAAGTGTATCTAAGCCAATGATAAATCACTTTAGATTTCTTACCACCTAAAGTTTTGTATATTAATTCACTGAAGACTATAACACATTTATTAATTATCATATTTATCACTTATTTTTCTATTATAATTCTTATGTCCTAACAATATAAATTTTGCTTTATAATTTTTTCAACTAACTCGAAACATGTTTTACAAAGTAAGACTATAACATTTACAAAATAAATAAATGTTATAAACAAATCTAAGGTTTTAAAATAGGTTACAGCAAAACTATATTTTGTTCTATTATAATATTTATACCCTAACAATATAAAGTTTGCTTTATAACTTTTTTTCAAACTAACTCCAAACATGTTTTACAAAGTAAAACTACAACATTTACAAAATAAATAAATGTGGTAAACAAATCTAAGGTTTTAAAATAGGTTACAGCAAAACTAAATAGGAGAGATAATAAAATATGATATATTGGTAAAGATAAAATTAATAATAAATTATATATATTAAAATGGTTAGAAAACTCTTATTATATATATATATATATATATATATATATATATATATATATATATATATATATATATATATATATATATATATATATATATTTTTTTTTTTATTTGTATGCGCTGGAAGATGAGAAAACATTAGAAACCGCGAGATGGAAATAGCGGTAAGATTTGATTTACCAATGAACTCTTTTTCTGTAGAACCAGAGCATTTGCCTCACAGTTTGGTTAATTTATTTTGTGTTTGTTGTTTTTTAGAAGTCCTAACGGTGAATCGAGGTCGCTCTCTCCCAACGATGGATCTGCTACAGTCAGAGCCTATGCAAATAGTTCGATTGCTCATTCCAATCGAATCAGCTTATCGATCCATCTCTTACCTCGGCGATCTCAGCCTTTTCCAATTCAAAGACGTACGACTTCTCTTCAGTTCTCATTGCTCTTGTTTTAGATTCTTTTACACTGATTTTTGAAACCTACATTGCTATGACTTTTGATGCTCTGATTCACTTTTTTCAGTTGTGTTTTGATGACTTCATCTCTCTGAATGTTATTTGTTTCTTACATTGGTAACTATTTATTTAAATTTATTTGTCAGCTTAATGTAGATAAAAATCCATTCCATCAAACTTATGCTTCTCAGGTGCTTATCAAATATCTGCCCGTGTTTCCGTTCTGGTTGCATTTTAAAAAAATATAAATATAAATAAGAGTCATTCGTGTGTTATTGAAGAGGTTGAAACTCTCTAATGCCACGAGATTTGGACAAACTGCATAATATTATGATGTTCTTGCATTGTGTGAATGGTCTTATTCATGTTATTGTAATTATGTAATGGGAAATTGGTTTCTATTATTGTCATCTTAAGCACATTGGAGAATTCCTTCAAGTAAATATAATTAGGTGATCTTAGTACTTGCATTAAATTAAAGTACGATGAAATGGATTTGGATAAAACTAATTTTGAATTGTTGAAATATCTAAAACGAGTTACAATGAGACCGTCCTCTCTTCTTTTCTCTTTGTGCCAGAGGTATTGATGAGGCTCAGTGACAGATAGTATTATGTCTTTCAGGAAACATTAAGCTCCACACTATTAATTTTGGTATCTTATGCTAATGGAAATTATCAATGTTGCTAAAATACCCTATCTTTTGGTACTCCTTTTACGTTTAACAGTTGTGAAAAAAATTCGTGACAGCATTTTTAAGAGAATTGATTTTGATTTTCTGAACGGAAAAACTTATCATTTTATCATCTAGATTAAAAGATGTGAGGAAATGGCGCGTAGGCTGCGGTTTTTTAAGGAACAAATGACGAAAGCAGGTGTATCACCCTCAACGTGGCCAGCAGGTGAGCATAATGTTGATCTGAAAAGTTTGGAGGTCGTTACATGCTCTGAAAATTTTGTCACCGGTTCTTCTGTTCAAGAACGCAGTATCTGGTGATTATTTTTTTTTTTTGTCTTAGTTAAACTTGAAGAACTTGAACCTGGTCTTCAGATTAACGCAAATAATGAGAAGTTGAAACACGCTTACAATGAGCCATCAGAGGATAAACTTGTTCAAAAGAAGGTATGATTTGCTAAGTTCTTCACTGCCACAAATTCTATAATCGCTTCTGATTAGGTTAACTCTGCTGTTGATCTTTCTTGTGTTTAAACTTTAAATAGAAGTGTATACATACAGTTAGTACAGAAGCAAACTTTTTTCTCGGGCTAGTTGCATGCATATACGATCATATATCTTGGTCTTTTCTTTTATCTCTTTGATTGGATAAGAAAACAGAGGTCCGAGTGGGTAATGCCTTTTTTAATATATTATTTCAGGTTGGGGAAATTTTCTATTCAGCAAAAAATTAAAAATGCTGTAGCTCACCAGAAAAAGCTTGAATTCCAGATAACTGCTGAAAGATCTATTGACAGCCCATTATTATTGGAACAGGTTAGCTGCAGCTTTATAGTTTCTATTTGTTACTTTAGAGTTTTGTTTTCTTTCTGATGCTAAGAAAATTTATGCTCAGGACACGACAACAAAGCAGATTAAGCTGGGGTTTATCGGTGGACTTGTTTCGAGGGAAAAATCAGTTACATTCGAAAAAATTCTATTTCGTGCTACTGGGGGAAACCTTTTTCTCAAACAGTCAAACAGGCCCTGGTTGAACATTCTGTTCTTGATCTTTTGTCAGGGGAGAAGGTTACTTTAAATTCTTAAATCTAAGTCTTTAGCCTCTTGCAATTTGATATGTAGAAACTAATTACTGATTATTACGAACTTGATAGGTTTCAGGAAGACTTGCAGAATTGAAGACTCCATGCAGGATTGCTTCACCGGAGCACTCTATTGCAGACAATTGGATATCACCATGAGCAGTGGAGCCTTCAGTTTTGTTTCATTTTAGATAAAGTATATCATTGTTTTTCATGTTTTCCTTTTAAGCTTTATTGCTAAGCTTCTGCAATTAATGTGCATTCCAATGTTAGCATTTCTTCCTTTTTAACTTATTGATGAAGGAAAAATGCATCTATTACACTCTAAATATGCTAAGTATGAATGCGACAAAGAAATGTCCTATTTTTGCAATAAACCAGGTCTGTCCTTGAATTGTGATTTAATTTCTGATGCGTTGTGCTGAAGCATACGCGTAATGCCGTTTTTATGGATGGCATAGCTAATTAATTTATTCAATACTTGGCAGATTCACAAAGTATTTCAGCAGTTCTCAAGTTGAGGCGATATTTCAGGTTTTAGGGACAGAGGAATCACAGCCTACCTATTTTTGCACAAACAATTTACTTCTTTTCAAGAAATAGTAGATGCCTATGGGTGCTTTATGTAGCCCTCAGCATAAGAATTTCAAATTTCATTCTCCTCTTATTGAAAAAAATCCTCATCAGGTAATTATGATTTGACTTGCACTTTCAATCATAAAGAATCATGCCTAAATATTCAATAATTTTAATCCAATGTGATGGCGTATGTTATACGGGTCCTCTTGGTCGCTCTAACTTTACTCGTTTGTTTATTTGTTTTGTTATAGCTGAGAACAAATATAGAAAGTGAAATCACTACAATATTAGCTTCTGTCATAGTTGGTGGCTTGTTAGCAGCAACAATTTGTCACTCTTTATTCTTGGAATGTGACCAGTACAGATCATAAAATATCTAGGGATTAATATAAAGAGATTATCCCCTATCTTTATAATTGCATTATGAGTCCCGCCAAAATGCGCTGCCCCCCAATTTTAAAATGAAACTTTGGTGAAGATTCCCAAACCCCAGTAACAATATAAGAAGTGAAAAAAAAATTACTTTACCTCCAACTATTTATTTTATTCCTTCTCATGCAAGCTACCTTGCTCTACTTCCACGATATTTTCCATTCTTCTTCATTCTCGATTAAGTCTCATTTCCTCTTTGTTTTCTTTGCCATGGATCTCATGTGGTCTAAATTATAGATTTATCATCTTTTACATTGATTTGTTTTTCGTAGGTCAACATAGAAATAGTGTATTTTATCTCTCTATTGTCAGGATATGTTGACAGCTATAGCCTATATAGGTAAGAAATCAATCTTAGGCCCGTAAATCATGCAAAAAAAAAATAAAATCTCGATTAGATCGAAGTTTATATCGTATTTATAAATTATCATATTAACCCAACATTTTCCTACTCCAATGATGTATCAAGTATATTAAATTTATAGTGTAGCATACTTTTTGAAAAACTGGGGACTGGCATAAGATAATTAACTCTTTTGGCCAACATCCCAAGATACAGGTTTCCAATTTTTACAGACCTTACAAAGGTGACAAATGTATTTTATGTAATCAAATTAGGATTTGTGTTTTCTTTTAGAGTGTGTCTGGCTAGCCTTTCTATTAATATCTAATATTGCTGATGTGTTTTTTGCCACAGTAATCAAGTCATCAAAGTCCAATAACCGATTCTTTGTGGCTTCTTGATCTATTGATAATCAACCTGAAACTAAAATAATTGTTATTTCTTGACAGAGTCGTCAAGTACCACGAAGCAAATCCTGGTTTATACGCAATTATAACGTTTCCATTCCTTTTTTTGCTGTAATGTTCGGTGACTAGGGTCATGGCATATGCCTACTACTGGCTGCTTTGTATCCCGTAATCAGAGAGAAAGAATTTTCCAGTCAGCTACTTAACTCAAAGTCATCGATTTTTTGTAGTCAATCCGAATATTTCCTCCTGTTTTATTTTATGTCTATCAGTTTGTTCAATGTTGTTAATAACGACGGAAACTCGGAGACTTAATGGAAATGGCTTTTGGTATACGCTATATTATTACGATGATGGAACTCTTCTCAATATGAACTGTCCACTGTTTCATTGATGTTAGCTTGTCTTACTACTTTTGGCACTTGTTTTTTGTACCATGGATGCTAGCACCGAAGCCGTTTCTCCCGAAGAAGCAACATGAAGAAGTACACTCAAAACTACGATTTTATTTCTTTTCTTATTTTTATTACATCACATTCTAATTTTTACTACCTTTCTTCCTCAGAGGCGTCAAGGTCAATCTTACTCTTTGCTATACAAGACGGATGATCCTGTCGAATCAGAGTCACATAGTGTTCCCCGTGACCATGATGAGTTTGACTTCAGCGAGGTTTTGGTGCATCAACTCATACATATAATCGAATTTGCGCTTCGATCTACGTTTTCGGGCCCTCAGGTTGGTAGTTGATAGCCTTCGATTCTGGTCTGTAAAATTTTGTTTCAATTAATCAAAATTCAACATGGACATGGAAATTGCCTTTTGATGAACTTGCATCTCGTGGATGGCAAGAACTTTGAATGAAGTCCAATGGGCTTTGGAATCCTGATAACACCTTAAGAATGGAAGAAACCTCCGCAAATTACTTGGTTTTTGAAGGAGTGTGAAACCATCATCTTATGATTGTACACAGCCAAGTAATTTCGTAAATTGAATGCATCCTCGGTTAGATTTTTATAGATCGGCAAATGTAAGCACTTTATTATGGAAGAAACCATGAAAGACAGTATAAAACCTATATCTTGTAACTTACCGTCAGTAAGCCCACATATCTTGGTTAGGTCCACATGTATGTGTTATTGATTTGATAACAAGTTATCATTAGCTCTGATGAAGAAACCTCGACACCAATTTCTTGTCCTTTTTATCGTATAAGCAAGTTTCAGGAGCGGGCCCCTTTTCTGTCATTTCAAGGGTTGGTTGCTTGGAAATTTTAGTCAGGGTAGTTAAATGACAAAAACTGATACGGTTTTATTGTCGTCCACGCATTAGTTGCAGCTACTTGTTCTACAAGATTTTCATACCATTTTATTTTAGATAAATAGTAACTGGTGTATAAATAGAAAAAGATTTATCAGGTAAGAAAATGATTGGAAATGGCAATGACACTTTTTAGATGAAAGTTTAATTAATGTTTGAATTTTCTTTTGAAGATACTTCTTTATTTATTAGCTCAACCCTTTATTGTAAACCGTTCTACTTTAAATAAATCTTATCCTTTCATTATAATTTTTTTCCTTGTATTTTGGTTTTATTCAGCTTAAGCTTAGCTTATTCGGAACTGTCAAGTCTTTTCTATGACAATGTTCTGCTTCTGGCCTGGGTTACAATCTTTAGTTGTGTTATAGAAAAGTGGCGGACCATTAAAGAAGGTATAATGACACTGTTACTCTCGTTGTTGGCATTTTTGTTTATCTGTGCAACTGGTGGTGTGTTACCCATAATGGAAACTCCAGGTGCTTTCTTGCATGTTTTGAGACTTCACTGGGTGGAGTTCCAGAACAAATTCTACGAGGTAGATGACTACAAGTTATTCTCGTTTTTATTTACATGACGAGGGTGAGCTGTAAGTCTGGAAATGCTAGATGATTTCCAAATAGATAGAAATACGTCAGCTTAACATGTCGTATATGTAAAACTATCCTACATGATTAAAATCAGGCCCTACACAATTGAAAATCTATCTTTCCTGCATGAAGAAAGACAATTAAGTCCAGGAATTGTTTTGACCCGTTAGTTCTTGCTGTTTACAGACCACATATGTCAAATTACTGTAATAGACAACTTATAACTGACACTGGTTTATCTGTTCTCCTATAGCAGATTTTTCTTGTAGTATACAAGGCATAGGAATGAGGCAACTTTAATTATGGGGACACAAATTCATTACATTGAGGTTACATACAATAACTATCGATCACGGTGGGTAATGTTTTGAAGCTAGACAACCTAGCACAGAGAATTGCAGAATAAAGTAAATCATAAACATGGTCTTAGTAGTTTACTCCTCCATAACATGACACCATCCAAATTATTTACATACGCACTATACTGGTGCCCGCTACGACGTCTAGGCATCCATATTTAATTGTTAGAAATATGTATAGCAGCTACAGTTGAAACCATCGAGTCCACCCCACATACATTGTGACCACGGCAGATCTTGTAATATCCGTTTTCTCCCCAGCTCTCCCCCCATGAATTCTTTATGATCCAGAAAGGCTTTTCCTTAAACCGAATTGGAGCATAGGCACCAGCACCATAGCCTACCAGAAGAACTCCATGATCCAGGTGCTTCCCGCAGATGTATGGGCATGAGACGCCACCAATATATGTCTGCATAAAGACTGCATTGATACCAACTGTACCATGAAAAGCAAAAGTCAGTGTTTCCTAATCAAGATTCAACATATCTTATTCTTGGTGGGACGATCAAATGATTGAAACTATCCTGGAGATATTTTAGTATTCCCTTGGAGGTAAATGATTATAAATATAAGGGAGTCAGGCAAAGAAACAGAGCTACCTGCAAGAGGACCATTCTTCACCAGATTAGCAGCAATTTGTTCTTCGTCAAGGGAAACAACGCTAAAATTAGCTACAGATGCTGCGATTTTGCTCTTATCAAATTTGCAGGGGCCGCGATCTCTTCCGGTGTAAGGATAGTCCTTTTCTCGCATTAGTCCTCCAGCCTTGAGTGAGTACTCGAATGCAGTGGTCATCAACCCACCGTTACAACCAGAGTCACATGCTCCACGCTCTTGCGGGTCACACTAAGAAAGTTGTAGGCACATGATTAATGCACGATGTTTTTGCAAAATCCAAACCAGGTCAAAGGTGGTTAATTTTACTTTTTAGCATCAACCTAACTATTCATCTTGTGTTCAAATTCTCAAAAAAAATAAAAAGATTCCATTCATCGGAGCATCATGTGTCAATATATCACGCCTGTGGTCAAATCAATTGCTACGCAAGTGCATGAATGACATATTAGCAAAAAGAAGAGACAATACTTTGTGTAAATAAAAAAGACTAACCTCGTGATCACAATCCACGAGTTGTTGTTCGCTAAGGCTCACGAGCTCACCGGTCGAAAGAAAATGAGCACCTTCCAGCGCTCCCACAGCGCTAAACGACCAACACGACCCGCAAGAACCTTGATTCTTGACGCCAGTAACGGCTCCATGGTCGCGCCAATCGAAATCGCTAGGGAGGTCGTTGGTCGGAAGGATCGGAGCCTTCTGAGCGTCGGAGGGAAGAAGAAGCGGCTTCAAACCCAGAAACTGGCGGCGAAACTCCGCCGGAGTGAGATCGGAGAACTTCGTGACGCCGTGGACGGCGGAGGGGTCAAGCTTCTGGTGCGACTTCGCTCGGAGCAAGTTATTCTTGAAGATGCGGAAGCGGTGGTCGTGCTCCTCCTGCGTGGCGTACGTCCTGCCGAACTTCGCCTTGAAGGCGGAGAAGTGGTGCTCTGCGTTGAGCAGGTGCTCCTCCGCGTCCGGCACCACTTGACGGATCAGAAGGTCATCTTCGCCGTCGATTCGTTCGGCGATGGCTAAGGTGGCGGAGAAAAGGAGGAGACTGAAGAGGAAGGAGAGTAACGGAGTAGCCATTATAAGAAGAAAAAGCTCAGAAAGAGCAATGGATATTTTGATCTTTGGGGAATCTTTATGCACGCTTCCCTGATTATTGTAAACTACGAAACCAATACGATGTCCACACGTGTTTCTCTATTATTGAGGTTAGAAAAAGCTTCTTCTTAGCCCATAGTTCCAGGCCCACTTATCCTCTTGGCCGGATATTTTCAACATAGGGCGTTGGTCGTGCACCTCCACATTTTTTGCCTGCACCTCTTCATTTCACTTTTATTCCCTTTTTTTTTATTTATATTTTTATTTTTTATTTATATTTCTATTATATCCTTAAGTCTTTTTTTTAGTGTGAGTTGGCCTGGTTTAAGGAAAGTTGCAAGAGAGTTCTTTATCTTCGTGTGATTTTGATTGTGTTTGAAAGTTGGTTGAAGGAGAAAAGTAAGGTAAAAATAGCTTAAATTTTTAAATGGATTTGATCATCCTTCAACATCCGTTTAAAACAGATGTCGATGTTCGTCGACGGATATCCACATCTGTTTATGCCTGGCGTCTTCTTCCACTAAAAACTCATAAATCTTGGCGTCTTCTTCCACTAAAAACTCATAAATCTTTACACAGAAAAATAGCAGAAACCTCACGCACAACATTGAGACGTTATATTACATGCATTTAAAACAAAACAAAACAACCAAGCAGAAATACAAAACGAGAAAATTAAACTTTGCAGAGCCCGAAACGAACAACACCCATACATGCGCGAAACAAAAGCCCGAAACTTTGCAACAACAACCATACATGCGTGAAGAAAAACCGAAACGAACTAACAATTCAAAGACCAACGCGTAGACACAAAGCACCACTACCACCAAACATACTGCCGCACCGCTGTTTACACAGGCCGTACTGTCGCACACACCAAAAGTTGCACCACCGAAATGCACAAACAAAGAGGACTGCAAGTTGGGAGTTAAAAAAAAGTGAAAAGGGGAAACAGTGAAGTCTGGAGATGGGGGTGCAGTGTTACCGTGAGGGAGAGAGTGAAATTGAAAAGAAAAAAATAAGAAATCTAGGGTTAGTTAAAACAGGGTTAAAAGAATAAATAACAAATTAAAAAAGTTTATTTTGGTAATATAAAAAAAATTAAAAAATATGGAGAGATGGAGGGTCAAATACGTGGAGGTGCATAGATTAACACCCTTCAACATAAATAAGACGAAACTGAAGATAAATGTCGTTTTTTTTTTTTAAAGATTTTTCGTCAATTTAGTTTCAAAATTATGGATTTATGTCTGGTTTTAAAATAATTATCGAAAAGGTTAAGAATTTGTTTTGGATAAGTAGTTAAATAAATGTATAAGTTTTTACTTTACGAAGTTACGAAAAAATAACACAATTTTTTTAACAGTGTTGAAGTTGTATGGATTAAAAACGATTTCTGCAAACATTAAATTTAATTAATTAAATGTGATTAAGTTTAAAGAAAGTCGTTATAAAGTTAAACAACTTTTATTAAAAAATTTATTAAATTGAAGTAGTACTAACAATTTGCGACTTCTGTCTAAATATTAATTACACTAAAATCGTGTTTAGTATCAACACTTCAATTTAAAATAAATTTGCATCGAAATCATGTTATGGCTTGAACTGAAATTATACTTTAGATTGACAACTTCATTATTAATAAAAATAAATTGAGATGAAGTTATAATTTTATATAATGACTTTAATTTTTTTTTTATTTTCTTACTTTTGAAAATCTTCTCTTTACTTTTTTCTATTTTTCTTTTATTGTACCTTTATTTTTCAAATTCCTCGATAAAACAACGCACCCTTTGATGTTTATGGGCGAATACGTTAGATTGGAGGCTGTTGCTTCCCACACCCCCATCAAATTTCTCTCTCACCCCATACAAATGCTTCCAGAGAACCTTTTCTATAACAGGAGAGGGTGATTGCTTCCCGGAAAAAAATTTCTGGAGATGTTTATAGTGTTCCGGAAAATAAATTTCAGAAGTAATAGGGTGTTGGAAGAAATACGAGAGGGTGCAGGAAGCAATAGCACAGATTGGAATGGTTTTATTTTTGGCCCAAGAAGAGGCTATGTTAACATTCAGCCCAATAGCTTTACACATGTGCAGAATGAGCCCAGTAAATCTATAGTATTGTATTTGGGCCAAGAAGAGGCTATGTAAATGCTAAAGTTTCAATACGAGGGGTTGAGCTCGAGGTCAAATATAATTGACTTGGGGCGGTGTCGGTTTCCAGACACGAGCGTGGTTTTCGTTGGTGCCTAGAGGAAGCACAGAGAGAAAGAGAAAGAGAGAGAGAGAGAGAGAGATGGATGAAGAAAATGGTTACAGTGGGAGTAGCAGCTCGAATTTGGAGACTTCGAAGGCGGAGAGATCTGTGTGGTTGATGAAATGCCCTTTGGTGGTGGCTAAGTCATGGCAGACTCATCCTCCTTCTCAACCTCTCGCTAAGGTCGTCCTCTCCCTCGATCCTCTCCATCCCGAAGAAGATCCCTCTGCAGTTCAGGTTCTCCTTCTTATTCTTTTTTTACGCCCTTAGTTTTATCCAATTCTACTCTTGTTACCGGAAAGATTCACACATATTCGATGCTCTTTAAATTGATATCGAGTCTAAGTTGGATACCGCACCTTTCGTTTAGTTGTCAAAATCTTATTTGGTTCGCAATTTCGTTAAAATACAATGAATGGCAACTACTTTAACTTTTCTACTACGTTGTGGTTGACCAATAAATGACTGCAAGGTGTGCTAGACACTGCGGAGTCATGGAATTGACTTGCTGTGAATGTCATCAGATAGGAATCGATTTGTTTCTCGAATCCTTTAGATACGAGTTCTATCTATGATACCAAGGTTTTGAACTTTGGTTGGGGTTTTGTTTTTTATGTGATCCTATATGATGGAAAACCTTGAATTGTGGTCTCGAAGAACTCTTTAATGATGTTATGGCCGCAATTCTGATTGCGGATGTTTTTTCATTGAATGTTTCCACGGTAGTTGGTTTCCCCTTAGAGTAGTGTGAATTGGTTTGGTTGTTCCACTTTGTGGTTCATTGCCTGCCAATTCCTGGAAAATAACGTATGGAGCTTGGCTAGACCATGCATGGTGGTGGAGTGAGCATTTGAGACTGGTAATGGGTAGAGCTTCGACATCAGGTTGGTGGGAACATATTTTTTTTCTTTTCATCACTGATGAGGATGTGAGTACTGTTGAAAGGAGATAAGAGAATGACACCTGCATATAGACGTGACAAGATGATAGGAACAATCAATAGAAACGCAACAATATTATTGATTGGGAAAAAACAAACTATTTCAGAAGATGCCCCTGTAATCCCAGAGCTAATGCTCCTTAAAGAAGAGATGGCTCTCTCTGCCCACTTCTCATGCCTTCGCCCTGTCACGTTCTGGCCCTAAATTACATTGCCTCCTCTAGTAAACTGGCTACATCAGCAATTGTGACTAATATTGTGTTTCAGCTGTTAGATTTAACTTAGACCCCAAACCCAAGATCCTATCATGAGATAATTGGATCAGACCTATTGATGAAAAGCAAGAACAGAGAGAATCGTGTATGGGACAAGCACCTTTGAAACAGAGTTCGCATGAGCCTTAACACTCCAGAAACTTGTCTTTATTGTAACTCAAAACAGCGTAAAAGGTTGAGGCTTTTCTCTGAAATGGTAGCCTTAATGGGCTAACAAACTTCAAGTAGAACTTGTGA
Source organism: Vigna radiata var. radiata (assembly GCF_000741045.1). Taxonomy (NCBI): domain Eukaryota; kingdom Viridiplantae; phylum Streptophyta; class Magnoliopsida; order Fabales; family Fabaceae; genus Vigna; species Vigna radiata. The sequence goes on along the minus strand of NC_028355.1, from coordinate 22,637,101 downwards.
GCTTGACCAATCCCAAGCACATTTGCTAAATTTCACCAGAAAATAATTTTTCTTGCACTTCTGCTTGATTTTGGGGAGCGGGCCTGTATAACTTATCCGCTTGTAAACTACGAGTTTCACCAAAAACATGCCCTAGTGTACCAACCAAGTATCCCCTTGCACCTGTATCATCAAAGACTGCTGCTATTGGGTAACTGTGATGTATACTAAAAAATCTACAAATTTAAGTGGGTGTACTTTGATTTTAATGATAAGAGACAATTTTTTCCTTATTAAGTTACCTGTTTTAAATATTCTAAGTAACGGATGAAGTGGACCATTTAATTAAAATGAATTCTATTCATTTTTGAGATATTCCAAACGTGGAATATGACTTGCAAATTCATTTAATTTTTCTTAACGATGAGTTCCACCACATGACATTATTGATTGTGCAAGATGAATAAAGATTCTGCTTCTAGATTTTTGACAGTGTGGGCAATAGTTTCTGATGAATATTTTTTGCTTGTCTTCATGTGAGATATTGATTTTATAGCTCCTTAACCATGACAGTTTACAATGGAGATGGCTGGCTCTGAAGCTGTGAATATGCCAAAAACTTATTCATTGAATATGTTTAAGGACTTTGTTCCTATGTGTGTCTTCTCTGAGACTAGCCAAGGTGAGAATCGTAATCTCAGGTTTATACCATTTGTAGTTTTTACTCATCAATGGCAAGTTATGTTTTATATCTGTGTAGTTTTTTATTCATCAATAGTAAGTACTGTTCTTATAACAGTTGTAGTCTGTATCAATTATTTACGAGTTCATTCGAACCTTGTAATGTTTCTCATTCTCTAACTTGATATATATATATATATATATATCTGTGTGGGTGTATGTATGTATGATAAAAGATACCATGTTCAATTCAATACTGTTCCAGCTATATAATTTGACGAGCAAATTGTTTTGATGCTTGAATCACACCATAAATCAGACATGAATAGCAAATATTGCAACTTGGAGTAGAATAATACGATTCTTGCACAGGTTCTACGAGGTCTTAAGTGTAGTTGCGGCCCCTTGCACTCCTCCAAGGCTCATCACGCCTGTCTTGAACAGTGCTTTTTTTAACTGAAAAAAGCAGCCAGAGTGGATAAACTGTACTGCACCACAGTTCTAAGTTCTGTTCTACTCATGGCTGCACTTGCATCTAGTGTGATAATAGGGAAGAGAGATGACCGTTTTCACAAGCCTAATCCTATATGACAGTTTATTCTTTTTTTTTTTTCTTACTTTAACAACTTTTGTGTTTTAATTGCAAGTTATGATGTGTTTCAACTTTGGACCGTAAGTTTTACCTTTTATATCTTTGCATTAGATATTTAAATATTGTTGAACGTCTAGTGTAAAATAAAAACATATTTAATTGAGATGATAGTTTTTTAATTCAATAACTATTAGTTTCGCATCTTTCTTTTATCATAAAATCTATGTAAAACATAGTAAAATTTATTGTTTTTCAAATACAAATATTTAATATCGGAGTATGTATTATAAATTCTATTATGTGTAATAATTTTAATAGTATTTATTTTGAACATTAATATTATTCTATTATAACATATTTTAACAGAAGTCATGCTCCTAGATTTATTTTTTTAGTTACTGATCATGAATATATGCTTTAATTTGTTTTCTTAGTTTGTGAATGCGAGGGGATGTTTTATTATTAATCTTCAATCTGCCGTTCAATTATTATCCCTCTGATTCATTATTTATGTCCTGATTCAACTACCATTTATAAGTTCATTTTTTTACTGCTTTGTTTTTTTTTTTTTTTTTTACTTCGCTTTCATCAAATCTGGGATTTGGTTGGAAACTTATAATAAATTCACTTCTCTTACTAAGGTCTTTCTTCAAGCATTCTCACGATACAAATTGTTATAGCTTTGTACCCGGTCCCCTTGAAAGTTCAGTTCCAGCTCTACCACTGTAGGATGCTGGCTTATAGAACTTTTTTGTTATCATTTTGTTGATAATTTACAATTAATTTGATATTTGGTGTCTAAAGGGTTTAATATAAACTAGGGAGTATATCTTGTTTCATGTGGGTTTTCTTTAGAGTCTAGATAGCATTTAGGGTAAGGATGGATTAACATAGCAAATGTTTAGAGTAAATTTAAGTTGTTACTGTAGTTTAAAAGGGAAACATGTCATTTTCATTATCTAAGGAGATTATAATCATAGTCAAAACATAGTGCCAAATAGTGCTGCTTAAATGGCAAAACTATAGAATGTTAAAGATATGCAATTACTCCACTTCTATTATCTAGCTTGGTAGTCCTATCCTACCCTGATCTTGCGAAAGTGAATCACTGAGTGTGAGTGTGAGTGTGATTGCAATTGCTGATTGTGCAAAAACCCAAGTAAAAGTGACATCATTGTCTCTTTACATTTGCAACCGCTTTTTTGCAATTCAAGTACTGGACTGAGGTAACAGATCCTTCGTTGACTGTTGCAATTAACTATGACATGTTCCGGACATCTTTATAAAATAACCATTTTGTGTGGCGTAATTGAGGATTAATGCGATTTCAAGCTATGATGATTTTGTCTTTGAGATATGACTTATAAGTATTAATGTTGAATATGTCTTAAGTTTACAATACTTGATTGTTTAGCATCATATAAATATGTTAGTTTGTTCAGTATTTGTTATTTGGTGTAGCGGCTGAAATTGAGTTGGCTGTTGAGTCAGCATTCAAGATCGATTGCTACGATTAAATTAAGAAATTGTCAGTGCTCTCTGCCTAGTAAAATGAATTAGATTTAATAGAGAGGGATATGCATCCACTAACCCAGATTGACTACTATAAGTGGAATTAAGAAATTAAGCCACTTTCAGGGCTCAAATTTAATGGATAGGAGTAAATATTAATTTGGGTAGCCCCTGTTGTAAACAAACCCACCAGATTGACTATAATAAATAGTTTGCTTTATTATGACATGGCAAGTGGTAACTGTGAATTGTGATAATATAATTTAATAATTTAAAATGGATGAAATAATACTTCTATATACAGAGTATTTTCTACCTGGTTGTCACAATGAACTTAGCTTCCTTGTGTTAAGTAACAGGTTTTATATTTTACTTTAGGTGGCAAGGTTGCAATGGAAGGGAAAGTAGAACATAAGTTTGATATGAAGCCCCACGGTGAAAACATTGAAGAATATGGTAAATTGTGCCGTGAGAGGACAAACAGATCTATGATTAAAAATCGACAAATACAGGTATTTTGTTCACGTGTATTATTTAATTATCCTATAACATTTCTTGCGTTCTGTCTGATTAAATAATTGATTCTCTTTCTCTGGTTCCCTCGACTCAATTGGAAGGTTATTGATAATGATCGCGGAGTTCTAATGAGGCCAATGCCCGGAATGATTGGTCTAGTTTCATCCAATTCCAAGGTACATAATGTACAGAAAATACAATCTCTTGGACATGTTGGTGATGTACTTCTAATTGACTCTCTATCTATCATTTTTTGCCTGCATGAAATTTCTGGCCAGTGTGGAAGTTTTGCGTTAATAATTAGAACAGCCAAGTATCTTGGCTTTAAAAGCTTTATGATATAGTGCCAGTCATAAATCTTAAGCAATATATATTAGATAATTATAGCATAGATTCATGTAATCTTGATGAAAATTCACTGGAAAATTTGGTCCTTCAAACTTGTTGTGTATTGCTGGAATAATTCTGAGGTTTTTAATTACTCGTATGAAACTCTCACAGGACAAGAAAAAAACGCAGCCAATTAAACAATCTGATACAAAGAGAACAAGAAGAGATCGGGGAGAGCTGGAGGATATAATGTTCAAGCTATTTGAAAGACAGCCTAACTGGGCCCTGAAACAGCTTGTCCAAGAGACTGATCAACCCGCCGTATGCTTTTCTGTTCTTTTTTGAATTCCTAACTTCTTGTTGTCGTTGTAGCGCGTGCACGCACACACTTCCTGCTGCCTGTCCCCATACACTGCGCCCCGCTTTTCTTTTGCAGCAATATTTGAAAGTTCCTGAATGGTTGTTACGTTTTCTTTTGCAGCAATTCTTGAAAGAGATTCTGAACGAACTGTGTGTTTATAATAAAAGAGGTGCCAATCAAGGAACTTATGAGCTGAAGCCTGAGTACAAGAAATCTGTTGAAGATACAAATGCTGAATGAGTGTTTTGTTCTTTACAGTCTATTATTCTAACTCCATAAACGAAATTTAGTATCTTTCTCTTAGCTGAGAAGAGTCAACATGTTTAGGGTAAATAGGGTGATCGAAGAAAGAAACGTTGGAGGTCAAACAACAAGCAAACAGTGTATCTGAAGTGTGAAGGGTACTTGGTTAATGTATTTTTTTTTTATCGATAAATTGTCAAAAGAGCAGTTGTGTATACCTTCAAAAACGATTTTAGTAACCGAAAATATAATTATATGTTGCCTGGTTAGTGTAGAACTTCTCTCTCCCGCGAGTTCTTTTTATAAAATTGAAGTCTTAAATTTAGTATGCATTAGAGATGTTATATTAGATATTCTATATTTTAGCGAGGTAATTTATCTATTGTGAGCGAAAAATTCATTAGGTAAGCCACTGCGTATTATGATTATTTCAGATAATTGAGTAATTATGCCCCCACATTGATTTTTATCAAAAGGAAAGATACATGGTGTGATGTATGTAACACTATGATTTCCTTAATGGGAGTTGATAAATGAAAAAGTTTTTAAAAATCTTGGTCCCCTTTCATTGAAGTGATAGTGTAATTTTATGCTAAGTTTGTACCAGTTTAAGATGATGGGCTCTTCAATTATTGAAAATGTGTGTCCCATGTTTGACCAAAGATTGCCGATAAAAAAGAAAATCATGGACTAAAGTGAAACTTTAAGAATGTGGAATGGCAAGAAAAAAATTGAAAATATTCTAAATAGGATAAAGAAAAAGGAATGCTTCCATGCAATTATCCATTTATGGTTCAGTTGAAAATTGGATGAAAAAGTTAAGTGCCATTGGAGGTTAAATCAGTATAAGGACATCTATATCTGATGAGGATTTCATATCCCTTTCTGATTTTTCACTATGCAGATTTAGACTGCTATTTGATATCTGTCTAGTTTAAAGTATGATTGAATTTGATGGAATTCATTCAGTTATTGTATATGACTATTAAGACGTGTTTTTGAACTCATAACAGTCTAAAATTTTACAATGAAATGTGTAACCAGGGCTGAATTCATTCTTAATATAATATAAATGTAAATTCTACCGTGTCTTTTAATTTTAATAGTACTCTTTTTTATTTTAATAAACTATTAAGTATAAACTCTTGTACCTATAAGTTTCCCTTATAAATAACATGAATTATTGTTTAGAATCTTGTTAATTTTTAATTGTTAAGTGACCTCGAGTGACCTTTATTCTCCATTCCCTACACATTATATATTTTGTGTTTAATCTTTACAAAAATAAAATAACTATCAATTACTTTATAATTATAAAATTTAAATATCATTAGAATTAAATTTCAATTAATTTATTATGTAGCTTAATATATATAAGAAATCATTTTTTTATCCACTTAAAAAATTGAAGATACCATAATCACTCCAAATAAATGAGTTTTTTGATTAGTCACTATTAGTGTGAAATAAAATTTACATGTAACTAACAAAATATATTATGTGTATAAATTTTAAGATAATTGTTGTAAAAGTCAACAAACTTCTGTTCTAATAAAATAAAAACAATGATTTCATTTCACAGTCAATTCATAGTTTATTTCCTCTATTTTTGTTTGACTAGATGTTATGTGTTTTTAATTAAAGAGAAACCCACAATAACTAAGAAGAAGGAAAATAAACAGATATGATAATTTTCATTTCAAATAACAATCTGATAGTTTACTTTACATACATTACACGAGATCTGGTCTCTCTACTGCAAATATAACTCCATGACACCCAATTTAAAATTCTGTGACTGTAATTCTATAAATTGTATGTATAGTTTTCCAAATTAAAATTATGTAGAATCATTCACAATCAGAGACAAGAAAGAATTTGGACATAAAATTGTGTAATTTTATACACACACATAAACAAGGAAAAATTAGTACACTTTTTCTACTTATTGATGTTACATATGTTGGCGAAATCACTTAAATGAACTCGAAGTGTTTAAGTAAAAATTTCTAAAAATACTTTTAGAACAAAATATTTTTATTACTTCAATTAATTTATGTATAACTTAAAAAGAAGTTTTTGTAGAAAATAATTCAGTCAATTTATGTACAATCTAATTACAACTTAACAAAATAAACTTAGTTTTTAATATTAACTTGTAATTATTCCATTGGAAGCAAAATGAAAATCTGTGTAACTAATAATTGATATGGTAGAGATTTATAAAATTGTGACAATAATCTCATGAGTGTTTATGTGCACGCCATGATCGAGCATGTTGATAAGATGAAATTTGCATGGTTGCAATGAGAAGATTAGCATTAGGTGGTATCTGGTGTGAAAAGCATACAGCATATATGAGTATGCATATTATTAGAACGCATGATGATGATGAAGTGGAATTTTGAATGTGTGAAAGACGATTGGTCACCCCACCATGGATGTTATCGAATCGTGGAAAATCAACTAGGAATCTTGTTTGTCAGCTTTGAAGATTTTTGGAGCAAACTTTCTTCACTCTTCAAAGATTCCAATATCATCTTCCCATCAGAATTAAGGCAAAGATGAAGTTGGTGTAGACCTAGCTTAGCTAGCTTGCATGGTGAGTGTGGGTTTCAGTGTCCCACCAAACAGCTTAATGGAATTTCAGGAATTTAATTTCTCACTCCCATGAACGTGGGAAACCTAATAAATGATGAGAGAGACAGAAAAACAAAGACAGAGAAGAGAGAAGAATCTTTTTGATTGAAGAATGTCATTTTAGAACAATGTTGTCAATTGTCGTTGTCCTACCCATGAAATTTCTTTGCATGCATAAGTAAATATCTTCCAATATCACTCATAATTTATTTGTTGAACTCCAGACAAAACTAAGGAAGATATTCTAGTTTTAATAACAGTGGTAAAGAAAGAAAATAAAGATGAAGTATAAGAAGAAACTTGATACTATTATGGGTTTTTTTATTAGACAAATTTGCCACAAGCCAATTTCAAAATAATTACTATAAACAGGTCAGACAGAAATAATAATTTTATTTAAAGAAGTAGTGTATCTTCAGATAGAAAAATAGTAGAGGTAAGACAGTATTCAATTTAAATCTAATGTTGTTAAGAGATGCATAATTTCACTTAAAATATTGTACGGGTGTACACAACTTTTAGTTTTTCTCTCATTTTTTATTTTATTTTTTAATTTCATTTAAAAATCAATAATAAAAAAGAAAAGAAAATTCAATATAAGATCATGTTAAATATATTAGTAGTGTGTTACCAATTTTTCAAAAAAAAAAAATGAATATGAAAATTTAGAAGTATATAGTTAAATATTTTAATTTTTTAATAAATTTTAGTTTTCGAAATTAATAATAAATTGGAATATATATATATATATAAAAATATATATATATATATATATATATATATATATATATATATATATATAAGATAAAATAATATTCATATTTAAGGTTGAATGTATTAATTGTTAGAATATAATAAGTAGTTAATTGTCATTTTAATTATCTAAAATGAGTAGTTAAATGCCATTCAACCTTAGATGAGGAGTATAAGATTTTTTTAAAAAAATATATTTATATAAGATGAAATAATATTTATATTTAAGGTTGAATGTATTAATTGTTAGAATATAATGAGTAGTTAAATGTCATTTTAATTATTTAAAATGAGTAGTTAAATGTCATTCAACCTCAAATTAGGGGTATAAGATTTAAAATATATATATATATATATATATATATATATATATATATATATATATAAAAGATGAAATAATATTAATATTTAATGTTGAATGTATTAACCGTTAGAATATAATGAGTAGTTAAATGTATTAGTGATTAAAGTCTTACAAGTGTTAATAAATTTTAATAGTATTTTGTAAACTGTAGTTTTGTAACTGATTATAAAACTAATCTTTAATGTGAAGTTCAATCACAATCAAAATTGTTCACTTCTTTTTAAAGATTTATTTATTCTATGAAATTTAACTCGAGTTTTTTCTCACAAATTCATTATATGCTATTGGTGAGTATTTTACCTTTCTAAACTCTTAATTAAAAACACTTTTATCTCTAAATAATAATTAAAAAGAAAAACATTGTAATTTTAATATGGTTGTTCGAACTTTTGCAAAACTATCTGTATAACCAAAAAGTTTGAACTTAATACCATCCATTGACTCAACAACCTTAGGTATATAAAAGATAAAGTAGGATTTCCTTTACTTTATATGTATTTTGAAATTAATTAATAAAAAAAAGTTAATTTACTAATTTTACAATTGTTCTCTCTCGTTATCTATATACTAATAATAGTTAGGTTTTAACTCATTCTGAAAAACAGTTAATAAATATGGAAAAAGTGAGATTTTTTTGAAAAAAGTGGGTTTTGTCATATTGAGATGGAAGAACATGATTTCAACTCTTTCCATAATCATCGCGAAAGATTGTAGGGTCAAAAAGGCAGACTTGGAAATAATTAGCACAAAAACACATTACATTACACTTTTTTTTTAGGTTACGGGTTTATTACACAAACAACTTATTTCAACAGTTTATGTGGAAGTGCTAGCTAATCATATTCACAAATATCAAATTAAATTTTCGGGTTAGTAATTATAAAATTTTAAGGAAATTTAAAATATTTGAAATTTAAAATTTTTTAAATATTTATTCATATAAATTAATTTAAATTTTATTTGTTTTAGTTTAGTTAGGATAATTTCATTTTTATTACTTAAAAAACTAAAATATTATTATTAATCATCAAAGAATAAATATTAACTAGTTTTAAATATATAACAATTCAAATTGATATGGAAAATTTACAATTAAATAATTAACGTTTTTTTTACATTAAACTAACCCTTGTGAAACATACGATACAGACAAAAAAAAAAGAGGAAAGGAAGTAAATACACAGACGAGATAGAAGAAAACAATAAGAGAGGAACACTAAAAATAAAAAATAAATAAATAAATAAATAAATATATATATATATATATATATATATATATAATTATAAAAATTGAGATGTAGAGTTTAAGTTTTTATGTTTTAGTTTTGAATTCAAACTCTTATATATCATAATGTATTTAAATTTTCTGAAAAAGTGATTAAATTCTTATGCTAGACTATAGATCTAATTATAAAAGTGATGTTTACATTATATATATATATATATATATATATATATATATATATATATATATATATATATAAATTGATTTTATTTATAATTTATGTGAAATTTTTACATATTTTTTAATTTTCGGACAAGTACATATCTAAATTAAATATATTAGTGGATGATATAGTAAGTAATTACATATAATAAATAAATAATAAATTTTACTAAGATATATTTTTAATGAGTGGTATATCATTTTAAAATCCTAAACTTTAGATATAATTTAACTTTTCAAAAATATTGGTAAAGAAAAGTTTACATTCATTTATAATTAATTTGAAGTATTCAACCTAAGTAATTGAGAAACAAATGTAATATTTACTTTCTTAACATACACATTTGTTTGGCCTGTTAAGTTTTTTTTTTTTTTTTATTATTAATATGAATTGTTAAATGTTTCAATAAAGTAATAACAGAATATATTTTCAACTGAAATTCGAATACATTTTAGGAGCAAGTGAATGGACTTTTTTTTTCTCCATTAGTTGTTATGGTTTTTCACAAGTAAAATTACATTTTAGTAATTACTGTGAGTCATATACTTTGTTACAAAAAAAGTAATAATAAATTAAAATAAAATCAATTTATAATATATAAGTAAGTATAAACTTATTAATTTAAGATTAAATTAAGTTTAAAATTGATTTCTAATCTATGTATTATGTATATACTTTAATTAAAATTGAACTATATATAATAAATAATATTGATAGTGGGAAAGATTGAGAGTGAAAGTTAGAGGCACGGTCTTCCTGACGAAGATGGCTTAACCTTTTCGCGCAAAACTCCAAAACTAAAAAGCAAGGAAGAAAATAAAGGCATCATCCAAACACATGTTGTGGGGATCGATATTTTCAACTACATTCTAAGGCTGGAAAATCATTTTATTATAACTTAATTAAACCTTATTCATTCAAATAAGTATATAATCTCCAAACATTATGTAACTTTTTAGTGGCCAATTTCCATTTACATCACACTTATTACAATGTTATATATATTGAAAATGTTATATTTCAACATAAATTTAAAGTTTTCTGCGAAGCTTTTCTTCATAGTAAGGATAACATTTCTTTAAAGATTAAATAGGAAAATTAGTATAAATTGCGTACAATTGTTTTAGTTTGATTCAAGTCAGAATTAGAAATTAAAAACCAAATTAAGAAAATCATGTTTTTTTCCTAGTATTCTAAAAGAAATTCACCATTCCTTCTTTTTCGTATAAATAATTTTATCCGTTTAAAATAGTTTGAGTTTGATTTTTAAACATCCCTTTTTAAATAATGGAAACTTTGAAAGGTGTCTCTGCTGCAATTTTTTTATTTTTTTACTTAAAAATACATATGAATGAAATGTAGAAGTATATGTGATTCAGTTTAATTTGGTTTAAATTAATTTTGAGATTTTAATTATATGATTTTTTATTAGTACATGCATTTAATTTTTATCTTTGCTTATGAGCATGATCTTATATCATAGTGAATAATTTTACTCCATGCTTTACTATAGTTAAAAAAATAAATCTGTTCTTCAAACTATGTAAATAAAATATAAATATGTAAGGATCTTTATGTTTGTTTTAATAATGGTAAACCAATTAAAAAATGGTTTTATATTCTATTTAGATTTACTTAAGTTTTGAACTCTTCATAAATTTAGGTGTTATTAATTCTCTCTCTTAACATTATATATACGTGTATATATCATATATGTGTATCATTTAATTTAATTTTGTCATCAACCAGATAATATGATGTTAGTTATATTTTTGTATCTAAATCACTGATGAACTCGTTATTTTTCAAAGATGATTATGAATGATTTTATCATGTTTACACGTATACACTTCATTTTGAGACTATTTTAGTCGTTTGCTACATCTAATTTTTAAATATTGAGATAATTATATTATTTTGAATGCTACCTCTATTTTTAAAATTTAAATTTGTTAATTAAACATTTGAAGATATAGAATCTTATAATTAAAGTTTACATTTATATAAAAATATAATTTATAACAATATATAAAGAAGATTTTACTTTTGATGTACATATTTTATATTTATATTTTACTCTTAATAATATTTACACTTAACGAAGTTTAAATAAATCTAAGGATATTTAGCAAATTAATCTTTCACAATTATATGGATAAATATATAAGTAAGTATATGTAGTGTTATGTTACAATTTTTTTTTCATTAACAAAAAGAATATATGAAATTGAGAAAATTTAAGATACTCCAATGCGTTTACAAAAAAGTTGACGTCATATGAAAAATAATTTAAATATACTATAATTATAAAGTATAAAGATAACACATAAATGATCATCTAACATTTTGATAGTATATATAAGAAGTGAGCAGAAAAAACCCTTATTTTTGTTGTCTGAAGTACTAATTGGTAATTTCCATCTATTAATATTTCTGTGTTTAAGTTGGACGATCATATCATGTAGGGTTCATACTAAACATAAAGTAAAGAGACAATAATAAAAAAATGTTAAAATATGAAAAATGCAAAACAAAAATGTAAAGATAATTAATTCTGAGCTGAATAGTCAAAAATAGAAAATAAAAGCACTTGGTTTTTCTAATGGTAATAAGGATTTAATCTTAACTATTTATACATAGTTGCTTGATCGAAAATCAAAATTCTACACATTGTTAAAAAAAAAATCTTACCTAATATGCCCTCGTATACACTCTCTGAGCTATTGAATCAGTTATTCATTTTAATAGGCAAAATATAAAAGTAACTCGCCGTTGCCGGGGATCGAACCCGGGTCACCCGCGTGACAGGCGGGAATACTTACCACTATACTACAACGACCAAGTTATTAAGGACATTCATCTTATACTATAATTATAACAATAAATATTGAGGTTTAAAAATAATCGCCGTTGCCGGGGATCGAACCCGGGTCACCCGCGTGACAGGCGGGAATACTCACCACTATACTACAACGACTGACGCGTTGAGTCTCCTTCATTATATTTCACAATCACAAGCTTAACTATCCACCTTACGCATGGAAAGACAATTCCACAGTAAAAGTTTTCAGAGTTTTGAATTAGTTAGATGAAAATCTATATTTGAAAATAAATTAATTCCTTAATTATTCCTTTATCCAGTATAACTTTGAATGAATACAAATTAAATTAAAGTTTGAACTAGTAAAGATAGACGTGGATAAATTCTTATTTAAACCCTTTCAATCAAACTCAGTTATAAATGTCTCAAATCCAATCATTCATATTAAACTCAATGGTTCCTCAAAGTAAACACCATCACTAAATTGTAGTCTCAAAGATATCAACTGTGATAATCTTTCCCAATCCAATTCCCCTGGTCAATGTTACTTGTTTAATTCTAAATTATCACTAATTATCAACACTAATGTTACTTGTTGAATAACATGAAGCGGAAATATTGAGAGATATTTATTGATTGACTATTTAATCACATCAAGAAATTTATACTACCTTTCCGACGCAATAAAACCCAAAAATAATAGGTTCGAATGTTTTCACATATATATTATTCAATTTACTATTTTTATATAAAAAATGAAAAATATTTAAAAGAAATAAAGAAGAAAAATAAATAATTAATAATGGAAAGGGATGAAGAAATAATTTAAGTAATTAAGTGAGGTTAACGGAGTTTGGAGACGATGGTTTATAAGTTATTGGAAGGTAATGATGAAAGCGATGGTGTGCATGCATGCCGCCCATTAACGAGAATGCATTATTATTAGAAGGCAATAATAATGTTATAGGAAGCACATAATATCCATTGACTGTAAATATAGCATGGATATTGAAAAATATTGATGATTAAAATGTTGAAAAATAGGGAATAAAATCGATTACGAGTTGAATTGATGGGCGAGAAGCTATTCCTCACCATGCTCTGTTATGCCCCAACATGCATGATGTTGAAAGCTGTGTATGTGAGAGAAAGCTTTGACGCAACCACAGCCAAACTTCATCAATGTGCTTTCCACGGTTGCATTCATTGCTCACTTACGTTTAGTCATCTTCCATATCGCAATTTTTACTTCCACTTCTCTTCTCATATATTCCATTTCCATGCAAACTTCTTGCACTACTTACTATTATACCTACCTATCTACACCTCATCTACAACAACGTTCACTTTAAAAGCTAATAAACTGATTTTGCGAGATTAAGTTAGATTTAAAATCTATTTCTAACATGATACTAATTGTACTAGGAGTCACCGATCGACCGTCTGAAACAGATCCGGACGACCGGTCACCTAAGACGAACCAGCGCGTGAAAGACACCTAAGTGGAAGCGGCCAGTCGTCCCTTCAAGACAGCCGGTCAACTTGGATGAAAGAAACCGGACGGCAAGGTACAGACAGTCCGAAGAGTCAAGGTAAAGCCAAGGTAATTAGGATAATCGCATGATTAAGGTGATTGGGTTGTGATTGGACCTTGATTAAGATTACCTTAATACTGGGCCCATATCCAACACTATAAATACATGTCAAAGATACCAAGTAAGTAAGTTCATTTATTGCGCATTTACTTCTGAGCTCAGACACCCGATCGAATAATCTAACTGACTTAAGCATCGGAATACCTTTAGCAGGTACCCTCCGGACGCATCTGACACAAGAGAAGGAAGAAGACAGACTGTTGGTGAGAAGACTTCAGAATTAGCGAACGACTTAAAGAAAGGAAATTGTATAGATTTGGTACTCGACTTCACATCGGAACACTAACATTTTCTATAAAATTGTGACCATGTTTGTTGTTTGTAGGGTAGATGCACGAGAAAAGTGGCACAAACACTGAACCTTAATTTGTAGGTGCATAATAGAGATTTGAAAGGGAATGGTGAGCAGAAGAGCCTAAAAGGAAACCTCAATTGTAATTTGTTGCCATCAAAGGTTAGTAATGTGGCAACCACCTTCGTCGTAATAATACTTTTATTTGAGAATTATGTTTGCTTTACAATAGATACAACACTTTTGTCTATCTTAGATAATTGGTGCATGACCCACTCTTGAGGAAAAGTCAAAAGTTCTGTTAGCTTAGGAAATTCTAACAACCAAACATATACTTGAAAGCTACTCTTCAAGAAAAAATTATTTATTTCAGTCAACAAAATATATACTTTCGTTAGTTCATCTACACGTTTTGTAAAGAATATTCCATCATATGTATATGCAACATGATTTATATCAATTATTACTTTATTTAATCAATTTTAATTGAATTATTTATTCTCAAATTAATTAAAATAATTAATTAATTATTCCAAGATATTTAAAAAATAATTGTATTAAAGAGTCCATAAAACACAACTATCTCAAAATGAAACATACAAGTGTAAACATAACACAATTATCTATAATTATTTCCTAAACCTGCAACACTATAGAAAGTATAAATAACATAAAATAACATGATAATACAAGAAGAAGCGTAAACTATAAAGAATAAAAATCAATGAATAATGTTATATAAATAATCATAATTTAGAGTGGATGATGGAACAAACTTTATTTGATTCAAATTTCAAAACTTTATATCTACAAGTGGACCAAAACATAAAAATTATACTTAGAAATTTGACTAGTAGAGAGGAACGAGTGTTATTAATGTGTTCTACCATTCTTTTTTCCATATCGTCTTCTTTCCTTTTTTATATTCATAGTGTCAGTCAGAACATGATATTATATAAAAATAGTAAATTAAATAAAATAAATGTGAAAACACTCAAAAACTTATTATTTTTGGGTTGTATTATTAAATTATTTTATGTAGCTCAATAATCAATTGATAAATATCCCATATTTCTCCTTCATATAATTCAACAAGTAACATTAGTGTTGATAATTACTGATAGTTTATTATTAAGATATTGAGCTCAAGTGTGATTTAAAATAAATAATTAAGAGAAATCCTTACTTCTATTGCCTTTTTTAAGTTTTTTTTTTCTGAGGCGGTGTTAATTTTTTTGGGAGTAGTCTTTTCTTTTTTGAACTTTTATCAAGTTGATTTCATATTTATTTAGCCCTTTTCTTGGCTTTTATTTTTCTAATTGGTCATTATTATTGATTTTAGGTTCCGCTTTTATGATTAAAATATTGACAAACAGAATTAGATTTGGGAAAGATTATCACAATTATAGGTTGGGAATACAGTCTATTAACGGTGTATTTTGATGAATAATTGAATTTAATTTAAATTTAATGAAAACGGATAATTTTTAAATTTTTATATGTTGAATTACCAGCTTCAAATTTTTAAAATTAAAATATAAAATAATTAGTTAAAAATTGAAGAAAATTGCGACACTTACCCTAAAAAAATTACTGAATCCTAAATTTGATTGAAAGGGTTTAAATAGGAATCTATCCCAGTCTGTATTTACTAATTCAAAATTTAATTTAATTTGTATTGAATCAAAGTTATATTCGATAAAAGAAGAGTCAATGAATTCGATTATTTTCAAATATAAATTTTAATTTAACTAATTCAACACTCTTGAATTTTTTTAAACAATTTACCGTTAAATATATTTATTTTCTAAACTTTTAAGAAAAATTGCTTTTAACCTCTGTTTTTGTTTAACGTTTTTGGTTTCAAATGTTTTTGTTAGTTAGTCCTCTTAGAGAGAAAAACCAGCTTTTCTATAAATTGAAGCTAACATTTTATAAAATAATTTGTAGAAAAACGTTTATTAATTTATTCAATTGTTTCTAATTTATGTTTAAGTTATATGTAGTTATAAGAAAAAAAATGAGTTTATTGATAAAAAAAATGGTAAACTATTTTCTCACCGTTCCATTTAATCCAATGACGTGAAGATAACTCTGAGCACATTATGTATTTTACCTTGATTTTATAAAGCTTATATCAGCAACTACTATTGTTTTCTTTTATATATGTTTTTTAATTTATATATGTAAATTTAATCAATTTATAATCTTCATCATGTCATGAAAGTGTAACAAGCATAAGGCTAAGAGGGGAACCATCCCTCAAAAGTCGACCTATGAGGTTGGAGAACCTCCCACCTTATAAGGCCTCCCAGGTAAGGAGACCTCCCCAATGTGGGACTTGTTACATTGCCACCATCTTCGAAAGCCAGCGTCCTCGATGGCTGCACTCCACGACACTTCACTCGGTCTTTTTATCGGTCAGAACCCTCCGGTGGTCAGAACCTTTCGTGGGTAGCCCTTCTCGATTTGGCTGGCTCTCAACGAAAGCACCATTGTAACAAGCATAAGGCTAAGAGGGGAACCATCCCTCATAGGTCGACCTTTGAGGGATGGTTCCCTCTTAGCCTTATGCTTGTTACATAAAGCTTTTCTAAAACATAAATAATTTGTAACTAATAGTTTTGGTGAAATGTTATAAATACATTTTTTTAGTATTTTTTTTAATTGGTTATTTTAACATTTTGTGTTAAAAGTTCACCGTTTTTTTTTTTAATAAAAGTAATCGATTCCTTATAAAAGTCGTATTTTAAATTAGTAAAAACCAATGTAACAAATATTTTTATATGACTATTTTCTTATAATCAATGTAAAAATTCTAAAAAATTAATTTAAAATGATAATATACGAATTTGACATTATTAACTAGTTTGAATAAATAAGAGATTAAAAACACAATTTACTAGAATGAAACATAGTTACGCTCTCATACTAAAATTACAAGTCATTAGATTTAACGTAGTTGACATTATTTTTACTTGATAAGAAAAAACATACCATTGCGGACAATAAAATAAATATAAGAACCGAAAATACTAAGAAACATTATCTAGGAAATAAAATAAAAATCTAAAATTTAGAAATGCTACTAAATGAATGAATTTTTATTACTAATTACTTGTAATTAGTTTGAGGACTTAATTAGTTCACACAATATAGCTAATTGTGCAAGTTAATGATGGAATTACAATTATTGTTAGGAATATAAGAAATTATTATGATGCTAGAATTAATAAATAACCGATCAGAAAAATATTTAATTCTATAATGAGTGTATGTGAACAATTATATCTTAAAATTTTATTATATCTTATGGGCTTTTATCTTTTTTTTTTACCTAATCATACTAATAATTAATATTGTAGTGTTTCTTATTTGATTTAAGTACTTTATCTTTTTTATTGGCATTTTGATTATTATTGTTTACATAATTAATATTTTTATTTAATAAATAAAAAAATAAAAATATTTGATTTTTATTTGTGTAAATATTGTAAAAAAATGAAAATTATTAAAGATTGAGAAATATTTCAATAAAATAAGTCAATTGGATTATTTAAATTACAAAAATCAAATAAATGAAAATGATTGAATATTGAATAATATTTCAACAACATCAACCGATTTTGTTACTTCAATTATAATTATTAAGTACAAATTTAACGCTAAGCCTAGTTATCAAGTACAAATTTCATACACAAACCATTTTCATTATTTTAATTTTTTTAACTTTAATTAATAAATGAAAAATTTTTGAATAAACAAATTTATATAAGAAACAATATGTAGAGTTATCTACTCTATATACAATTTAATACACTTATAAATTTTATAACACATATTTTAATCATCATTAGTTTATTAATTCATGATTATTATTAACTAAGTATTAATTAACAATTATTTTTCAACTCGATCAAAGCGATTGACCATCGACAAAATGATCAATCCAAAACTATAAACTCAAAAATATCGTAATTGATATGTTCATCACCCAAAGAATATGTAGCTCAACTAATAAGAAAATAAGTTTAAAATTAATTATATTTATGGTTAATTCAACCAATCTCTTATGGTTGATTAATAATTAAAAAGGAAAGAAAAAATTACAGAGATTTGGACCACAACTGTTTGCATAGTTTGGCACTTGTACTCCCTATGCACATGTAGTGTTGGCGTCACACTTTATAAATCAATAATCCTTGCAAGTTACATCTTTTTTTATGTGCGTGCACGGTGTCAATCTTTTCAGCAAGTTACATGCATAATTTCTGAGAATCGCTCGTCAGAAAAAGGAACAAGGAAGTTTCAAAATTTACCTTTTAGAGCAAATATACTTTGATAATCCGTTTTTTCTTTCTTAAGTTAACGAGAGAATTAAATTCATAATTTTTCTTTTTATATCTTTTAAATTCTTTAAACTAATTTTTTATTTCCGAAAAATTAAATGTATAATTCTTTTTATTTTATTTTTTTATCACTAAATCAATCTATCATTTCCATCCAAAAGGAAAGAAGTTGAAGGAAAAGCAATTAAGAGTCCAACTGGGTCCGTGCAGGGTGAGTCAGAGGCAGATCAGCGTTCCTCTTAGTTTGCTGCATCTACAGCTTTTATCATATAATGCAATTAGTAGAATAGCATGCCTGTCACCACACATTCACAATCACTCTCTTTATTTTCTCTTTTAAATCATTTTTAAATTCAATTAATTTTACTTAAAATAATTTGGATTATCTAATATAAGAACCGGTCTTTAAGCCTATGTTCTTATGAAAGGATTTGATAGAGATGATTTGGGGGAGATGATTTGAATAGATTTGAGTGGATTTGAGGGTAATTTTGTTGTTGTTTTTTTGAGTAGATTTGTGGGTAATTGAGAGTGGATTTGAGGGTAAAGTTTGTGAGAATTAGTGTAGGATTTGATTGATGTGATAGATTTAAAAAATTTGTTTAATTGGTAAAAATGAAAGATTACCAAAATGCCCCTAGTTATTTTAGTAATATAAAANGTTTTTTTTAATGTTATATTTAAATTTATAATTGTTAATAAAGAAAGGAAATTAATTTATAATAAGTCAAATTAATTTTTAAAATATTAAAAAAATTGGGATTAAGTAAAATAAATATTTTTAAAAATGGTTAAACTCCCTTCTGTGTTGCTGCTGCTGCATCTACAACGTCGTGCTGCATCAACGACCCAACCCCCAACTGCCCTTCTCGTGGACACCAAAGCCACCGTCGCCACTCCGAATATCACTGACAGACCAATTTCCATCATCATGTGCGCCCTTCTCGTCAACAGCAGTCAGGTACCACCCTACCGGAAACGACGCCGGCAACACCCAAAACACACAGCTTCCGTTGATGGGGATCCACCACCGAACCGGAAACTACGCCAACCTTCAAAGTCCTTCGACCACCTCGAACCAGAGAGCCGAACTTGCTGGAGAAGACGGAACCGGATACGCCAACTGCCGCCGAGAACGTCGATGGGGATCGTCGTGCATGGAAGTTGTTCCACTGGATCCAGATACGCCATGAATGTATCCGGATAGCCCTGCTTTGACACTTTCACAGTGCTGGAACCACGCCGTCTGGGTCTTCGTACAGGGGTATAAATGTCTTTGCCGTAACAATCACCCTAAATCTTTTCATATTTGCGGGATTGGTTGAACAATGCTTTTTGGCAAATCAGTTGAAATCTTTAATTGCAAATCAGCGCAAATAAGTGGAAGAGAACACGAGGTATCTCGCAAATTCGTCCTCTCTAATCAGCGTTAACAGTAACTTCCACTCAAAGGAACAGAGTGTAAGGAACTTAATAATTGGTACGGCAGGTGGAAATGTGGGAAATGTTATATAATTAAATAGAAGAATGTACTTTTAAACCATTTATACCAATTGACAATCCACTTTTAAAGAGGTATTATACTTATTAAAAAAATATTTTTTGTATTTATAAAAAAATTAAAAAGTAAAGTAATAAATATAAAATGTGTGTAAAAATTTGTTAGGTGTTAAAATAATAATTCCCAATTAAATAACTATTCTCGTAACTCCACTTTTGAGTTGAAGAGGACTTTGTAATAGTTGGAGATTCATACTTAAAAAACGGGAACTGCAAATAATATTTAAGTATACAGTCAAAAAATTTAAGTGAAAATAAATAATATATAAAAAAGAAAAATTAAGATTTTGAATTGAAAAAACTGAATTTATTGAATGTATATTAGTTTGGTATTTCTTGAACTAGAAGCAAATTTTTATATCATATTATCTTAATAACCTCTTTAATAATGAAAACACGTAAATATAAATAAATTTAATTTTACAAATTTTGAAAATACTTGGCGGAACAAACCTTAGGCAAATTCACATTTGCTCATATTATAAAAGGTATTATTAACAAATTTTTACATCTATTATTTTCTTTTTTAATATTTTTTATAAATACAATAGTTAATTTTTTGAATGATCAATATATTTTTGAAAGTGGATTGTCAACGAATGCAAGTAGTGAAAAAAAAAACATTTTCCATTCTAAAAGTTAATAATATCCTCCATCAACACACTTTTTGTTTTCAGTATAATATTTACTGTTAATTCTATTTATTGTGTAAATGCTTAATTATACATTATATCATTAAATTATCATTATATTTCCATTTTTTAATGAAAATTTATTTTTCTCATGTTTTATCATAAACATTTTAAAATTTCATAAAATTTTCTTATCCTTTAAACATTTAGCAAAGTCGGGAGGAGTTATAGAAAAAATATTAAAATGAAAAAAAAAACCCAAAAGTAATGTAATTTTATTCAGTGAGACCTTGAAAGGTGTGGCATAATTTACTAAATTAAAATGCGTAAAAGATAATTTCAGTGATAAAATTAAAAAAAAAAAGAAAATAGTAAAATGGATACCTAAATGAAATATGTTACATTATCTATGTTTTATTTTTGTAGTTCATGGATATCATGGACGATTTCATAAATTTAAGGAGGTGCAAATAAGAAGAGGAAATAATTCGTTAGAAAAATGGGTGGGAGGGGCGACATTATGTCTGTTAAAGCTAAGAGGATGATTTGAAGAAGGAATCCGCATATTATGGTAACTTTGGGAGTGGGAACACTTGATTATCTTCCTTTTGAGTATAGTGGAGGAAGTAGCTGCAAAATATTTCTGCATATATTTATGCATATGGCAGGGCTTCCTGAATTTTATAATGGCAGAGTTTCCTTTAGAGCATGCACACTCTCTGTAATAAGGTATTATTGAAGGGTGGGGGAGTGTGGTGGTGGGGTTCTTAGGCATCCACCACTCCACTCGTGCGCGCTATCTATCAATGGCGGCTCAGCCATTCATTCCTCAACAAACAATAATCATTATTCGCATGGTGTCAAACCCCAACCATATTAATTTCTTAAACTCATACATATATATATACTAATCTCTTTCACTTTCATGTTTAATTTCTGGCTCGCTCAAACACACACCTGATCTGACCTCACACTCTCATCACTCATCCTTTTTCCTCCTTTTCAATTTCATGTTTAATTTCAAAGCAAGTGCGGTGAGGGTTGTCTTGTCAGCCAAGGAGAGGGTGGAATGGAGCAAAGAATGTGGGAGACAAACAAAAACATTTTAAGGCTAACAACAGTTGACATAACGCCTTTTTAGGCTGATTGTGGGTCACACCAATCGCATTGCTTCTATACTCTACTTCTTTTCCTCCCTATATTTATATCCTTACTCTTCCCTCTCCCCTTCACCACTTCCCTCCCTTTCTTTCACAACCAACCCAAGCTATAATCAATTCTTATTACTTCATATATTTACTCTTCAATGCCTGATTCTGCCTCAGCCTCCTCTTCCACCAGAATGTGGTGCTCCGTCCCGGAACGGGTTCAGCTGCATGCGGCCATGTTGGCCCTGCAGTTTGGCTACGCCGGATTCCACGTCGTCTCTCGAGCTGCCCTTAACATGGGCATTAGCAAACTTGTTTTCCCAGTCTACCGCAACGTTATTGCCTTATTCCTGCTCCTTCCTTTTGCCTACTTCTTGGAAAAGTTAGTCACTGTTACCTTCTCTAACATAACTTATCATGACATAACAAAACTAACCAATTAATTAATCCCATCTATAGTATATACAATCATCTCTCTCTCTCACCAGCTGTTTGTTTATTCTTTCTCCAGGAAGGAGAGGCCTGCCATTACTTTAAACTTCCTCTTACAGTTCTTTCTTCTGGCGCTTGTCGGGTATGTCAAATTTTCAGATCACGTCCAATTAATTTTCTATCTATATATCTATATATAAGGAGAGATTATTCGCTGGCTTGTGCTTGATTAATAATAATACTTTTTTTTTTCATTACACAGAATTACTGCGAACCAAGGTTTCTACTTGCTTGGTTTGGACAACACATCACCGACCTTTGCATCGGCGATACAAAACTCTGTCCCAGCCATTACATTTCTGATGGCAGCCATATTCAGGCAAGCCCTTAATGAATTGTTGCACCGCCACCACACACAGAGATACTTAGATATTGATATAGTTACTTACTGTAATATATAATATTCAAGTGTGAGGCTTAGTCAGTATATGAGATGATATTGTATTTTCAGGATAGAGCAAGTTCGGCTGAATCGAAAGGATGGGATAGCGAAGGTTGCGGGAACAGTATTCTGTGTGGCTGGGGCATCGGTGATTACCCTATACAAGGGTCCAACAATATATAGCCCAACTCCACCACTGAACGCCAGCCCAGAAATTGACTTTGGTTCACTCTCGCTGGGAGATGCAAAGGGAAAGAACTGGACCCTCGGGTGCCTCTATCTTATAGGACACTGCTTGTCCTGGTCTGGTTGGCTTGTGTTGCAAGCACCTGTAATCAAGAAGTACCCTGCTCGTCTCTCTCTCACTTCCTATACATGTTTCTTTGGCCTCATACAATTCTTCGTCATTGCTCTCATCGTTGAAAGAGATGCTCAGGCTTGGATTTTCCAATCTGGTGGAGAAGTTTTCACCATCATCTATGCGGTCAGTCACCATTATATATAATAATTTCATTCAACCACCACCTAATATTGGCTTCCCATATTTTTCCCACTTCTGATATAGGGCACACCTTCGCTTTTTCAATAAATGAAAGAAAATAAATTTTAATGAATGAAAAAAAGTCATTCTTACACATCAAATCAAAGTAAGAGTTATAAACTTGAATTATGATCAAAAGTATTTAAAACATCCACTTGATATTTTAAAACGTTCTTCTTCACTTTTACCTGTTTTAGTTTTCTAATAAAAAGTATTTATTCGCTTTATTCTTACATAAATAAACGGTGGATCATGTTATGTCCTTTAGCTTTTACATAAAGACTTCTCTTTTCAAAATTAGAAATCCATTAATTATTTTTTGTATAAATTTTCTGCTTTTAAATCAACGTAAAGCGTGTAAAGAATTAAATACCATGCAAAGGTATCTCCACGTGGGTCCAGCCTATTTTTATAGAAACTGCAGAGTTGGTCGCTTTAATTATGAAAAATTAAATTAAATTTAATGCAATATAGTTGTCTGTATTGGATGGAGTGGTGAAAGGATGAATGATATTTGTGCAAAAATTGTTGAGATATATATAATTGAGGGTAGGCGTGTGAAGATAATTGTAAAATGTTACAAAAATTTGGATTATGCATTGCAGGGAGTAGTGGCATCTGGAATTGCCTTCGCTGTTCAGACATGGTGCGTCGACAGAGGTGGCCCTGTGTTTGTTGCAGTGTATCAACCTGTTCAAACTCTTGTTGTCGCTATTATGGCTTCCCTTGCTTTAGGCGAAGAGTTCTACTTGGGAGGGTTCGTCCTATTGCCTCTGCTCTTCATATCACTAACCTTGTTTAATTTTTATTTTTATTTTTTCATTTCACATGCTAAATAGGGTGTGTTTATAGCTTAAGAATGGAAAAATCACTTAACAAGGACCACTTAGAAAACGACAAACGAAAACCCACAAAACTAGAAGTAAGCTGGAGCTTAGGGACGTTGAGGTTGAAGCTTGGTCGAAAACTGACTGGACTTAGAAAAGGCTAAGGAATCCGAAGGAACATCTTTTATTGTTCCGCAGTCTAGAGGGTTAAAAAAGTGTTAAGATTTTTAATAGAATGGAAGGTGCCGTGTCTCTTTTTGGTTGATCTTTTACGCATGTACACACTACTTTATTGCGAAAAAAAGAAAAGTCCCTTGGAATTATAATTTTGATTGTGAGTGGAATCTGTGGTGTGTAGGATCATAGGAGCAGTGTTGATCGTTGTGGGACTGTACTTTGTGTTGTGGGGCAAAAACGAAGAGAGAAAGTTTGCAAGGGAACAGGCTGCGATTACGTCCACCCCAGAGCACAGTGGCATCAGATCCGCAAGTCATGCCAAAACATCACTCACTCAGCCTCTTCTCCTCCCTTCATCTACGGAGAACGTCTGATCAAGAGATTCATGACTTCGTGCTGCTGGGAGGGAAAAAGGAAAAAGAAAAGAAGAAAATGATATCAGTGATACATTATTACTACTTTATGTCAGGAAGCTTGTGTGTGTACGAAGGCCTTTCATCTTTTTTTTCTTTCTTTTCTTTTGGTTAATTCACATGCTTTCTTTCTAGGACTTTTAGAATGAGGTTTTTCATGGGAATCATTACAATGATGGATGTCACGTAAAAGTGGCCTCAAAGACCGAAATCCCATATGCTTTATATGTTAATTAATGGTTTGATTTACCAAAGCGGATTTTTAATTTCAGCTCTATGCTCAGTTGTCTCCTAAGTAATGCTAGAGATGATCATGACAGAGACGGAAAGAAAGTCATGCAAGATATTCTCCGTCACCTTGTCTCAAAAGCAGCCTAACCAAGCATCAACATTTGATAAGCCATGATAATATTAATAGTCACTCTCAAACGGAATCATCATTTCGGTCGGGTTTAATCAATATCTTCTATATTTCTCATCATTGCGCAAGTTTAACAGCACCATTACCATTTTAGTGAGTGAGGTGCATGCTGGCATAATCCCAAGCACAAATAACTAAAACCCACTACGTACCAATGGCCGACCGTCCGTCATTCATTTTCTAATTTGTAGCAATTCAATTAACATTAATAATTGAGGTGTTCTCATTAATTTCGTAAATGGATAATTAATTAAGTTTGCATCAAATAATTAGTATATCATGTTGGCACAGTAGCACTACTCTACATTGTCTCTATTATGTGTGTCTATTGCATGCACATGAGAAGACACAGAAACGTGACAAGCAGGAGAAGGCAAGGAGTTTTAGATAATAATGTGTTTGGAAGATGAATCCATCAGACTAAAATCCAATATCTCATTGTTAATTCCTATGAAGACACTGGCAAATTGACAAAATTCTAGGTATAATTTATGTACAGGAATGACACTTATGTTTATTTAGCAGATCCCCAGGTGCATCAATAATATATATATTTATAGGGTCTGAATCATTAAGATGTCCATGATCATATATACCGAGCAATTTCCCTTTTATGAAAGTTTACTTTATTGACTTTATCATTTACCCGTCGATGCTTTTCCTTTTCTGAGGAAGCTTGCAATCCCATCCCTTCACTTTATGTCCTCATCAATTCGATCAAATATATTTTCATACAATATCTCTTTTGACTGAGCACACTAGCTTAGATGGCTTTGTTTACTTCCTATTATAAGGGAAAATTGTATTCCAATTATCAATTCTCCAATTGAATAAATTGAAGATATATAGTCTAAACTATAATTTTCAATAAAAAAAGGGTTATTAGATAGTTTTACGAGAATAAATGCTACAACTCCACTCAACTCTTACTCTTGCTTATGGTATGTTTAGTCTAGAAAGAAAATAAAACCCGTTTTACTTGTTCAATGTTGCTAGAATGTAATATATATATATATATATATATATATATATATATATATATATATATATATATATATATATATATATATATATATATTTTGATCACAGCTTATATCTTTTTTCTTTAATCCTTCGCATCAACTATAAAATATGATAGGTTTATTTTATGTTTTCTTTTTTCTTGGGTGATTAATATTGTACATACCCACTATACATGACTAAATCTCGTTTTATTATATTTTTTAATAGTTATTAAATATTTTTTTTAACATCTCTCTAATAGATATTTTCTATTTAAATCAAATAAATGACAGAACTTCAAGACTCTATAAATAGGAATAGTACTTTATCAAGAAAAATAGATTTATATCAAGAAGTAGACCATATTATCTCAGTAATACTGACTCAAGCTATTAGATATTTCGCATCATGTACCCGTAGTTGCAATGATGTAAAGTCCTTTGATTTCACATGTTTCAGCTTATAATTTATAAATAGGATAATATGTTTTTGTTTCTTAACTTTCATCAAAAATTGAAATTAGTTGGTCTTCAAAATTTTGACTTAATTTAATCTTTTAATTTTAAAAATGTTTGAATTTAATTCTTTTAACTAAATTTTGTTAGGTTACTTTGACTTTTTCAAAATAAAATTTAGTTAAAATGACTAAATTCACAAGTTCTAAAGATTTGAGACTAAATTAGTTCAAAGTTTCCAAAATAGACTAATTCCAATTTTTACTTAAAGTTAAGGGATTAAAAACATAATTAACTTTTTATGAATTGAAAACTCATTGTTATTGCATACTTAGAAGATCCAAGTTCCAATACTAACCCCTCATGTCGAAGTATATACATCTTGAGCGTGAAACTAGATAGGGAGTTACTCCCTGTACCTCCCCGGTTCCAACCCCCACCCCCCAATTTTTTTGGACTTTTTTTTAAATACAAAATTAACCTTTATGTTTTTTTTTTACCGTTTTACCCCTATTTAACCTACCCTACAGTAACCCCCCTCTTTTACAGTCTCAAAACACACAGACAGATTCCTCTTCGTATTCCCACCCCCACCCCACCAAAGCTTTGAAACCTCCTCCTCCAAACGCTCTGCAACTCTCACTTTCCAACTCCTCTCTGTTTGTGCGGCTGTTGTGCGGTGCGGTTGTGGTTGTTGCACAGAGGGTGCTGGTGCGGCGGCGCAGAGGGTACTGGTGCGGCGGGAGAATTCGTGGGAAGAAAGCGTAAAGATGAAAGCATGAAGATAAAAAAAAAAAAAGAATAAATAGGTTATGTGGGGGTGGGAGAATATAATTATAAAATTGTATTTATAAATATAAATTTTTGCTAAAGAATAAAATTGAAATAGAAAAAATAGAGGAAAGGGTAAAAATGGAATGGGGGGGTGGGGGTTGGAATTGGAGAGGTGCAGGGAGTAACTCCCAACTTGATATTAATGGATGATCCAATAATGGTCCGATAGCGAGTGGAACAACATGTCCAATAAACAACAAATATCACCAAGATAGGCTACACACACACACACACACACATATATATATATATATATATATATATATATATTATAAATTGACCTTATTTTTTTAGTCGATATGAGACTTTCAACACACCAACAACTCTTTAAATGACTTGAGTTTGCATTGGAGAATTTTTTGCAAGTGGATTTTTCCTCACATCTCAACTTTTAGGTGTATACGACAAGTTCCTTAAACCCTCCCCTAGGAGAGACATTTCCATTAGGCCTCGACTAGGGGACTTATATTCCTTTCACACCTGATAGTCTTACATTGTTTAAAAGTCGAAGTTTAAGACAATTTAAATACTTCTTTCACCCACTAATGTGTCTTTTAAAAATAAATTGTGACAGACAATATTTCAAAACAAACAATACCTCACACACACACATATATATATATATATATATATATATATATATATATATATATATATATATATATATATATATATAGTGATTGACTCTCACCATATAACTCTACGTACTTATAATCAAAACAAATATATTTTAAAATTATCAATTCTTCAACCTAGACATGGTCTCAAACTTCTTTAATCACAGCTCTAACAAGGATATAGCCACAACAAAGATTATCACTATGGTAACATTGTAGTTGTTTTAAAATTATTTGTGTTAACAATATTTCATAAATAATAAAGTTGTTCCTCAAGTAATTTTGGAGCAACAGTTTTTCTTTTTAGAGGCAGAGGAGAGAAGAAAATAGCCCATAAATATATTTATCCAAAAATCAACCCCGAATGATATTCCTTACACCCACTGAAATTTATACTTTTGCATGTGAAGAAAAAAGCGCATCCCATTTCCTTAAACTCTCTCGCTTAATTGATAACCGTTATTACTTGAGAAAAGAACTTATAATTAATTGAGTTAAAAGTTGAACAAATAATTTATACTTGAAATATATTAATTGAAAAGTGAAACTTGCTAGCCTAGGCTTTATATTATAAATATTTGATTAAAAAAAAAGTAAAACGACCTTTAATTAATACTAAAAGAGTGTTATCATATTTTTAAAAATTAGTTTAAAATAATTTATTTTGTATATAATATATTCTTTAACTATATTTTCCTTAAATAAATAAAACTATATATTTCTCAAATCAAATTACGAGTTTGAGAAAACGGGTGGAAAGAAATTACTGGGAGAATCAGGAAAAGAAAAATATTTTTTTGTTATATATATATGCTAGTTTATTAATATATTTTAAGATAGTATTTAGTCCAACTTGTTTTGAATTTTTTTTTTCTGAAAAGAAAAGGAACTTAGGCCAAGCGTATTTTAAAGAAAATAACTTTTTTTTTTCGTGAAGAAAATTTTGAAAACAAACTTAGAGGAGCTTTTGAATTTTACTTCTCCTCTTATGTTATTTATTTGCAATACTTCTCATTCTATAACATGACACGTGTGGGTAAAAAATAGTTATTAAAAAATATCAGGTTTTTGAAATAAATCTTCTAACTCAAGTGATTAATTTTACTCTTCTAGAAGGATCCTTAAATGATCAACTACAAACTTATTTGTAAGGGTTGAGACATCTAGTGTTTCATATATATATATATATATATAT
>NC_028355.1:22520314-22607794 GCF_000741045.1 Vigna radiata var. radiata | reverse complement strand
ATATATATATATATATATATATATATATATATATATATATATATATATATATATATATATATATATATATATATATATAATCAATTAGAAAGTACGTGTAACTTTAAAGGATAACTAATTTTATAATTATTTTTTTCAAACTTAACATGGTTCTCAAGTTCTAAAACAAAGTGACGACACATTATATAAAAATATATTTTACTTTTACATATTTAATAGTCTCCAAATTATCAAATAGGTTAACGTGAAAATGATTTGTTAGTGATGTAACTCAGTGGAAGGGCAACTTAAGGAAACTAATGTAGCTCAAAGAATAAATTAAAAGATTTGACAGTCTATGATGTTCATTAATAAGTGAGAATTTAAGGAATTTGGATTTGGCCCTCCCTTTTCATACAATGCCACCTGCTTTAAATCGATGAAGTAAAAGGTAGTCACAAAAAAAATAATAAACCACCAGTTAAAGACGAAGACAAATAGAAAATTAGTTGAGAAAAAAAAATGACGTCCTTCCAATAGGGTTTTGGGCCCACCAATAAACTTTTGTTGGGCTTGCAGATGATATTGAGCAGGCCCGTGAATCAACCCTCGGAAGACTTAGCATGCTCGGGGCTCTTTCCCGCAACCCTTTCTTTTCTTTACATATTCCTTTTTTGACATTTCAAAATGCTGGATATTAAAAATTCGAAGATAAAAACAATGTCTAAAATATTTCTAATAAAATTTAGGCAAAATAAGAAATTATAAAATAATGTAGTAGTAACATTAGATGTGTTTTATCACCAATAAAAAATGTAGTGTGAAAGTATTTATCCATTCAATGAAAAATAGGTTAAACCATTTGACTTAAGCATTTGAAAAATAACCATTTCTCAATTGCCTGCCAAGAAAACCTGTTTTTATTAACAAGAAAAATAGTTGATATTAATGTAACGTAAAGATTGGTTAAACTATGATGTTTAAGAAATTATACATGAAAAGAATTGTGAGATTACTTACATATACAGATCATGCAAATTACGAAGAACAGCAAATTAAAGAGATGAAAGTATAAATGATCAGAAAACTGTACTTGGTAATTTACCTTCATGGGGATTAGTGAATTCAGCCATGGCCTCATCCATAACATGTGCTCCTTGTCCCATCAGTGGCTTCATCGTAGAAAAACTCCCACTGCCCCACGTACGTGAAAACTTCAGCAGTGGCCATTACAAAAAACTGAGGGAGCAACCAGAACACGCTCATCATGCTGCTGTACGGTTCGGACGGGTAGTGAAGATCGAGATGAACAGCCCTACGCCTATCCTCTGCAGCGATGTGATGCCACGGTGGTGGCCGGTGAGGTTGCGGAGAAAGGGAACAATGAGTTTCTCGTAGATGGGTAGGAGGATGAGAATGATGGCGCTGAAGACAGGGACAGAACCTGTGGGAATTTTGAAGCCGCCACCAAGTGTTCGGTCCATGACATTGGCTTGGCCTAGGAAGAAGGTTAAGAGCTGAGCGTAGGACAGAGAGAGAGAGAGCGATGGTGGAAGCCCACACCGGAAGGACTCGATTGCTTTTGTTATCAGCATTTACCATAAGTGCTGCACAACAATTTGGTTCAGTTAACTTACCCCGATAATACTCTCAACCAAGCTAGAACTTTTGCCATCTTTTGTGTGTTAACCTAAGATCAATTGCTTCATGAAAAAGAATATTTTCATGTCAACAAACCTATAGGTGTGAGGAAGCTTGGTTGAGCCCATAGAGAGGAGTTTCATCATTTGTAAGATGAACCCCATTTAAATTATTCCCGTTGGCTTTTTGAAACGGTTATAAGGAATACCACCAACTAGGATAAGGATAGAATAAATGGCTGCGCGTAAGGATATTACAAAGATTTTTAAAAAGTTGTCAAAAAAAAACAGATGTTAAAAGATTTTTTTCCTGTTCGAAAACCCAACGAAACCCTGCATCCTGTTGTGCGTAAACCAATAGCGTAGTTCCAAGGATGGCACCGACGTTAATGGCGAAAAATAAGCATTTGAAAAACAAGGGTTTCATCAGAACTTCTTTGTGGTCTCCCTCATCGAATTGATGAGCCCCCAAAGGCATCATTCCACCCGAATCCAAAGCAATGAGTGCAAGTGTCGCAACAAGTTTTTTTAACTTTTTAAGAATGGATAATATATTTTAATAATTTTTTTAACAATTTTTTCGTAATAAGATAGTTATCATTATTTTAAAAAAATATTTAAAACAGATTAATTATAAATTGTGTGATAAAAAAATTGTAAAAAAAATTTGTTAAAAAATAACTTTTTTTCTTTAACAATATATACTATTAACTTCTGATTGATATATTTCGAATATTTTTAAATAAAATTTTAAAAAAATAATAAAATTATGACACGTAATTTATTTTCAAAAAATTATTAAAAATAGTTCTTAAAATATAAGGTTTGTCCTCTTATTTGGCATGCCGTAAATCGGCATTCTGACTTTAGAGTTGCTTGGGGAATCTAAAGTGTCAGCAAAATCATCCCCTGCATCATTTACCGCATGATTAAACAGATCAATTTTTATCTCCTGCAGAGTGCGTATGTACTAATCAATAATTTTTACAAATAAACAATAAATCAAGAAAAATATATATATTAATACAGATATTTTTTTTTATAACATTTTAACATACATTCTAATTATTTTTTATTAGATTAACACATGTCAAATAATTAATTAATGAAAAATAATATATATATATATATATATATATAATATTAAAATATAGTTAAAAAATCTATCTTAAAATATTTTTTTTCTCATTTTTGTTTACACTATTATATATCTTAAAAGCAAAACTATTTGTAAGATAATGAAAAAGGGCTTAACTTTTTAAGTTACATTTGATATAAAAATTTAGAAAAGTATTGGTGAACTCATTGATTTTGTTCATTCCTACTGCATATTTATTTCTTTGTATTTCTCTCTACTTATCATATCATGAACTATAAATCTATCACTTTTGTTTTCTCTAAATATATAATAGGTATTAATGTACCTGTAAATCTATTATTTTTGTTTCCACTGAATATATAACAATACATCTTTTATTTTCACCAATCATTACTCAAAAATTTAACATGGCTTGAGGAATCAGTTTTTGATAAAAAAAATCTATTTATTAATTTCTGTATCCATTTATCAAACCCTAAATGTATTGAAGATCATAATTTATTAGTACCCGTGGACTATTCGAACAATGTTGATAGAAAAAAAAAAATGATATTTTATTTAAAATAATCAAGATAGAAAAAAAATCTAGATATGATCTTGTTTCTTTTTGAAGTTATAAGCAGAAAACTTTAAGAGCAATGTGAATCACTGGAACAACTTGAGTGAGCCACAACATATATATATATATATATATATATATATATATATATATATATATATATATATATATATATATATATATGATAATTTATTGTTGAATACACTTTTTATAAGTATGTACACCATTCTATACGGGTTAATACTTATATATGTTTTCCAAGTAAAAGTATGAAAAATTTATATTTACATTATTTTAAAAAATAGTTATGATAGTATCAAAGTCATATTTTCTTATATTATTCCATTTTTGTAATAATAATAATAATTATTATTATTATTATTATAAAAATAATAATATCGTTAATACTAATTTTATTTTTATAATCATTAATAATAGTATTATAATAAAACTGATATAATTTGGAAAGGTATGATTTAGGTGAAATTGAGTTCATCTTTCTTTATATACTTTTAAAAAGATTAAAATGAAAATTGCATTTACAAGAATATGACTCATTAAATATGACCTTCCTTTCCACATAAGAGGTATAATACAGCTTTATATAATTTTTGTATTCTTTCATAAAAATAAAACTTTTTTTTAAACAAAATGGGTAAAATTTAAAAAAATTACAGAAATAAATTATGTTCTAAAAGAATACTTCGTAATGGTCTATTCTAAACACAATTTTCATGGTAAAATCTAGAGTTATATATTGATAAACAAAACATAAAATAATATAAAGAAATACAAGTTCATTGATAATAAATTAAAAAGACAAAATGTAAAAGAATTTGAATTAGGTCTTAATTTTTGTCTATGAAGGATGATGAAGAAAGATGAGAGAAATATAAGGGTTTTGTTTTATTATCTTTTGACACCTAATAAACTTTTATACTCCCTTACATATCCTATTGTAAACCTTTTTATTTATTTTTTTTTTACAATTTTAGTAATTATATTATTGCTGAAAATAATTGTAAAATTGTTGTATTTGATATAGAAAGCAACGTTTGGCAAATATTAAACATACCACAGCATAAATGGCAGAGAAAAGTAGGATGGTAACTGACGTGAGTAGCAGCGTCTGGAAGAGATTCACGCATTCCATAAACCAAATAAGACATCATGTTTGCTGCAATTGCAAAGAACGCCAAGGTCTTCGTCACCTCGTAAACTGCATCCTCAGAGGTCAAATTTGGAACACTGAACAACGTAGTATAATTAATATGATGTCTCAGCAGTACCTATGATAAAGGATGACGCCTTCCATCCTCCCGTTGTTCGCTTGTCAGCAATCCTACCATGCACATCAAAGAAGCTACGGTTGCTCTCCGATTCCCATCTCTTTCAGAAATAAAAACTACAACAACGTCATGTAATTAACTCTGCAAACCATAATTCGCATAAATTCGAGTAAACAAATGCTAATTGTCTTGTGATCTAGTTTGTTAGGTAGTAGAGTAGTACTCTCCTTGAATTCAATGAATTGTCTGCGAAGGAAACGTCATCTGGCATTGTGTGTAAGACATTTGGATAAGAGTCTACTTTGTTTATTGATTTGCGCTTTTACATAATAGAATATGACATACTCCGCCGGCCAAAACCTTAGTCTTCAACTTTAACAAAATGGAGATGATGGTGACACCAATTCTTTTC
The DNA here is from genome assembly GCF_000741045.1 of Vigna radiata var. radiata. Taxonomy (NCBI): domain Eukaryota; kingdom Viridiplantae; phylum Streptophyta; class Magnoliopsida; order Fabales; family Fabaceae; genus Vigna; species Vigna radiata. The sequence continues at coordinate 22,602,816 of NC_028355.1, read as the reverse complement.
TTTCTCCAACAAATTGCCGTCCAATAATAACTTTCTGTTAACTTCATATTATTCATGATCCTCACTTTCTGATCATAATATTTCATCAAGATGAAATATATGTTAACAGAGGCATGTCTATTTTTTAACAAAGGCACTCTATGTATTGAAACAAGCTCTAAGAACTTGTTACAACATAATAGACAATCATTTGTTAAATATAACTTTTGTAAAAAGGATATTTGAATCCATTCTTTACATTATACATTGTAGGATTGACAATATCATTTTTTTTTCTTTATATTAATGATCTTTTAGTGATGGAAAACAATATAATCTTAATTGATGAATTTAAGATGAAAATGACGAAAGCCTTTTAAATTACTTAGTTTCTCATAATGGAGATTAAATAAAGTTAAGATGAGTTTTCATTTATCAAAAGAAATTATGCTAAGAAAATTCTCAATAAGTTTCATATGGAAAAATGCAAGTGAATTAGTACTCCTATGAATAAAAGTTTACCAGGAAGATGCAATTGAAAGCGTAGATGAGACATACTAGACAATCAAGTCTTATGACTTACAAAACTGTAATAACTATTTTACGTAATGTTATATTTTATAGAGTAGACTAAACATTTTAACATAAGATATTTTTCTTGAAAAAAGTATAAAAAGATTATGCTGTAAGTCTTGTTTATTGTAAAACTGAAACAGAGTTTATTATTGTTAATCAAACTTTATGACTTACAAAAATAGAGTTTATTGTTGTTAAGAGTGATGAAAATATTAAGTTAATAATCAAACTGTAATAACTATTTCACATAATCTTCTATTTTATGGAGTAGACTGAACATCTTAACATAAAAATATTTTTCTTCAAACAGGTAAAAAAGATTACATTGTAAGTCTTGTTTATTATAAGACCAAAACATAGTTTATTGTTGTCAATCAAGCTCTATGACTTATGAAGATATTAAATTGACAATCAAACTGTAATAACTATTTCACATGATCTTATATTTTATGGAATAGACTAAACATTTTAACATGAATATGTTTTTCTTGAGAGAAGTATAAAAAGAATATGTTATAAGTCTTGTTTATTGTAAGACTGAAACAGAGTTTATTATTGTCAATTAAGCCTTGTGACTTAAGAAGATATTAAGTTAATAATCAAATTGTAATAACTATTTTACATAATCTTATATTTTATGGAGTAGACTAAACATTTTAACAAGATGTTTTTCTTCATAGAAGTATAAATGTATAATGTTGTAATTCTTATTTATTGTAAAACTGAAACAGAGTTTATTGATGTCAATAAAATCTTATGACTTACGAAGATATTAAGTTAATCAAATTATAATAACTATTTCATATAATCCTATATTTTATGTAGTAGATTAAACATCTTAACATGAAGATGTTTTTTTTTTTTTTTGAGAAAAATATAAAAAGATTATGTTATAAGTCTTGTTTATTGTAAAACTAAAACAGAATTTATTGTTCTTAATCAAGCCTTATGACTTACAAAGATTTTAAATTAATAATCAAACTAAAATAACTATTTCACATAATCTTACAATTTTATGAAATACAGTAAACATTTTAACTCGAAAATATTTTTATTATAAGAAGTATAAAAAAATTATGTTGTAAGTCTTTTTTAGTGTAAGAGCGAAAGAGTTTAGTGTTGCCAAAGAAGCTTTACTACTTACAAATATATTAAGTTAACAGTCAAATTATAATAATTATTTCACATTAAATTTTAAACATTTCAAGAAGATGAAGATGTTCTTTTTAGAAATGTACAAAAAGATTATGTTGTAAGTTTTTATTTATTGTAAGACTGAAGAGTAAATTATTCATATATCTTTATAGAAAAACAATTTTAAGATCCTAAAAGTAAATGGTGATGTCATATGGTTAGGATTGTTGCTTTTATTTTATTGTTAATCATGTTTTTTTTGAAATAATAAAAGATATTTTTTTTATTTTTAAGAAATTGAATAGGTTTCAGGTTTTGAATTTGTTAGTTGTCTCCTCAAAAGAAAATTTATTATTAATGAATTGTTATTTTTTATTGATTATACATGTTTTGAACTGATAGAGAATTAACTTACACTTACATCATGTTAGCTGCAATTGCAAAGAACTCCAAGCTCTTCGTCACCTTGTACACTGCACCTACAGAGGTCGAATTTGGAACACTGAACAACGTAGTATAATTAACATATATGATGTCTCAGCAGTACCTATGACAAAGGAAGACGCCTTCCATCCTCCCGTTGTTCGCTTGTCAGCAATCCTACCATGCACATCAAAGAAGTTACGGTTGTTCACCAATTCCATCTCCTCTTTCAGAAATAAAAACTACATCGTCATGTAATTAACTCTGCAAACCATAATTCGCATAAATTCAAGTAAACAAACGCTAATTGTCTTGTGATCTAGTTTGTTAGGTAGTAGAGTAGTACTCTCCTTGAATTCAATGAATTGTCTGCGAAGGAAACGTCATCTGGCATTGTGTGTAAGACATTTGGATAAGAGTCTACTTTGTTTATTGATTTGCGCTTTTACATAATAGAATATGACATACTCCGCTGGCCAAAACCTTAGTCTTCAACTTTAACAAAATGGAGATGATGATGACACCAATTCTTTTCTTCCTCCTTCAATAAACTGCCGTCCAATAAAAACTTTCTGTTAACTTCATATTATTCATGATCCTCACTTTCTGATCATGATATTTGATCAAGATGAAAGATTATTCATGAAAGATTAATAAGCATAAGGCAAGGCTTATGGTTAAAGATTATGCTTAAATTTCGGAGTACACGGCTTAGAAACATTTCTTGCATTGTATTAGTTGAAACATTTTTTTTAATGGTTTTTTGCATAAAAAAATCAATGTTGAGCAACCCTAAGGATTTCAAAAGAAAAAAGAGGGCATGTCTATTTTTAACGAAGACACTCTATGTATTGAAACAAGCTCTAAGAACTTGATACAACATAATAGACATTCGCTTGTTAAATATAACCTTTGTAAAAAGCATATTTGAATCCATTCTTTACATTATACATTCTAGGGTTGACACAATCGTTGTTTTTCTTATATTGATGATCTTTTAGTGATGGAAAACAATGTAGTCTTAATTGATGAATTTAAGATGAAAATGATGAAAGTCTTTTAGATTACTCAGTTTCTCATAATGGAGATTAAATAAAGTTAAGACGAGTTTTCTAGTGCTAAGAAAATTCTCAATAAGTTTCATATGAAAGAATGCAAGTCATTGAATACTCCTATGAATAAAAGTTTAACAGGGAAGACCCAATTGAAAGTGTAAATGACACATACTTGACAAGTTTGTGTCTGATGTACCTTACAACAAGGAAGACCAGACAACTTAAGTGCTATAAATATTTTATCTTAAATCATGCTCTTTGCGAGAGAAACAAACTTAAAAATTGCTAGAAGAGTAATTAGATATAAAAAATGCACAACCTATTTTGGCATTAACTTTAAGAAAAGTAAGGATTTCAAATTGTTGGTGTTCTCCACCATGTTTGGGTAAGGTGCATTGAAAACATGAAAAATACTTAGCATAGTCTTAGATATAGATTTTGTTTTAAAACAAACAAGAAATAATAGCTCAGTCTACTATTGAAACAGAGTTTATTGTCGTTAATCTAGTCTTATGGCCTATGAAAATATTAAGTTAACAATCAAAGTGTAATAATTATTGCAAATAATCTTATATTTTATGGAAAAGAATAAACATTTAATATGAAGATGTTTTTTTTTTTAGAGAAGTATAAAAGGATTATGTTATAAATCTTGTTTATTGTAAGACTGATACAGAGTTTAGTGCTTTATGTGAATCCTTATGATTTACAAACATATTAAGTTAACAATAATTATATCACATAATCTTCTATTTTACGGAGTAGGCTAAACATTTTAACATGAAAATGTTTTTCTTGAGAGAAGTATAAAACGATTATGTTGTGAATGTTGTTTATTGTAAGACTGAAACAGAGTTTATTGCTGTCAATCACTTCTTATGCCTTATGAAGATATTAAGTTAACAATCAAACTGTAATAATTGTATCACACAATAACATGAAGATGTTTTTCTTGATAAAAGTATAAAAGGATTATGTTGTAAATCTTATTTATTGTATAACTGAATCAGAGTTTATTGAAAGACTGAAACAGAGTTTATTGATGTCAATTAATCCTAATGACTTACGAAAATATTAAGTTAACATCAAAATGTAATAACTATTTCACATAATCTTATATTTTAGGGAGTAGACTAAACATTTGAACATGAAAATGTTCTTCTTGAGAGAAGTATAAAAAGATTATGTTGTAAGCCTTATTTATTGTAAGACTGAAAAGTTTATTATTGTCAATCAAGCCTAATGACTTACAAAGATGTTAAGTTAACATTAAAATGTAATAACTATTTCACATAATCTTATATTTTATGAAAAAGACTAAACATTTTGACATCGAGATGTTTTTCTTTAAGAGACATACAAAAAGATTATGTTGTAAGTCTTGTTTATTGTAAGACTGAAACAGAGTTTGTTATTATCAATCAAGCCTTTATGATTGAGGAAGATGAAACAGAGTTTGTTGCTATCAATCAAGCCTTTATGATTGAGGAAGATATTAAGTTAACAATCAAACTGTAATAACTATTTCATATAATCTTATATTTTATAGAATAGACTAAACATTTTAACATGAGAATGTTTTTCTTGAAAAAAATATAAAAGGATTAGGTTGTAAGTCTTATTTATTGTAAAACTAAAAGAAAGTTTATTATTTTCAATCAAACCTTATGATTTATGAAGATATTAAGTTGACAATCAAAATATATAAATTATTTTACATAATTTTATATTTTATAAAAAAAACTTAAACATTTTAACATGAAGATGTTTTTTTTAAAATAGTATGAAAAGATATTTTAAGTCTTGTCTATTTATTATAAGACTGAAAAACAAATAATTCATAGTTTTACATGAAAAGAATTTTAAGTTTCTAAAAATAAATCCTGATGTTATATGTTTAGGATTGTTACTTTTATTTTATGGTTAATCATGTTTTTTTAATAAATAAAAGCTACTTTTCTATTTTTAAGAAATTGAATAGGTTTAGGGTTTTGAGTTTGCTAGTTGTCACCTCAATAGAAAATTTGTTATTAATGATTAGTTATTTTATATTGATTATACATGTTTGAACTAATAGAGAATTAACTTACTGTTACATATTTGTATTTTTCTTTTTTTCGCGCAAACCTGCACAAAAGTGTAGAACGAGTTCAAATTATATTATGATTCAGAACTCCTCCTCTTGTTTGCGCTCATGATCCCTATACATTCAGTCTCATAGGTGATTAACACTTCCTTCTCTGATATAGGTTTATGTGCTTAACTAAATTAATTAGCTGTGCCTTCGAAATTTGTTACTATGATTATGTAGCTATGGCTATATGTACTTAAATATTTTGCTGAAAAACCCTTTTCTTATAACACTTCCACTTGGGACTTCTGAATATTATTCACTCTTTCTCTTTTGGAAGTTATTGGAAATAAAGAACAAAAAGGTTAAACTATTATGAACTTAGTCTTAGTAATATCCAATTTTGAATCCCATAAAACTTATAATTTTCTCTTTATAGGACTACAGGGTGATACCAGACCATTCAAACCTTATATATTGTACTCTATCAGGAGAGCTCTAGCATACATCACTGTTATGTCTTCCTACTCAGCTTTTGGTAACAATCTTTTGGTTTCAAAACCTACTGGTAACTTATAAATATTTAATGTGTGTTTTGTTATGAATTTACTTTTTTTTTAATAATGATATTTCATTAATAACTTGAATTTTTCTTATCAGATTGTATTGATCTATAGTCAATTCTCTGCAAATTCGGAAGCTATTTTGTAAGTATATATTATTGGAATGAGTGATTTTTCCTTCCTTGATTACTTCCAACAACAATTACTACCATAAATTGAGTTTAAAATATAGTATTAGATCTAAGTATCTCCATACCTAATGTAAAAAATGTTAAACTTGGAGAAACTAAACAATAATCATATATTAGGTTAACATAAAAATGTAATGACTATTTCAAATAATCTTATATTTTATGGAGTAAACTAAATATTTTAACATGAAGATGGTTCTTTTATAGAGAAGTATAAAAGGATTATATTGTAAGTCTTTTTTTATTGTAAGACTGAAACATAGTTTATTACTGTCAATCAAACCTTACTTATGAAGATATTAAGTTAACATCATAATGTAATAACTATTTCACATAATCTTATATTTTATGAAAAGACTAAACATTTTAACATTGAGATGTTTTTCTTAAGAGACATATAAAAAGATTATGTTGTAAGTCTTGTTTATTGTAAGTCTTGTTTATTGTAAGACTGAAACAGAGTTTGTTGCTGTCAATCAAGCCTTTATGATTGAGGAAGATATTAAGTTAACAATCAAACTGTAATAACTATTTCACATAATCTTATATTTTATGAAGGAGACTAAACATTTTAACATCGAGATGTTTTTCTTGAGAGAAGTTTAAAAGGATTTTGTTGTAAGTTTTGTTTANAACATTTTAACATCGAGATGTTTTTCTTGAGAGAAGTTTAAAAGGATTTTGTTGTAAGTTTTGTTTATTGTAAGACTGAAACAGAGTTTGTTGCTGTCAATCAAGCCTTTATGATTGAGAAAGATATTAAGTTCACAATCAAACTGTAATAACTATATCACATAATCTTATATAATCTTATATTTTATGAAGGAGACTAAACATTTTAACATGAAGATGTTTTTCTTGAGAGTTTGTTGCTGTCAATCAAGCCTTTATGATTGAAGAAGATATTAAGTTAACAATCAAACTGTAATAACTATTTCACATAATCTTATATTTTATGAAGGAGAATAAACATTTTAACATGGAGGTGTTTTTCTTGAGAGAAGTTTAAAAGGATTTTGTTGTAAGTTTTGTTTATTGTAAGTCTTGTTTATTGTAAGACTGAAACAGAGTTTGTTGCTGTCAATCAAGCCTTTATGATTGAGAAAGATATTAAGTTAACAATCAAACTGTAATAACTATTTCACATAATCATATATTTTATGAAGGAGACTAAACATTTTAACATGAAGATGTTTTTCTTGAGAGAAGTTTAAAAGGATTTTGTTGTAAGTTTTGTTTATTGTAAGACTGAAATCGAGGTTGTTGTTAAAAGTCTTTATGACTGAAGAAGATATTAAGTTAATTAACAATCAAACTATAATAACTGTTTCACATAATTTATTTATTTTTTGGAGTAGAGTAAACATTTTAATATGAAGATGTTTTTCTTGAGAGAAGTATAAAAGGATCATATTGTAAGTTGTTTATTATAAGACTAAAACAGAGTGTATTGCTGTGAATAAAGCTTTTATAACTAAGGAAGATATTAAGTTAACAATAAAACTGTAATAATTGTTTCACATAATTTTATATTTTATGGAGTAGATTAAACATTTTAACATAAAGATGTTTTTCTTGAGCATTATAAAAAGATTATTTTGTAAGTCTTGTTTATTATAAGACTGAAACATAGTTTATTGCTGTGAATCAAGCTTTATGACTTATGAAGATATTTAGTTAATATCAAAATGTAATAACTATTTTACATAATCTTATATTTTATGGAAAAGACTAAACATTTTAATATGATGTTTTTCTTGAGAGAAGTATAAAACGATTATGTTGTAAATCTTGCTTATTGTAAGACTGAAACAAAGTTTATTATTGTCAATAAAGCCTTTATCACTTAGTAAAATATTAAGTTAACAATCAAAGTGTAATAACTATTTTACATAATCTTATATTTTATGGAATAGGCTAAATATTTTAAACATGAAGATATTTTTTTTGAAAAAAAGTATAAAAAGATCATATTGTAATTCTTATTATTAAAAGACTGAAACATAATTTATTATTCTCAATCAACCCTTATGACTTAAGAAGATTTTAAGTTAACAATTAAAATATAATAATTATTTCACATAATTTTATATATTATGGAAAAGAAAAACTAAATATGAGATTAGGTTGTTATTTGACCAATTGTAGGACAACAGAAATTGAGTCCCTGGAATGTGTAATTGAAATCACTAAGTTCCATGCTAATTCTGAATTCGAAATTCAAAATCAGAACCCCTCATTCAGAACCTTTTGAGACACAACCCAACCCTATCATACTACTTCTTCTGCCAATTCTCATTTCCAACCAAACCCTCAAACTTTTGAAAAATGTTCAGTGCTTTGGTTGAGAATGCAGAAACAACGGATTTACTGTGCGTCTTAACTCAATCTGATTTCGCCTTCATAAGTCCCACACTGCCCAGAAAATTAAACATCGAAATAGTTATATACCATATGATCGCAAGTCAACTATTTCAAGTTGAGATGTAAGGGCGTGAAGCTGAAGGAGCGGATTTAGGGCTTGCTGCGGCTGGAGCTGTGGTTGCTAGAAGTTGGTTTTCCCTCTCCAAGGTCGGAGCACCAGTCGAAGGGCATCGGGCTGCTCAAGCCCACCAATTAGCCTGGTAAGTCCAATTGCTTGAACCATCCTTTTGGTAACTTGTTATTAAACTCTTCATTTCAAGTACTTTTTACAGTTTTTATATTATTAAACATTAGTAGAATTTTATTTATTTCTTATATTTAAAACCTAAACTATATTTTAACGAATGATATTCATGTCAAGAGGTTATATACATTATATACATTGATAAGTTGTTTTGAAGAATCATCCCATCAAATAGGTAGAATATTCCATTCAACTGTGAAATATTACCCTACCATATATATTGTGTTCCCCAATACCAACAAAAAATAATGCCCTCGTCAAAAGATAAAAGTATATCACTAATAATGTGACTTTTTATTTTTAACTTAAAGTGCCATACCTCAAATTAACTATTTTATACAACTGCTGATAAAAAATATATATTTTATACCAATATTTATATTAGTCTAATGGCAACTACAGTTTTTTTTTCACATTTTAATTGTCGTTTACAACAGCCCATTTCATATATGATCTTTATGTTTGGTTAATATAAATTGATTTAATCCTTATATTTTAAGAGTACGTTACATCTTAATGATAATATAATTTCTGTGTCATTTTTAAAAGACAATTAAAAAAAAATTTAACATAAAGTATAAAAAGACAAAAATCTGTAAATTTTAGTATAGTGGTGATAAAATATTAATAATTAACAAAGTATGAAAATGTAATTAATTATATTTTTTTTCTAGGACTAAAAGAGTTTGTAACATATTAACTTCAAAAAGTGGAATATATTTTTGTACAGAAACTGGAAATTAAAATGTCTCACTTTCTTCCCTGTCCATTTCTGTGAAGGGATTAATCTAAACAGAGAGGGATAAGACCATATTTTTTGAATCTCTAGTTCAATAGTGTTTTAGGTAAGCTGTTTATTGGTATGGTATTATAAGATTACAAATGATTTAAAGTACAAGACTCTATGGATCACCTTCTTTATGTTATTAGAGTTAAAAACTGGGTCAATAACTTAGTTCTCAAGGTTGTGTCAAGAGATAAATTTTTTACATAATTTTCAAACTTTACAGGACAGGACACTTAGCATCTTAAAATTTTAGTGAAATCTTTAATGACATCAGATTGATTAGCTAAAGGCTTTCAAATCATATATGTGAAATTTAAAATAAAATTTTCTAATAAACTAATTAAACATGAACTGTGATATTATGCAGATAAACATAAACTGGCATAAGACATCTTATTATTTATGCAGATAAGAAAGTGCATACATACTTTATGACACATAAGTCACAAGCTGCTCTCACATATCTCATAAAACTCATAAGCTGCTTACGAACATTTCTCACTTTGCACAGAACGAACACCATCCATTAATATAATACTTATTATTGACATACAAGTCACAAACACAAACTGCTTACATATATCTCAGGCTGCAGAAAAGCAACATGATCTCCTGCTTACAGTTTACATATATCTCACTCGCTGAGCAAAACCAACGAGACCTATTGATATAGTACTTATTCAAGACACATATGGATACACTGCACAAAACCGCCCAAAACCTAAATAAAACAGAAGCTGAACAAAGGCAGATGAAAACAGAAGTTGAACAAAGGCCATCGGCCGGCCGATCACACAAAACCTAATGGAACACATGAGACCTTCCATAGATCAACCGAACACATAAGGCACAAAAGCTCAACAGCTTATTGATACAGGATGATAGGCACAAAACCTAAACAACTTATTAAAACCACGAGGATAGGGCACAAAACCTAAACAACTTATTAATACCACGAGGAAAGGGCACAGAACAACTTGATGAAACCTAACTTATTGATATTGAAAGCATAGGACACAAAATAGGACATAACGAAACACATTATTTGAAACCAAACCATATTTGGTACTAGGGCACAAGAGGACACCACATAGGGATTATAGAGGACGAAAGGGCACGGCCACCATCCCTAACACTATTAAGTAATATTTACATACATATATGTAGTAACTTAAAAGACGCATACACTATATATAATAGTAGTAGTAGTAGTAGTAGTATATATATATATATATATTATATCTTGTTACCAAACCAGTGATAACACATATGTCTTTACCCTTCTATACACTGTATATATATAGAAAACACCAGATCGCAGCTACTATAAGGTATAGTAGCTGCTTGTCCTTGCCCTTATGAGATGTGACTCAAAGGATCATATTATGAGTTGTGACTCAAAAGGATGGTATTACATGCACCATGGAGCTTGAGGGTCCCACATATCCACATCGGCCAAATTGTTGTTCTCCTGTGTGTAAATCTCATTCTCTGCTGCAATTAGAGGAAGATCTAGAGACATAGCAGCTTCGGCCCAGATAGAATCATCAAAAACAGGTAAACTCTCGTTCATTGTCTCCCAAGATGGAGAAAACTCTCCCTCAATCCCCTCAAGTTTTGTGTAGGTTGCAATTGGCTTAGGATTGGTGTCCAAGGGAAGAGACACGATGCAATCACTGGTGTAAATTGGAGTGACTCCAACTTCATGAGATGCCATGGAAACTGCAGGATTGAAATTGAAATTAGAACAAGTTGGAATGTCGATGTTGTTTTGCATCAGAGGGTGTTGCAGATTCTCCATATGAGGAGTTTGAGTGTTGGTACGAGGAGGTGGTGGTGGTGGTGGTGGAAACTGAGATGGTTTCACTGGGGGCACAGGAATGTCTGGTAAATTGAGTTTGGCATCAGGGCCGTAAAGCTTACGTGCTGCAGCATCATAAGCCAAAGCAGCGTCATGAGAGGTTTCAAATGTCCCTAGCCAGAGTCTAGCACCACGGTTGGGTTCACGGATTTCAGCAACCCATTTCCCCCAGGTTCTCTGTCTCACACCTTTGTAGGTGCAACTGGCATTCTCGGGACCTCCTTTACCTCTCATACACCCTTTTCTGGAGCTGGCCTGAGCTGTTTTCTTCAGTTTTTTGTCCTCAATTTTAATGCCTGATTTTAGCATTGTGGACATGTTAGGCTTTGGAGGATTGAGATGATGAGGGAGACACAAAAGTAGAGATAAGCTCAAGGACTTGAAGATGGAGTGAGGTTGATGTGCCTATTTATAGTGCAAAAACAAGGGGAGTAAATAGTACTGTGTAAAAGAGATTACAAGTTCATGAAACGTGGCCCCAAAGTGGGCCCAAGACGAAACTTGGCAATGTGAGCTACACAGACCGTGTCCACGACGAGCCTCAATGTTGATTTCTCTTATTCACACTTGGCCTTCCCTTTTACTGGCATACTGCAATCTGAAGATCATGTGGCAAACACCACCAAATAAATTAAGATTATTACTTAATTTATACTTTCTTTTAGTATGAAGGAATTTTTGTGATGGATAAGATGGAGGGAGAATAAAAAAACAATAAAAAGAAAGTAGAGCAAAGGTAAAAGAAAATTAAAGTTGTGGGTGAGAGGATGCGGTTGCATGGACTGTATATAGATAATTTGGATTCGGATAAGTGATTTACCATTGTGTGGGATCGGTGTCATATTGAAACGAAACGGTTGAAGATAAGTGCTTGCGGGGGTTCCAAAACTACGCACATGAAAATTAGCAACGATGCATTCAGACGTGTAACGAAAACAATCCCAGGTGTTGGTCTTTCATGCTATGGAAATCAGTGAATAGTGAAAAGATCCAAATGGACTGTGACACCACACATAGCAAATGAGACACGGATAAGAGTTTACAGAAATTGGTCGACATTTCATACCCTTACATCTTCATACTCCTACACTACCTACCTAGTTCATTTTCCTTTTTTCTCATCATAACTGTAAATATAGCAAATTACTTGGTGCTTGTCATCACAAAAGAGGACCGTTATATTATGGAATTTATTTTTCCTCACAGCATTAACAGCAAACTTAGCGGTGGATCGAAGGGACTAGATAAGGAGTAACACAAACCGAGAGATAAGCAGTCTTTAATGTTTACTTCTTCATCAATTCCGGGTTTCGAGACTCATTATTTTTCTCACACTTCACTGTTCCTCAATTTAAATTCAGTGACCAACTTATTACCGTGAAACAAATTCAACAAGCACCATAGCAGTAATTGTTTTACATCTCTTAAGTTCCAATTTTCTCTATCAGTGTTAAGTTTTTACAACAAGGTCAGAAGAAACAATTGTTACAGGTTCTCTAGATCAAAGTCATCAACATTTTGTAGGATCAAATGGAAATTATAACTATTCCCCCTGGTTGACCAAGCTGTAACAATCTAGAAGGATAGATAATCTTTATATTACAAATAATACTAAAGCAAGACTCTGTTGCACAATTTTTTGAAGTTCATAACATCATTGTTTCCACCGTTTTTTTCTCATCTCTAAGAGACAGAGTGAGGTGGAAAGTTTCTGATGATTAGAAACTTTGGACCATTTCTATCCCTGCCCTTCAATCAATTGTAATCAAATCTTATTCATATATATTTTTCTAATTCAATAACCCCAAAATGAGAGTTTGGGTTAATCTTTTGCACTAGATACTTATAGAAGAAACAACAATAAATCAAATTTACATCACAATTTGTTTAAATAACGTTTTTAGTTCATCATTATTTATGAAGAAACTTACCTATATTTTTTTATTTGTTGCTCTTAAAAGTGTTGATGAAAAAGTTGACTCAAATTACCTTTTACTTATGAAAATTTGATTCAATTCATATTTTTTATTTCCCCAATAAAGAATTACAGTTGACTTTGCAGTGAAGACTTCACTGGAAACATTCAAGTGCAGCCGTTATGAAAAGAAAAAGAAAAAGGCAAGAAGCAACTCCTTCGCAGTATATTTGTTGTCAAAGCAATCTTCGTTTCCTTGTACACTTTATTTTTTATTCTTAAAAAATTTAAAAACTGTAGAAAGATTGTAATCATCACACTTTATTCAACCAACTGCATAGGAATTAATTAATTTTCTTCATAATTTTTCCGATTTACATATGTAATGTTTATAATAGATTTTAAGAAAAGGAGAAAGCACAAAGAGATTGATTAAGATGAACCTCTTCTGACACCATAATGTAGTATGGGTTCAGCCAAGACCTTCAGCATTTCACACCAAACAAAAACATTTATTTTTATTTTTATTTTTAGTATTAGAATGATAAAAGGACATATTTCCTAGGTTGGAATTCTCACACATCATGACGCAATATTTCAAGGCTTTGTTTACACTCGACACGTAAGCAGTTTGGGTCACACCATTAATAATGTCAATGTCAAATGCCCTCGAAGTGTGAAATTGGTTTCAGAAAAAAAAATAACAATTTTTATTCCATTTTTTAATATCTAAAAAAAACTGTCGTAATAATTAAACATCGGTCCAATATGAAATTTGGTTATGTAAGGTGAATTTGATACTGAGTTATAAAAATTAAAGAATTAATTTTCTATGCTATCTTTTATATTTAAGAATTAAATTAAATCTTTAAAAATGTTTCTGAAATGCATCTGCTACACGCTGTGTATAGATAAAAATGGACCATTTTATTAAAAAAAATAAAATAAAAATGCCTCGTTTTGAGTGATCTCTGAGATGAGCAGCGAGTGCCACGTAGGCGAAGGGTGGTCTAAACACGTGATTCGTTTGTATTTCGACACACATATGAAACACTTGAAGTGACGTGCATTTCTTTAAACACGTAGAAGCTGTTGCATCTGAGTTTATTTCTAGAAAGACATGCGTACTGTGCATTTAGACACGTGACCAAAACTCTTTATTATTTTAATTACGATTTTCCTTGAATTTGTCCTTATTAGAGTGAAAATAAAAATATCTCAGCTCTGCTCAGATCAGGATAATCTTCCCTTTATTAAAAATAAAATAAATAAAATTGATTTTTTTTATTTTTGTGAGTTATTTTATTTTATTGTGGGGTCCACTCTGATTTTGCAGAAAACGTTATCATGAAATTTGTTTCGTTTATAAAATCTTTCAGACATTGTATGTAAGTGTTTATCTTATATAAGTTATTAGGAAAAAAATTTATCTTTCCATTAGTATTCTAAATAAAAGTTAGCATATTTTTAATCTTTTTCTATAAGCATTTATCTTATACTTTTAATATACAGCATCTTCGTTTTAAGATGCAAAATGACTGATTTGTAAAGTTAACAAGTACATATTAATGATGAGCATTTAATAAATCTAAATATTAGTGTAATTAGTCTGAAATACCCTTTTCCCTTATTGTAATATAATGTGATTTTTGTTGAAGTGATTCTTTAAATAAGTTGTAAATGAATTTTCTTTCTTGATTTTAACCTGTTAGTACTGCTTGAATTTAATATATTTAGGATTTCTTAAATTAAAAAATTTCCATGTTTTAAATTTGTAAAATTTAGTAAAATCAAGATTACAATAGTAGTTACTTTAGCAAATAAATCAATTATAGTTTAATAGCTAGTTGATTCTAACTTCAGTTTTATCTTAAACATTGTGTATCTACATGTTTGAGGTTAGTTATACTAATTTTTCGTTCATTAATATAAGTTCAAAAATTATTATATTTATTGGCAATTGTTAGAACAAATATTAGTATAGGTATCTTAGTTTTGATGTTAAGAAACAAGTAATTATACTGAATATGTCTTAGATAAATAGTTCGCCCAAATAACCTATATATGTTTCGTACTTAGGTATGTAAATGGTAGAAGTTTTGTTATGGTTACTTAATATTCTTTTGAGTAATAATTACACACTTTTACATTCATTTAATACAGCATAGAAAAGTAAAATAGTTTAAAAAATATAAAATTTTGTAGTTTTTCAATAAAGAAGAAAGTAAAAAATAAATAAAAATAATGTCAAATGAATATAAAAAATTTAGGTGTGTCAAATAATCATTTCTCATATTTTTTAAACAAATTGTGTTGTTTTAACAAAGCTGGAGAAAAAGACTTATAATTTTAGGTTTTGTATTTTATATTTAACTATCAATCAAATTTTATACTAATTTTCATAAATTATATTTCTAAATTCATTTTTACTTATCTCCAAATATCTTAAAAAACCAACCATAAAAGAAAGTTTAGATCCAAAATAATTTTCACACTTTAATGAGAGAAGATATAAAGAAATTAATTGGTTTTTACGGTATTACTTTTTTCATTTAGTAGTGTTGGAAATACCCAGATTAGTTATGTGAAGTTGTAGAAGACTGTTTATATATCTATTGAGCAATTTATTTACTATTGATTAATTTTAACATAATTCTAAAGCTTATAACTAGTCTTACTAATTTTGAGTTTATAGGCCTCCCTGTGTGAAGTTATAAGTATTTTTTAAAAACCTAAAGTTTCAAAAGTGTAGTATTATATTTTTTGACGTCACAGTTATATTATATACACTTATTGGAGTTGACTTCTGAAACAAAAAAAATAAAATTAAAAGAGTAAATACAGTTATTCAAATCATCATTTATCTCGACTATAGTTATTGAGGGTCACACGTACCAAGCAATAAAACCAACATCTACAAATAGTAATAATGGCAGTAACAAAGTTTTAATTTTACGAAGTCATCCATTTTAGGAGAATGTTAGTATCATTGAGACTCCCACAATCATTAGAGTAAGGAATAAAAAAATAAAATAAAGATAAAATATTGTTAAAAATAAAATGCAATTAAAAAATTAAAGTAAAACAATACTCTTATTTTGATAATCGATTTATTTTTACATTTTTACGTTTACTTTATTTCTCGTTTTTCCAGCACACCTACCTCAAATTTCTCATATTTGTTTGTATGTCTAATGCAAATGAGTCTCAAACATCGTTGTCACATTAATAAACCTGGAAGTAGATTATCGTACATTACATTTTCCGAATATTATTATATTGGCACCGTCAGATAATATAGGATAAGGATCCCTACAGCTGGGGAGCACAACGTTTAAGATTCGAGTCTAATGCAAAAGTTTTCGAGTTCTTCTCAAAACGTCTCTTCAGTATAAATACAATAAATATCCTCCTTCAGACGTCAGAATAAAATATTCAGAATTAAGAAGAAAAAAAATAATTATATATCAACGACACAAAATCATACTATTATCTGAAAAAATAAAATAAAAAAGTTAGGTGTGATAAATTTGGCTTGCATATAAAATTTTCATAAAATTACATGGACTTTTAATTAAACCCGCAAAATAATGATCAAAATTACACGTACTCACATAACAGCTCATAGATGAATTAAAATACTAAATGTATTTTTTTTTTTTCATCAAATTGCCTACCATTGCACTTTAAAAGAACTAGATCTGACATAAGAACGTGCAAGGTTGTGTTAAAAATGCAATTGGGCAGAGCCCTTAAGATTGCTTTCATGGGCCTCCAACTTTACATAAATGGTGATGGCTCGCAACCTAACTATTACTAACTGCACTCCAAAATAACACAAAAAAACTAAAATATCCTTTTTCACTACATCACACCACCATTTCGACTACCATGGTTGCTGTCATCTATCAACTACACTCTATGAGAAAAAAAGAAAAAAAAAAAAAAAAACTCAGTTTGAAAACTATCATTTATGTTTTGAAAATTTTGTTTTAAAAATTAAGTTTTCAAAAAATCGTTATGAAATGCATTTAGGTGTTATGGAGAACTCGTTTTGGAGGTATCATATCTGTTCTTAAAAGTTTATTTTGAAAATATTGTTCGAATAATCTCTTGAAAGTTTATTTTCGAAAAACTGTTCCAAAAAACTCGATAAAATACATTTTATGTATAGCAAAAAGTTTGTTCCAAAATTATTTTTCTAAAAACCCTATTTCAGAAAACTTGATTTAAAAAACTTTCAAAACAGATAAAAATATAACTCGTTAGAATATATTTGATGTATAGCAAATAATTTGTCCCAAACTTTTTGCCTTATTGAGAGTCTTACGATTCTGCTTACTCTCTTAAGGACAGTAAGTCCGTTTTTTTTTTTTTTATCCTATTCCAGAAAACTTGTTTTAAAAAACTCTGAAAACAGAAAAGCCACGTTTAAAAAAAATAAAAGTCTTTTAAAAAATTATATGGGTGCGGAAAGAACAGACTGTGTTTTGAGGAAAAATTGTTATGGGCACGAGAGGATTAATCATCAATATTACATTATTGAATCAAATTAAATATTAAATTATAGAATCAAATTATTTAACGCAAGAGAAGTTGAGCGAAATAATGGCACTTAAAGGATCATTGTGCATCATTACTATTAGTCTTCCATCTTCCTTCTCACATTCAAATACATGTAACCAAAAGAAGCCTACTCATTTTAACTCAAATATTAAAAGAATATATATACACACACAGAGACTCCAGATCAACCTTAATGGATTAAAAATCATCTAAATTAAAGGAACTGTGATAATTAATTTTGTCTGTTCAAACTTGCAATGGATAGAAAATAACTTAAATTAGTAGAAATGGCAGTTGAAATTAGGCCCTAAACGAGACCATCTAACTGCCTCAGAAATGAATGATCATCTCAATCTGGCTCCAATAGCATTTTTTGCCATAGCTAATCATGGATTACTCATGCTTCACAAAATTGCAGCAAGACCAAAATGATCAAGATCGCTTAGCAGCAAATAATTTATAGATGAAAAGGTATTAAAAAACTTTACACCTATGATAAAACCATTAACCAATCCGATATGTGACAAGAAAGGCTTTTCATTTCCCAATCGTTCCATCAACTTTTGAGAAAATCCTTTAAGGAAAATGGTGGAGGCCCATCCTGCAATGATAATGAAAGAATCAGCTCGAACACCGATATTGCATACTATAGTAGCTGGCTACATCTCCATTTACTGGTCCAGGAAGAGATGAGCAACCCAAGATTTTGCAGGTTAGACAGAAGTTTGCATCAATTCTTAAATTTCATAAGCAACACCCTTACCTTTCCCGCTTCTTGATTTAAGCATTGTCTAACAACTGTAGCCTGCTGTATTAGCCTCTCCATTGCCGTGTATCTGGGAAGATTCAAGTGTGCTGCCAATTACCCACCATCACAGAAAAATCACATTAAACATGGATAAGAAAAAGCACCATGATTTGCAACAAAATATATTAAAGATGCAGATAACAAGTTAACCAACCAAGAATAGCCCGATTCAAACTATCTGCAACCTGCTGCCGATACTCTAAGCTAAGGAGATGAAACATTGGGGATTTCTCTGGCTCCTTATAGGCAAGAAGGGCCATAAAATCCTGCAACAGTAGCATAACAAAAATTCAATCTTAAGCACACACAGTCACACACATACATCACAAAAAAACTATGTGAAGTCCAGACTTACTTCAAGTTTTTCCATATATTTGGGCTCCTTTCCAAAAGGGCCCAGCTTGGTCTGAGCAAATTCCAAAGCTTCTGTGCTGCCAATAAAATGAAAATATATGAAAGTAGGAAGTCTACGGGTTCTTTGAGAGACAAAATTAAATTATGCTTACCATTTCCTGGAGCAAACAAGCTCAACAAAATGAAGGCTTAGTAGATCAAACTGCAAATCCTTATTCTTCTCTAAAATATCCTGTGCTAGCTGCTCAGTAAGCTCAATGGCCTTGAGTGCATTTCCCTCGAGTGCAAAGTGAAAGATTTCTAAAAAAAATGAAATTTATTATCATGAAGTGTTTTCATTAATAATAATAAAAAGCCTAATAATCTTCGTAGGTGTGTGGAGAATTTCCCAGCACCGGTTGTGCCACAGTAATATATCTTAAAATGTCAATAGAAGCCCAATAGAGATGTCTTTACATAGTAAAAAAAATCTCCAAGAAAGAAAGTAAGCTTAAATGTTTTTAATCTGTAAAATTTAGGAAAAATCTCATTTTAATCCTCCAAACTTACAAAAGTTCTTTTAGCCCCTTGAAATTTAAACAAAATGTAGCTCTATCCCTAAATACTAAATTTGAAGGACATAAAAGGTTTGCTTAAGGTTGTTTTTAGTCCCTCTAATTTAGTGTTTAGGGACTAAAACCACATTTTTTTCTAAATTTGAGTGATTAAAATGAACTCTTTTAAATTTAAGGAACCAAAACCAGATTCACTCCAAGTTTCAGGAACTGACACCATAAAAAAAAAGTCTAATCACAATTCAAATGTATTTCAAGACAGAAGTCGTCTCAAGAATAAGAATCACAGATGTTTTAAGTAGTATTAAAGCGAACAACAGTTCAGCATCCCTCGAATTGTTGAAAAATTCTTAAAAGTTGTTATGAACGAACACTTAGTGCACACACAAAATTTTAGGATAAGCAAGCAAATAAAATATAACCAGAAAACACGAAAAAGAAATCTTGAAAGTATTTTGTGTACCAAAAAATAACCATAAACCTACTTTTCCTTTTGTCCATGTCCTCCAAATAATCTGCAGGCTGCTTGGTCCCAGTGCTAGTAATGAATGATTCTACCGATTCTTTGTAACAATTATGTATAAGATATGACAGAACAATACTGTGGATGTCATTATCATTTATAGCCTGTAAATCCAAGTAACCAAGAAAAAATGATGGATTAATTTCAGTAAGAGAATCAATGGAACCAGAAAATCAACCATTCAAAAATAGAAACCACCAAAGCATACTACAAGGGTTCAATCTTAGCTCAATTCTTTTTCTTCTGTATATAAAAATTAGGAGGAGGAGATGACGCCCAAATCCAAGACAGGTTAAGTATCTAGTAGCAAAGACACTTAACGAGGAACTTAATTTCATTTCATTCCAATGAAACGAGTGACGGTTTGAAAGACACAGTCATCCAAAACCATGCCTTATCCACTCAACTAACTCACTGGGGATTAATTACATTCTCTTTTAAACATAAATTTGAGGGAAAATGTTTTTAATCACCCGAGCCAAAACGCATAATAGTAGCAATTTCTGTGAGAGCAACATAGAGTATACAGGACAGGATAAATATTACATCCATGTTTCCAATCCCTCTTCTGTCCAATCTTCTACCATGAGAAATTAGGGTTGGGAAATATCTTTCAGAAACTAATTAATCGAAGAAGTTCCCAGAGAGTAAGAAATCATTTATCCCAAAAAAAACACATTATTAATATCAACAAGGCAACTGCTCACGAGGGTTCTTACTTTAGTCGAGAACTCAATAAACATCTACGAGTTCTACAGGGAAATAAGACTCCAGGAACAACGAAAAGTGAAAAAGGAGCATGGAAGTGAATAGTGGCCACAGAGAGGATCGGGATATGAGAAATTGACGACACAGTAGACTTGCAAAAAAATTAAATCATAAAGAAGAAAGTCAAGTCGAAACAGTAAAACAGACAGAGAAAAAGAAACATACAACGTTTTCATATTGACGAGGATCAAGGTCCATGGCTTGATAGAAGACGTGAGAAGGGAACAGTGAAAGGAGGCACCAGTTACGAGACTGAGGTGCGGTGACTATGGAACGATCCGATTGCAATTCATTCCGTTGGTGTTCGTGATGACTCCACGGTGTGGTGGGTGTGATTTTTCTCAAAGCAAACACGTGCGGACCTCTCAAATCGTTTGATGAGTCTGCCAGGTGCACGTGAGCGAGCCACCTACTGGAGCAAATCTACCAATTACAACAATTTTATCCAAAATAATCAGTTTCTTTCTTTTTATTTTCCTAATTAAGCATTCTATTGTTCTATTGTTTTATATTTAATTTAAATAAAATTTATATTGTATAATGGCCTTTTTAAGAATTTAATGATATTTTAAAATTAAATATATAATAAATGAAAAACTTAAATATTAATTTTGCCTTTTTGTTAATGTTTTTCAATTTAATTTTAATATTTTTTTTAATTAATTATTATTTTTAGTCAATTTATTATTTTTAATAATATCATTTGAATAATTTATGATAAGTAAATAATATATCTTAAATGTATTTTTAAATTTTCTTATCTTTTTTAATTTAGAAAATGTTCGGTTCCGTGACATAACATATCAGGTGGTAATGATATATTTATATTACGAAATAATGTCATATGTCATTCTTTTATATTTTTATATTTGTATTGGTTAGTTTTGATTAATTCAATTTTATTATTTTTTAAATAAATAATTTTAATTTTTTTACATTAAAATCAAATTTAATTTTTAATTTTTATATAAAAGTTATATTATAATTTTTATTAAAATTCATATTTTATTAAATATTTTTATTATAAAATTAAAGTTGATTCAAAATTATATTTAAATTTTAAAAAGTAAAAAATTATATTATTAATTTAAATTTTTTTAAAATTAAAAATCACATAAAATATTAAAAATCAGATCAACTATGAAATAAAAATATCATAAATATTATATAAATTGATTATGAAATAAAATTGTCGAACTTAAATATTTTTATAGAAATAACTATTTTTATATTTTGTTTTTTGTTTTTTTATTACAATAATAATTAACAATTATATTTTTATTGTAAGATTTGTTAATTTTTATTTGATATTTTATGTGATTTTTAATCTTTTAAAATTTTAAATCTTAATTTCTATTTTTAGATTTTCTACCTAAACTTAAATAAAAAAATTAAAAATATTTAATAAAAACATGAGTTTAAATAACTATGATATTTATATAAAAAAAACAATTACTATAAAGATCAAATTAAATATAAAATAATAAAAAAAATATATTATGAATTGAGATATAATACATAATGTTTACTCTTTGTTAAATATTTAAACTAAAAAAGAAAAACAAAATTAAAATAAAACTAACAAAAAATAACAATAAATTAAGCAAAAAAATATGAACGAAATTAATATTTAAGTTAATAGGGTTTCCTTTAGACTATAGAACTGGGACCAAGAAGGTATATATTAGTATAAATTGATTCTATTAAATTGTTTGGTAGGTGTAGAGTACTTATATTACTGGGCACACATCAATATAAGGGGTAAACTAAAATCTCTTATATTCTTCACCAAAATTAATATTTGCAAATATATTTTTAATAAGAAAAGACAAACATAAAGACTAACATCTAACAAACAAATAGATAGTACAAGAGAGAAAATCACTCCGTCTAAATAAAGTTAAAATATTGACTTTTTACATTTTTTTTATATTTTTTTTATTTTTTAACTATTTTTCTTTTGTATTAATCATATAATTAATTAGATATAAAGTGTAATTATTGGTTTAAATATTATTTTTAGGCATCTTTGACACTTAATATTTTCATTACTCTTGTATTTACATTTTATTTCTTGTGCTTCACATTCTTTGAAATTCATTTTATTCTCCATTGGTTTGAATTCCAACTCTGTACAAGGATTTCATATTCTGGTTCTGTACAATCCCTTTTTTTTTTACAAATTTATTAAATAAAGTAAATATTTAAGGCAATATCCATTGAGATTTATTTTTTAATCATTGTATAATAAATATGATATTCAAGATATTTGTGTACTATCATGAAAACAATCCCAAAAGTGTTCCGTCAAAGTTTTAAAAAATTACCAAGAATTTTATATATACTATTGGTGGTTCTATAGTCAATAAATTATCTTTCCATACATGGAAAATAATATATTGTTTTATAGTTGTAGATGATATAAATATTTTAAAACAAATAATTATTTATCTTTTCATTTGATGAAATATTATAAACATGATAAATTTATTTAAGTAAAATGGATTTACATTCTTAATTAATTTAGTATCACACAGTACTAAATAATAAATAGACTCGTTTTTTGTGAATACTTTATAAACTTGTTTTCATTTTAATAAATAATTACTGTATTGATTTTACTTTTATAAAATAAATTTTAAGATTGACACAATGTTATAAAATCTTTATAAAATAAAATTTGGATCAATTTATATATTTTAAATTAACCTATCAAACTTCTAACAATTATAATATAGGTGATATTTATTCTCTTTCATCTTCATTTTATATATATTTCAATATTCATTTCATTTAAATTATTAAAATATTCAAAATTTATCATATAATTTAATATACATAATATAATATAATATATATATATATATATATATATATATATATATATATATATATATATATATATATGTGTGGGTATGTTAATTTACGTAAAAAAATTTAATAAAAATTCATTATATTTTAATGTTTAAGTTAGAGTTAACTATTTTATTTAAAATTATTAAATTTATTTTATTATTTATTCACTTTATGTTTAATTCTTAAGTAGGTTTTTCTTTTACATTTAGTATTGGTTAATTATATATTTTTTTATAGTTTAAACAATAAGTTATTTTTATAAAAGATTTAACTTTACCATATTCAGAATTCATTATTTACTTAATTAATTTTATTATGGAATGCACGTAGACATCAAACCATGACCATTATTATAATTTGCTTATATTATTTTAAAATTTTTATATGCACCTCTTTTTTTCATTTTGTCAATCCTTCATTCGTTCCTTCTTTTTCTATCGTGGTCCTTGGTATGGGGAGTGTTCTTCTCATGGTCCCTGTTTAGTCGTGTTCTGACAATGGTCACTATTCTTGTTAATGGTGGTACTCCCAGAAACACTCGTATTTGAGTTAAAATAGATCAATCCAAATTTTGATATAATAATTTCTTTTTATCAATGTTAATGGTTAGTTTTGTTAATGCAAAAATTAAATTCATAATATATTTCGTCCTCTTTTATAAATATTTCAAACTAGTTTTATATTTTTTAAATGATAGCGTGAAAAATTAACTGATAATCTCTTTTATCCTCCTTTCGAGTTTTCTCTGAGTCAATGTCATGGCTCCCACAACCTATTAATATATTCACGTTGTCATTAAATGGAATTATATGTCTCGGGTACACCTCTTTTGCGTGTTCAATTTTGAAACAAACGTGTTTATTTATTTATTTTTTTAAAAGAAAATATAATAAATTTTAATTGGATAGAACATACAAAGAGTGTGGTTTGTAGTTGGGAGTTGGGACCGTGTGGATCATTGGATGTCTTGATCCAAAAGTAGCTTCTTCAACCCTGCTCCCTCCTATGTTCCTCCTTTTCAGGAATTCCAACTGAACTCAGCGTTGTAAATTCTGATTTTCCTCGAAAGGTCCGATGAAATTGTTGTTGTCTCTCATCCTCCTCTTCACACTGTTCTTGCCTTTCGCCCCTGCCTCCGACACCTCCGATCTGTTCGAAAGGTGGTGCAAGGAACACGCCAAAACCTATTCTTCCGAGGAAGAGAAACGCTACAGGTTCCGCGTCTTCGAGGACAACTATGCCTTTGTCTCCCAACACAACCAGAACGCCAATGCTAACAATTCCACCTACACCCTCTCCCTCAACGCTTTCGCCGATCTCACCCACCATGAATTTAAAACCTCACGCCTTGGATTTTCCCCTTCCTTGCATCGATTCAAGCGGGTTCAGAATCAACAACCCCGTCACCTTCTACACCTTCCTTCTGAGATCGATTGGAGACAGAGTGGCGCCGTTACACCCGTCAAAGACCAATCAACCTGCGGTACTCCCCATATCTTCTTTATACGCCCTTTTTAAAAATTATCAAATACTTTTACTTCTTAATCGTCTAACATTCCTCTTTGGTCATCCATGATACGATTAAATAGTGCCCATAACTAGTGGCAGTAGTACCTAATTCACTCCATGAGCTCAATTTAGAAGTTGTATTAGACAGCAGCTTAGGCTACAAATTTCTTCTTGTAAGTACTTTTGGGAAAGAAAAATAAAAAATAAGTTGAAATTATACACTACAGCAGCTTAGTTGGCTCTATTAGACCATCTATTATAGCCCGCTCGCATATTTTATTTGTGCAAATTTCATTTTGGAGATACTTAATCCTTCGCCTGTAGGTTATGTTAAGATTGTACACTAACTAGTGATATAATAAATAATGTAATATATGGGGAGGAGAGCCATCTAATTATTAAGTTTGGTCAGTTTTAAGATTCTACGAAAGCATATTCTAGTGGTTTATGCCAACCATTTGTGAATATGGAATCCTACCAATTTTATGCTCAGGTGTGCTAGAGATTCTAGCATACTTGGTAAATGGCTTATATAAAGAAACAATCTTTACTTGATGAATTCGCGTTTGGGGTATGCTAATCTCAAATCCAAATTCCAATATTTTTTTTTTATTAGTAAGTAGTTTTAAAGAGATAATTATTTTTCTAAATGTGTAATAATTGGTAAGAAGTAGACTTTAAGTTTAACTCAATCCTACAAAATTGGTTTGTGAGGGTAAAGTTTGCACTCACTAGTCTTATCTTCGGTCAACGCGAGACTTCTAACACATCCCTCTCACGTCGAGGTATATACATTTCGAATGTGAGACTAGACATTAATGGATGGTCTTATAACAGGTGGAACAATAGACCTAATAAACATTAAATTGTGTTATGATAAGTTCTAATCCATGGTTCTGATACCATGTTAAGAAGTAAACTTTAAGTATAGTTCAATCTTACAAAACCAGCTATAAAGTGAGGTTTGCATCCACATAATTACTTTAAATTGGTTTTATTTCTAGTCGATGTGACACTTTCAACTCTAGTCATGGCTAGATTATTATTAGGAGTTTAGGTTTTAATTAGCCTCTAATTTGTCAAACAACTTTTGTATGGTCAACTGGTTTTACGATTTTGCCAATTCATGGCATAAGACCTTCAACGAAAATCCGATTTAGTTGAAATACTTTTGATACTAGAAAGCTACTTATCACTCTTGAGTCTTGTATATTGTGCAAAAATTCATTGGTTGATTTTGAATTCGTCCTCGGTGACATACTATTTGTTCTTCTTGGACTTTTTAGTTGTCACTATGATTAGTTCATGATACAATTCAGTGACAACTTAAGATGTGTGTTATCTAGGTGCATGTTGGTCGTTCTCAGCTACTGGTGCAATTGAAGGTATAAATAAGATTGTTACTGGGTCTCTTGAAAGCATTTCTGAACAAGAATTGGTAGATTGTGATACATCCTACAACAGTGGTTGTGAAGGTGGACTAATGGATTATGCATACCAATTTGTCATTGACAACAAAGGGATCGATACAGAGGATGATTATCCATATCAAGCTCGGCAACGGTCTTGCAATAAGGACAAGGTATTTTTGCTTCTTCAGCTGCTTTACGTCCAAAATGTTGAATTGTTAAGTTTCAGTCTATCAATTGTATACCCACACCTGTTGGTTCAAGCACCATATTGCATGATTTCTCTGTAACTAGTTCTTGAGATCAAGAGAAAAGAAAAAAAGAACATAAAAATTGCTAATGAGTCCACCGTGTTTGACTGAAATTATTCAGTGTTTTAATATGTGACTTCTGGTACCAAGGGTCAAAAATCAGAAAACTGCTTGTGAAATTTATTGTCTTTTCCTTTTTCCTTCTCTGTTTATTTGTTTTGCTGATATTAGTATGTTTATTATCTGTTTTCACCTTTCTTCCTGCATCTAATCTACAGTTAAAAAGGCGTATTGTTACAATTGATGATTATGCTGATTTGCCTCCGAACGAAGAAGAGCTACTAAAGGCCGTTGCTTCACAGCCTGTAAGTGTAGGCATATGTGGTAGTGAAAGAGCTTTCCAGTTGTACTCACAGGTTGGTAGTCCAAGGATCAATACGAGCACTGACTTATTCGTATTATTATCACATATATATATGTACTATCTATCTTAAAACTAACAGTGGCTATAAAATATTGATGTATTAGGGTATTTTCTCCGGACCATGCTCAACTGCTTTGGATCATGCAGTATTGATAGTAGGATATGGTTCAGAAAATGGAGTTGATTATTGGATTGTAAAGAACTCATGGGGAAGATATTGGGGAATGGATGGTTACATACACATGATACGGAACAGTGGCGATTCCAAAGGGATATGTGGAATCAACACGTTAGCTTCATATCCTATCAAGACCACGCCTAATCCTCCTCCTCCCCCAGCTCCTGTAAGATGTAATCTGTTCACTCACTGTTCAGAAGGAGAAACATGTTGTTGTGCCAAGAGCTTTCTTGGAATATGTTTTTCTTGGAAATGCTGTGGGTTAACTACTGCTGTGTGTTGTAAAGACAGGCGGCATTGTTGCCCCCTTGATTATCCAATTTGTGATACAAAAAAGAGCCAATGTTTAAAGGTTAGTATGAACTCCTTACCTGTGCTCATCACAAGTAAATGATCTAATATGGTGCCCAAAACCTGGGTGATCGATTTGCAGACGTTTATGTTACAGTAAAACATTTCAATTAAACAATTTTTAGTTCATTACCATTTGATGCAATTCTTTAGTAAAAAATACTAACATTGTATTATTCCACATAAAAGAGAATGTATCAGAAAATTGTGTACTTAGCATTGCATTTTTAATTAAAGAAATATACTTACCGACTTTCTCTATACTTGCAGATTACAAACGGGACCACAACAATCACAACCGGAAATCAAGATTTCTCCAACAAGCCAAGAGGTTGGAAATCTCATTGAAGCTTTTCAACATCATCCGTTTGTATGAGTAATAGTTGCTATCCTGTTTATTTGTGTTAATGGGTTATTTTATCACGGGTAGCCTATTAGCGCTCAAAAGGAATCAAGTTTTGACAAATGGATTGTATTCGATATTGTGTAAGGATATTGATTGGATAAGCCAGTAGGGAAGGCTTGTACAACCGTAATAGCATATCGTTCTATTATAGAGGAAACGTTTTTGTTTTAGCCACAATCGCTAGCTTCTAAAATTGTGAATAACAATTTTGGGAGTTTGTCCATTTTAAAGTTGTCGGAAGTGCGTGTCTGAGAATGGATCTCGTATGTGATTTTGATATCAAAATAAATTCTACCAATGCTAACTTGTGGGGTCTTTACATCCTGAAGCTTGAGTTTTGACACATATGCTTTAAATTGATTATGAACTGTAACATAAATGAAGTATATGATTAGAATACGTTCAGATCAACTTCAGTTATAAAATTACATTAAAACTAGAACATGCAATTTTTTTTCTTTAGAAAATCTTAGAATTATTTATTTAAGTCCAAAACAAAAGGAGTTAAGGCAGGGAGGTGACATATATTGACAATATAAACCACCCTGAATCCTCCATCAGTGCCAGTTCTGCCAATGTTGCCAATGTTTATATCTGTTTTCGTTTGCAGGTTAAGTGAAATCGGGTAACCAATTGTATAAATTTGGATTAGTAATGCTCTGATCTAAGTTTGCACACCTCAAACCTCAGTCTGCAGATATAGACTTGAAACTAATAATCAAATATGTTCAACAAAACTCTAGTCACAAACTAAAAATTGTCTCCACAATCGCAAATCCTATTAAAATCGAAACAGTTGAAGCCAATGAACAATCATAACAATTCACATCCTCTTAGCACTTAAAAAGAGCAAGTTATTGAAAAAACATCACTCAAAAATACCAACACAGAAGAACATCAAATCATGTGATGTACATTTTTATTCTAAAACAGAATATGCCTCTAACTGTCTGCATCAGGTGGCGAAATGAGACAGATAGATTAAATATTGTATTAGCCTGCAGCACAACTTGTATTGAATCCGCGGATCAAATGGCATATACTATCTTTATCTATTAAGCAACGCAATATATAATGGGTATCTCAGTAAAGAACAAAAATGCAAGCAGAGTTTACGCACGAAAAGAATTTACAACTATTTTCTCAATATGTTGCCACGAAGTTACACTTATAAGCAACAATACATTGGGTATAGAGTATAAATCACCAATCAAGAAGAATTGGTAGAAGAGGGAAAAACATCTTTAACAGCAGAAGCAGCAGTAAGGTAATTAAGAGTGTTCTTCAATGTTTCCTTCTCCCTCGTCAATCTGGCGGCGGTGTCCTCCAATTCAAGCAGCGCTTGTTGCTCCCTTGGCGCACCCTCGAAGGTGCTGCCAACGAAGAACGAGAACGTCGTTGGAAACAGGTTTCTTCTCAAATCCCCAACCTCCTTCTCCGGTTTCCCTCCCAACCGGTTGGATAACCGGATAACGTCCTTCATGTAGGTCTCCACCTCGGTGGCCAGCCTGTCCAGATCGAGGTCGGTGGAGGGAGATGGCCGGTCCTCGAGCCACGTCACCTGCGCGACCAGGTAGGGTTTCGTGCGCACCACACTGTTTACTCGGAACCGTTCCTGACCCTTACAGATGAGGAAAAAGCGGTCATCCACGAGGCGCTCATGCTTTATGACTTCGCCGACGCAGCCAACGGCGGCTGTTCCGGAGACGGCATCCGTGTAGATGACGCCGAAGCGGAGGTCTGTTTGGAGGAGTGTGTGCATCATGATGCGGTAGCGGAACTCGAAGATCTGCAAGGGGAGGATGGCGCCGGGGAAGAGCACCAGAGGGAGAGGAAAGAGAGGAAGCTCGACGACGTCATCGGAGTTGGGGGAGTTCGTGTGGTGCTTCTCGGAGAAGGAAGATGCAGAGCAGCGGAGAGTGGAATTAAGCTTCCGGCAGCGGTGGCGGAGAACCGCGAGATTGAGATGGTGCAGAGAGTTTGAGGATTTAGGGTTTAGGGAGAGTGTTATAGGATTTGAGGAGGGTTTGTGAGGTAAGGAAGAAGAAGTAGGAGAAGGGATAAGCTGTGGGAATGCCATTTCTTCCAATGAGAAATTTAGAATAGAATATAAGAGAAGAAATGAATGTTACAGACAAGCTTTTGTTGTGTGGATATTATTGGACCTCTTCCTAATTTTATTATTACTATTTTCTCTTATAAATCTGTTCCGAACTTCACAGTGGCTAGTTAGATTTTGTAAGTTCAAATAAGATTATGTGGATCACATAATAATGAAGATTAAGCATATGACACGAGATTTTTTTTTGTTCGTGGTTCCGGATATCCCACGTGCCTATTTTAGATCAAAAGAATTCAGGCCCCAAAAGTTTTATTGGGCCTAATCTAATATTTGGCCCAATTTTGGAATTTAAAATCTCCTAATCTTTTAAGGAATTATAACATTTCATAAAAAAAATAAAATAATAAGGTCAACAAAATTGAATAGTGAAGTGACATATAAATATCAATCTTTTAATTAAGGGTTAAATATGTTTTTAGTTCCTGTATTTTGAGGCGATTTTGGTTTTAGTCCCATTTTTAAATTATGGTACAATTTAGTCCTTCAACTTTATAAAACTCTGGTTTTAATCTTTTTTACCAAATTTTTTAACTTTATTTATTGTTTTAAACGCGTTTCTCACTTAACATTGAAGTAAAAATGTCTCAAACAGTGTAAACAATCCAAATGTTATAATAAAACGTATTTGAAACAACAAATAAAGTTAACAAAATTTGGTAAAAATAACTAAAACTAGAGTTTTCTAAAGTTGAAAAACTAAATTATACCATAGTTTGAAAATAGAGTAAAACCAAAATCGGCTCAAAGTAAAGAGAATAAAAACATATTTAACTTTTTAATTAATAAAACAAAATCAAAATCAAAATGAAGATGATGTATGACGAATTGATTTCATCTATTTGCACGTAACGTACTTGGATTTTACGTATTATACTTTTCGTTGGTTCTGAAAAACCTCAAATTGTTCCCTTTTCTTCCTTGTCAAATATAACAAACTCATTTTTGAACTCACAACTAATAGTTTAAACTTCTTAAACACCTCCAATATTTTACTTTTCTCTTTGTCAAATATAACCACCTTGTTATCCTATGTTTATTAATAAAAAAAGTAAAATATTTGTTGCTAATTGGGGAAGCAACCTCAAAATGTCATAAATGTGATAATGCACCACACATATATTGATCTTATCATTACAAATGGAAAAAGTTGTTGGGTTATTCCACAATTCTTGTTAGGTACTTCCATCTTAGATGTTTTTTTTATATTTTTTGTGTTTTTAAGACATTATCAGTATCACATGTCAATATCAATATCACTTATCAATATTTTATATTTAATTATGTCCTATTTTTAAATATTTTTGTTCAACTTAGTCTTAACTTTTACTAAATATATTAAATTCAATTTCAATTTTGTCTATCTCTAAATTAAGATTAAACATGATTTTCATTAAAATTCGTATTTTTATTAAATATTTTCATTCTTTTCAAACCAACTCTAACTATGTTTCTATTATTATTGGTATAATTATTATATTTATGTTTAATTTTTTATACATGTAAAAATTAGACTAGAGTTGATTTAAAAATAATAAAGAATTATTCTTCTAATCTTCAAAACAATAAATAATTTCCATTATAATTTTAAAAATAAATTAGATTTTTTCTTATAATTTTAGAAATAAAATAGAATTTTACTTTTAATTTTAAAAATAATGAAGAATTTTCCTTATAATTTTAGAAATAAATTAAAATTTTCCTTATAATTTTGAAAACAATGAAGAAATTTCATTCTAATTTTAAAAATAATGAAGAATTTTTCTTCTAATTTAAAAATAATGAATAATTTTCTTTTCAATTTTAAAATAATGAATAATACTCTTCTAATTTTAAAAATAATGAAAAATATTTCTTCTAATTTTAAAAATAATGAATAATTTTTCTTCTAATTTTAAAAATAATGAATTTTTTTTCTTTAATTTTTAAAATATGAAAAAATATCATTCTAACTTTAAAAATAATGAAAAAAATAATTTTTTAAAATAATGAATAATTTTTCATCTAATTTTAAAAATAATGAAGATTTTGTCTTCTAAATTTTAAATATGAGACTTAAATAATCAAAATTAATAAAAGTTGAGATTAAATTGAATAAAAATAACAAAAATTGTAACTAAATTGATTACAAGACACTAACACATGACATTAACGTAAATACATGACACTGATAGTGACTTAAGACATGATACTAATACTGACTTGACACGTGCCGTTGACACTATTTTAGAGTATGACATTGACATTGTCACTTGATATACACTTGTCAGATGACACAATATTAAATTGATACTTGGACAATTTTTTTTTAAATTAAGAAAAAATCTAAAAAATAAAAAATGATTTTAATTTTAAAAAAATAAAAAATAATTTTAATTTAAAAAAAAAATCTCAAACATGTGACATACATAGTTTATCTACCGTTAATAATTTAGAGATGTCATGAAAAAAGAAAATTAAACACAAATTATTAAAATTAAGACTGGAGTGAGTCAGACATAGAATAAAGTCAATGAACAAAAAATCAAAAGTAATATTAAGGGAAGGAATGAAAACGTTTGTGATTATTTAATACAGGATTTCCTTAATTAAGGATAAACTATTTTTATGAGTTGTTATTATTTCTTTATTTATAACTCAATTACTATATGGCTTTATTTATTCGTGTTAAGTAGGTTGTTGTCGGTTTATGCATGGACCTGTAGTTATTTACATAGCATAGATTCCTAAATAGCATACGGTTACTTTTATTTACTCAAACATGGTTTTGTATATAGGTCGGGTTTTTGGAGAATCGAATCGAATTATGAATTCTGAACTAATTTTATTTTATTTTACCTTTTTTTATTTTAGTTCTTATTCTTTAAAATCAACATCATATTTTTAATTAATTTGAAAAAAAAATATAATTCAGAATTCGATCCCAAAAACTAAATTCCAACTATTTTTTTCTGTGAAATTAAAAAAAAAAAAGATTTAATACCAATTTTGATCTCTCTTTTGGGAGGATTTGTTCAAAGTGGTCTTCCCTTTTTAAAAAGTTCATTTAAGTCCTAATTTGTGCAAAAACTGTGCAAATAGGTCTTTTTTGGTAACGGTGTTAACTTTGTTAACGGCAAAGCTTCTAGGGGGCTAATATCTAATGATGTGGCATTATTATGTGTTTTAAAAAAATAAAAAAATTGCGATGTGTAAATTAAAATAGTTAGGGTTAAATTAAAAAATGAATTTGGGATAATTTGGGATGGATTAAGTAAATTGAATCTGCGTCTTCTTCGTCATTGTCTCCTCCACCCGAATCCGACGTCCTAGCATAGAAGCAATTTCACCTCCGTCACACATCTGGAAGATTCTTCAAGGTCTCCTCCCTTTTCCTCTTCGCATTTTTCGCTTTCAATTTGAAGGAGTTCCCAGAATTACTCTCGTGTCCCCCAAACTCTAAGCTTTTGGAAGTTGGTTGCAGCAATGGCAGCACTACTCTTTCTATTCTACGGTTCTTTCTTCACCCTTTCCTTCTCTTTTCCCATATGCGTCACGCACCGTTATTTATTTCATATTTATCCATAGTTGATTAAGTTTGTGTTTGGATCCAGCTCAAATAGTGTTGAAATACCCAATAAAGTGATTTTAAGACACTTTTAGCGTTTGCCCTTGGATAAAAAATTATGTATTGATGAACGAAACAAGAATGATGAACGAAACAACCTCCTTGACAACCTCCTTGACGATGAACGAAGCTGGATGAAGATGGTGGAAGATCGCAAAATCCCTAGAGCGTTGATCAACAGTAATGGATTCAATGTGCGTGATGAACCCTAAATTGCCCAGCAATCCCAATCGCAACTTCTGAGCAAAATCAATTTACTTAATTCATCTCAAATTACCCCAAATTCATTTTTTAATTTAACCCTGACTATTTTAATTTACACGTCACAATTTTTTAACACATAACAATGTCACGTCATCATATATTAGTCACTTGACAGTTTGCTCAACTTTTGCAAAAGTTAGAACTTAAGTAAACTTTAAAAAAAAAAAAAAATACTCTGAATAAAAGGAATAAACCCTCCCAAAAAAAGAGAAAATAGATATCAAACTAAAAAAATAAGGTCCGAATTTGAGTTGTCATTCTAACCTAAATGCAAAATCGTGCTACTTGGATAAATATAAAAACATAGTATAAGAAAATATAAATAAAAGGAATCTGTGGTATGTCAGAAAAAAAAATCTTATTTAGACTAAGGCTGTGTTCACTTCAGGGTGAAACACTATTCATGCATATGAGAGGGCGATGAATTGAGAGTGAAATCGTGTTCACTTGCGTTGAATAGCGAGCGAGTAATAGAGTGTAATTGCGGGATTTCACCTTTTTGTGTCACTCGCACATTAGCGAAGATTTGCAGTGAATTACAGCGAAATGGCTTTTATGCCCTTCCTACAATACTGAGAAAAAGAAAAACCATGCAGAGACCCGTGGCCGGTGGTGTTGTGATGATGAAGATGCGTTGAAGATGGAGGACTTGAGCTTGAAGCAGGAAGAAGCATTGATGATGAAGAGGCTCGCGTTTTTGGGTTGCAAAAATGAAGCTGTATCCGGTTATGGGTTTGCGTATTCGGATACGCTGCAAAGTGAGAGGAAAGGAGAAATTGCTATCCTGTTACGCCTTGGTTGTATCCGGTTACAACCTTTGGTTTTAAGTGCTGTATCCGGTTACAAGTTGGTGGTTTCGAATCCAAGAGAGTGGTGGAACTGGTGGAGGCAATGTGAGAGAAGTTTTTGTTGTCCAGTTTTGTTGAGGAGGGTGGAGGATGCGGCTCCATCCCATGCTCCTTCAAGCAGCTTCGCAAGAGAATGCAAAGAGGATTCAAACATCTCTAGGGCATGCACTGAAGTCCATGGCAGTGGGTGAAATGCAATGCGAAAATTGATTTTTTTGTACTAAAATAAAAGGAGGATGATATTTTGAAGTTAACAGAATTAAACTTTAATTTTTATGCATTCCCAGCCCACGGGTTTCCATGTTCTGGTTTTTGTCACCAAAACCACTTATGCTTTCAATTTTCCTAAAATTGTAATTTATTTCTAATTCAAATTTTTTTCTCCATAAGAAGGAATAATTTTTTAAACAATCAATTCGCATTATTATCTATTAAAAACAAGTACTACATTTTAAAAAAATCATTTCACTAAAGTATAATTTAATTAAATTTTTAAAATTATTTTTAATAATTATCTTAAATTTTTAACTCTTAATAAACATTTTTACAATTAAATATAACATTAAAAATATCATTTTATATTACTTTAATACTTAGGGGTATATTGGTAATCTTCAATTTCTATCAATTAAACAAATTTTTTAAAACTGTCATATCAATCAAATCTTACACTAATTTTCACAAAATTCACCCCCAAATCCACTCTCAATTACCTTCAAATCCACTCAAGTAAACACAAAAAAAATCACCCTCAAATCCTTTCAAATCCACTCAATTACTCTCCCCCAAATCATCTCCCCCAATCACCTCCAAGTGAACACAACCTAAGAGAGCATTGTTAATAAAAGATTGGATATAGAAATTCTGAGATTAAAATATAACCGACATTTGAGTAATGAAATGAACGATACGAATAAAAATCGTGCAGAACAAAGAAAGAGGTGTAAGAGTTTGCTTTGGCGTTTTACACTCTCTCTTGTCGCTGACGTCAGCCATGAGGCACAACGTAAATTACTAGACAGCCCTTGACATGGGGACTTGCGCCATAAACGCGTGAACGGAATCTTTTATTAAATATATCTATTTCTATAAATATGTAAGCACTTGTTCCTTATTGCTTCCATAAAAAAAGAAAAGAATCCAAAGAAGCGTGGTGATTGTGAAGAAGAAGGAAGAGAAAGAGAACAATGGCCGCCGAAGAGGGACAAGTTATCGGTGTTCACACCGTCAGTGACTGGAAGGAACGTCTCGAGAAGGGAAAAGAGGCCAACAAGCTCGTAATTTCTAATTCCTTAACTTCCTCTCTACTTTCATTTTCCCCTTTGCTATGTGTTAATTTTCACAGGCATTATGCATGTTAGGGTTTTTCAATACCCAAATTCCTGTCTTTCTTGCCTTAAGAGGATGTATCTGTTCTGTTCTTGTGAAATCGTTATTGGTTGGTTAGAGATCATTGTATTGTGTCTTGCATAGCTGTTTCCCTCTTCTCCTGTTCTTTTTATAATTGATTTTCATCCCTTTCTTTAGATTTTGCCGTATTACCTCCTTTGTTTGAATTCTCGTCATCAGTGTGCTTGTAGAATTATAATTAGCTTTTGCTTTTTTAACCTTGTTGCAACCTTTGAAAACACTGTTTTTTGTGGTGATCTATCCTAAAGTTACTCGATCTGCTTTGATATTGGGAATTTTGTATTCTTAAAGGTGCTGTTTGATACATTTAATCAATTGAAGTGCCTGTGATCGAAGTTTCAATTGCATGTACTGCCTTGACTAACCTAGTAGAAAGAAAGGAAATATTTTGTAAGTCTGGGGTGTTGCTATTTAGAAGTAGCTGCAGCGATCTTGATCCCTTGAAAGTTCCCTTGTTAGTGAACTTTTTAGCTGCCTTTGTGATTTATTTGGTTATTGAAGATCTGTGTCATGATTAACACGATTTTTGATTCTTTGAAATGGTTTATGTTTGATCTGTGTCATTACTGGCTTGATTTGTGATTCTTTAACATGGTTTATCTTTTCGTAAGGCAATTTTAAACCATTAAAAATACTGAAAGGAAATTTCTTTAATAGATTGTGGTGGATTTCACCGCTTCTTGGTGCGGTCCATGCCGATTCATTGCTCCAATCCTAGCTGAGATTGCTAAAAAGATGCCCCGTGTCACCTTTCTCAAGGTTGATGTAGATGAACTGGAGGTGAATATGACTATCTAAATCTTTCACAGAACATGGTTTAATTTTTTTTTACTCAAGATCCTAAAACACTATGAGGAATTTCCTAATTTAATCTTGCAATCCCTTTGGTTCTTCAGTCTGTTTCAAAAGAGTGGGAGATTGAAGCTATGCCAACCTTCCTTTTCTTGAAAGAAGGCAAGCTGGTGGACAAGGTTGTGGGAGCCAAGAAAGATGAGCTGCAAGCGAAAATAACCTTGCATGCAGATGCTGCTGCTGCTGGTAGTTCCATATGAATGAATGTGTTGAGAATAATAAATATATTTCTTCAGTCATTTTGCTTTTACTGATTTTTTCAGTCTGTTTGGATGATTTCAGCTTGGATATTGAGTTAGTAAAACATGGACTAAGTTATGTGTAAATGAAAATTGTTGCAGTGTCCCATTTGCAGTGTCCCTGCATATGTAACCACCATTGATAGTATTGATTTTAATTTTAGGCATAACTTAATATGTAAAAGATTTAATTGTGATGCAATTCAAATTATAACTAAGTAATTAAAGAGAACTATAGGAAACCAATAAATCAGCACGGAAATGCTTCAACCCATTTTCTGCAGATAATATTACTGTTTCATCAACTAATATTATACTTTTAAGGAAATAAAATAATATAATTAATATAACTGTAATTAGTCTCTGTTACAATATGATTATTTCAGTCCATATTAGAAAAATAGATTTTTCTTTAGACCAAACTAGTGTTCTAAGACAAATATCAAAGAAGACCAGGAGACCCCAAAAAAAAGTCAAAAGAATTTCCTATAGACATAATCGGAAGAGTATTTTCAAGGGAAGTTTTTGTCCCAAATTGCATGGTTCTCAAATCAATTCTAAGGATATTGTAAATTTTGAAAGTTAAAATAATTTTGAAAGAGAGGGAAAAGGATAAAAAGTAATTTTGAAAGAAAATAGTTGAAACAAATTAATAAAAAATAAAATTTAAATCACGAGCGTTAATAATCAATTACATTTGCTCATGGAGTTTAAATGAAGAGTGGAAAAAGTAAAAGAAAACAAATAAAACTAGTTTCGAACTAAAATAGTTTTACAAAGTTAGCAACAAACAAATTTAAATAATATAAACATGGCAATTATTTAGTTTAATAGTTAAATTTGGCATGGTGTTAATTTAAACTAATTATTGTGAAACCCACTCAAATGAAATTGCAATGATTTTGATGTTACTCATAAAATAAACTAAATTATATCTTAATTTTATTTTTTGACAAGGTATACCAATATTGTTAAATATCAAACAGTGCATACCATGTTACAAAATTGTTAATAACTTTGAAGAAAAATGTTAAATAGGAGTAAAATGAAAATTTTCAAAAAAGTTAATAAAAACAACTTTATTTCTTAAACAATGTAGTAAACCGTCTTTTTATACTGAATTATCAAATTCTAGATTGTGTTAATAATTTTATAAAAATATGCTTAAAAGAAAATCTAGCCAAAGTATAAAACATTTGTTTCTATTTGGTTTAGTTTAGATGTATTATTCAAATTCAATTGCATCTTAATTTACATTTGATTGAAATGTGTTTTATATTTTCAAAATCAAACAATAATATTTTCGTTTTCAGTTTTTTCCTTTATCTAAAATAATCGCGTATATCTTCACGATGGTAGTTTATTTTTTTAAATAAAAGAATTTTCATAAGAAGAATTTTCGAACTTTAAAATTTTTCATCTATTTTATATCATTGTTTGAGCAAGTAACTATAAACTCTAATAAAAACTATAATAAAAAAATTAGATAACAATAAGTTAGAAATAAATTTATTATATAAAACATCAAAATATTACTTTCTATTAAAAACTTTAAAATGATATATTTATCAAAATTTTAAAATAATATATTTATGACTTTTTCTATTTATATACCTTTTATTTTTTTCCATATGTTTACAATATGAACTTCCAAACCCTTAACCCTTATATTCTTAAATGAT
Organism: Vigna radiata var. radiata; assembly: GCF_000741045.1. Taxonomy (NCBI): domain Eukaryota; kingdom Viridiplantae; phylum Streptophyta; class Magnoliopsida; order Fabales; family Fabaceae; genus Vigna; species Vigna radiata. The sequence goes on along the minus strand of NC_028355.1, from coordinate 22,563,615 downwards.
CGATGATTCAAATTATGGCTAATTAGTAATACGCAACATTTTTTTCCTTACTTTGATTAGATAGACCATAGATAAAAACGTTTAAGTTTAGAGTTTTTATTTTTTAGTATAATTTAAAATTTATAAGGGAGTTTTTATTTTTTAATATAATTTAAAATTTATGAATAAGGTGAGTCTATTTAATTTATCACGAGTTTAATATAATAAATCGAATTTAATTTTGATTCATGTTAAAATTTGTAATTTTTTTTAAATTCAATCTTACTCAAATCTACAGTGAACCGAGTTGTCATTCAGTCTTAATTCTTTTTGACACAAATAATTTATGATATAATATAAACACAAAAATTTAAGAAAATTTTGAAAATAAAAAAGTAAAATACGCTTTTTTTATATTGTTGAAATGAAAAGGAACCGCCGTGTAGAGAAGATTAAGGGAGAGATGATCTTGGCTCCATAACCAGCAGCAGAGGAGATGATCTCGGACAGTCATGCGGGTAATATTACCGCAAGAGACATAATCAAGGATAATTAAGAATTAAGGTAACTAGTCATTGTTAAATTAATCTTAAAACAAACACAGATCCACAACGGACAAAAGTCCATACAACACTGTGAATAGAAAGGATGACTATGTATGATAATTGATATAATTATTATATCATTTATTGATTTTTTTTCTTCTTCTTGCAGTGGCACTGTTCCACTTTAAAAGTCACAATATGAAAAAAAAAATTGCATTTATTATCTAGTACATATTTTTGACTTGAGCATCCCAGTGATTTGGCAGACCTGCAAGATCAAGTATTTCACTCACAAGTACATAGATCGTAGTTGAAAAGAATAAATTACTATAAATTACAGATAATCCGGGTACATAGAATTCACAGTGTACACACGTTCTTATTCAGGTTCTTTAAATTCTCTGAATTGGTTTCACTGCCCATGACCTGCCGGAGTATGTACCACTCTCTTAACCAAAGAGATTTTCCAAGGATTTCCGCCTAATTCTTCCAACACTACGATCAAGTTCTTCGTTGGTTTTAGCCAGGACCTTGGAACGTGATACCTGCGAAATTTCAAACAACAAACTGGTAAAATCTCTCCAATCTTCCATCATTAACACAATAATATTCAGTAGCATTGCATCTGGCACACTACAAAAAAAGGTTGTGGCTTGCTTTATCATGACTGTATCTGGAGGGTAATGATACCGACACGACCAAAGGTAAACACACAAAATGATAAAAGGTTGCGCACTATTTTTTTCACGTGACACTGACATGTCAGACTGCACTAGTTCAACGGCTCCAAACAGTAACAAAATGATGCTAAAGACTCTATAATAAAGCAAGCTATTAGTTTATATGATATCCTTTACAGAAGAAAAGAAGTACCATCGCTGAGTAGGTTGGCCACAACCAAGTTGGCATTTTACAGGGCGAAAGCCTCCAGAATAGGTGCAAGAATTACAATCACCCTTTGCATAGGCCAACCAATATCTCCCTATGCTCTGTCTGTTGATCCATACTTGACCCTTACCCATGCTTTCTAGGTCCAAAGCCAGTGGTTCCTTTCCACCAGGTGCATCAAAATAAGCCTGCAGCTTCCAACTTAATAATAGTAAGCTTCTAGTTCTAGTTGAAGACTATAGCACATATTATATAAATTGTTTTCATTCCTATAAAAATCTTACAACTAATAAATAAATTATGTGATAGAAACAGATACACATGAAAAATATTGTTAGACACACACCTTGTACCATTTCAATTGCGACCGACTTTGTGTACCTTGTGATTCTTGGACCCAATCAACAGACGACACCCCATCGGGAGACGTCAAATCCATATCCTCTCCTCTTAGGCCAACCTATTATAATTAGAAAACATTTTCTGGTCCCATGAATTCAAACTTACGAATACATATGTTATAGACTAACAAGTTCGAGTGCATCAGACCTTGTATGACCACTTATTCCATGTTAAATCTTTCTGTCCCTTGTCAAGACCGTGTAGCAAGACTGGACCAGTGATCCCTGTCTCCCATGTTTCATAATGCCGACCAACGTTCTTCCAGTGAAAAACAAAAAGTCAATCAATGACCAGTAGCAAAATGTACTAAAAATACTAACTAGAAAATAATAGTGCATTTCAAGTTGGATTTACAAGCTTGGTACTCAGTACTAACAGGTAATCCAACAGTCACGCTGAGAAGAGCAATTTTATTTGTTCCAGCGTGGAGATCTATAGGTCCATTGAATGTGCAACTTCTCTGCTCCCTTGTCCCAAAAGCCGACCCTGAAAAAGAAACCGTTCATCCACACTTTAACTTAGAATCATTCAATACGCAAAGTTGCAATTTGCGAACAAAGGAACTGCAGGTTCAACTACACTCGTAAAAACCTGAAAATTTCCCATTAACGAACACATGAACAGCGTCTCCAGCAGACTGCACATTAATGCTGGGTTTCTTTCCATCTCGAAGAAAGGTTTCCGATGAACTTATGTCAATACTGCACCATGCCAACCAGAAAAACAGTAAGGTTAAATTTTGAAGCTGACAAGGTAGGATAACAGAATCTATTTGACAAAGAATTTATATCTGAAATGACAAAAGTGGCAGGGACTTCTTGAAAAGCATCCTGTTTCAATAGGCATTGCATAATTTATTTTGTCATTATGCAGACAACATCAAAATTCAATTCATTTGGTAGCCTTTTGAAAATCAAGGAGATATAACTTTCAAATCAAGCAACTTACCTGGTTATGTACCATAGGTAGTCACTGGTGTCCCTGGTAACGTTGAGTTGTTCTAAAAGTCCAGGAGATGTAATCCTTGAACTCTCAGCCAGAGAAGATAGATCTTCATCATAGCTCTCCCATGAGAACAACTTAGTACTGACAGGAAGCATTTTTACCTCTGAAGTTTGAACTCTCACCTTCATGAAGACCCAGCAATACAGTCAATTTCTTTGTGCAGAGGGAAAGGCTGACAATAAATAATACAGATGGGCAAAAAATGTTTTCATCACACTTCATAGCTTTAAAAGGTCTCGTGAAGTATTCTTACTTTTGCAGTATTAAATACATCAGTTTTGCAATCAGGAAGAATGCTTATGGACCAAGGAGGCAAATCATAGTTCCTGTTATTGAATGTCACCGTAGCAGCAGAGTTTGCATTATAGTTTGCTAGAAAAGCTGCACATGTTCCAGTACCTGAAGAGTATACATGAGCCTGGAAAATTTCCAAGCACAGAGACAGGACTGACTTATCATAAACAAGCAAAAAATGTCAAGAGGACAATTGCTTCACATCAGAGGCAACTTGCCTGCTGTTGATTTCCTAACGACGCAACTGTGGGATCCGAAGAAACCAAAGCATGTTCACACCGCTTGATAGCTCTATGAAGCTCCTTCAAATGACTGTATTTTGGTTGCCTGATCAAACCTAAACACAACACAGCACATTTGGTTAGGATGCAACAAAATATAATATGAAAACTATCTTTGTGGCCGCAACTTATGGAACATAATCCAATGCCAGACTCTGCATTTTAAATGACTCTGAGAGAAGAAAATACTGAAATAGTACAATCGATAATTTAGTATAAAGATCATATGCATAAATACTTTTACTGAAGAATGATGATACATTATTTCGTAGCCTGGGATGTCATTATAAAATACACTTCAACAGAAGAACTATGATTCACAGCCCAGTAGTAACTATATCTATAAGTGGCAATGAATCACGGAACAAACGAATAATAAAAAAGGTACTCATTATAAGCACAGTTTTCTCACCATATTCATCAATTGGAGCGTCATAGTCATAGCTTGTAGTAATGAATGGGCCCCCAGCTGATCGTCCAAAGTTAGTTCCTCCATGATACTATCATTTTTCATTAAGATCATAGGCGAGATTCAGGTTTTAAAGTAAGGCAGACAATGTTTCATCACAAGGGGAAAAACAACCGAGACTTATCCAAGTAATTGAGGGATTCTTTTATAAAATAATAAGAAAGACTAGAAGGTGGCCAACCATGTAATAATTCACATATGAGCCACCCTTTTGAATGAATCGAGCAACTGCAAATGATAGATCCTGAACTGGTCGCTGGTGAATTGGGCCACCAAAATCTGTAAACCTTGTGATCGTAGGAAAAAAATTACCCATCCGAATCTAAAGTTACAGAACCAACTTCAAATGTAATACACTGTACAGCTTACCAGCCACTCCAAGACTCAGTCCACATGGTAGGCTTGTATGGTTTATTTGGAGTGAAATCATCACAGTAAAAACCATTACATGAATTGATCTGTAACCGATAATTGGATAGATCATATTCAACCCTCAAACAAAATAATAAGGAAGCAAATGAAACAAGAAAGAGAAGGAGAGAACTTACCACGGGATCTGGGGCATCATTTTCCTTGCACATCACCCAGGGCACTCCTGTACCCAATCCAACAGCCATGCTTGCAGCCCAGTTTAAGTACGCACGACCAGCAGCTCCCATTGCCCTGCTCTCTGGTCCGTACTCATTCTCAATCTACAAAACACGAGAGAATAAGAGAAAAGAACACAGTTTAAGATTGTCTCCTGAAATAGTGATTCATTGGCAATAATACGAGTGAGCGGCAGGTCAGTTTTTTTGAGTATTTCTTCACTTATACCACACTATGAAGTGAATCGCATACCTGGGAGAGAATTATTGGACCACCCTGAGACTGAAACAACTTCTCAGTCTTCATCATCTGGACAATTTTCTCCGTGAAACCTTGCATTGCTGCCTAAGATTGAAAAACGGAAAAGTCAGATTATCCAAGACCTGAGTCAACAGAGAGAATCCATATGAATGAAATGCAAATCCGACCTTGAAAGGCTCATTATCCGTTCTGAAGCTCACACCAGGAACATACTTCAACCATACAGGGATTCCTCTAAAGTACACCATTAAAGAACGACATTAAGAATCACAACCAAATCTCACATTAACAGAGGGATACAGAGATATGGACTATGGAGGAAAAATGTACCCAAAGTTCCACTCAGCGCACACGTAAGGTCCAATTCGAAGGTTGGCATAAAGCCCCACCTTCTGCACCGTCTTAATAAACCGTACTAGATCATACCTTCCTTCAAAATTATACTGCAACCCAACATAAAAAATAATCACAAAGAACCAGAAAAATGTTACTTTTTTTAAAGTAAGGTTGAATAATGGGGAGAGAGGAAGATCCAGAATAGTACATTGCCAGGAGATGGTTCATGGACATCCCAGAAGACATAAGTGTCTATGACATCAAGACCTCCATGTTTGGCCTTCCTAATTAGATCCTCCCACATCTGAAATCACATAATGTGAAGCAAACAAAACAACACGGAGGTTGAAAGTTGAAACACAAAAAAAAAAAAAAAAGTAAAGAAAATGGGAGACATACATACCTCAGGGGTGCTTCTGGGATAGTGAATGGAGCCAGAAATGAGGATTCTCCTTTGGCCATTGATGAGAAGAGACTTTTTATCATAGGTGACATTACAGTGTATCAGCTGAGAACCGACAAACAAGAGCGTGAAAAACAAAGTGAGTAACTTGGAAACTAAATTGGTAATGGTTTCCATGTGTTTAGGCTTAGGCTTGAGCAAGCTGAGTGGAGGGAAATGTCATAAAAAGAACAAGGTTTAGCCGGTGGTTGAGGTTCTCCTCTTCGGTGTAATCTATGATCTGAAACACTTTCCACCACCAGCAACAGCAACAGCAACCATGGATGCTCCTACTGGAAAGAAGTTCCACTTCCACACTCGACACCCTCCTACCCCTTCCTCTGTTTCTTTATTAATTATTTGTCAGATTTGGGATTCTCTTAAATGCATTTTTTAATTGTGTTTTTTTTTTCCTTGACATTGATACTAGTTTTTTTTAGTTGAACTGTCACTCACTTTCCTTTTCCTGGATTTTCCCCATTTATTATTTAATCATTTTTGAAATGTAAATGATTACCATAAACTTTTTTTTAAACGTGAACTTTGTGTTAATTTCAAACAGATTTATTATGTTGCGTAAATTATAGTGTATTTTGTGATAAAAACATATAGTACGGAGGTACGTATTATTTATATTAGGAGAAATGAATTGTACGGTGTAGAAAGTCATGGAGCTCTCTGTGATTCAGTGATGAAAACGTGAGAACATATTTTGAGGACGCCATGTAGGCATTGCCGCCAACTACTCTTTCTTGTTTGCATATATGTCTCCATCCGCCTTTTCAAGCAAAACATTAAATAATTTTTACTTTAAAATCATTACAACGGTATAACATGAAGTTCATTCTAAAAAAATCATACTAATTTAATATTATTTTAAGCTTTTGTAATTTTTAATTTTAATTAAAATTATATTATAATAAATTAAAATTTACTACCGTTAAACGTTCCAAGCTACAAAATGCTACTTTACTTGTCATTGTATTTTGAAATTTCGTAATTAACAAAACTACCTAACCTTTTTAAAATTGGTGTTGCTTCTTCCATCTCCCAGATAGGTCTTGTATCTCCTCACTATTTTAATTTATTTTAAGAATATTTTACACCTTTTCCATCATTTTCTTTTATTCTAAAAATACCTTATATCTCTCCCATTATCCTTAACCATCTTTCTCTTTCAACATCAATTGAGTATTTACATGACTCATTAATGGAGCATCTACATGACTCAAATTTGAACTTGTGATATATTTTCTTAAATAAGTTTGATTCAATTTTATTTTTGCTCTTGAATATATTTTTTTCTTTTCAAATTACTTAATGGGAAAATTTTGTTCTAAATTTCTTAGAAAATGTTTATATATATGTATNTTTTTTTTACATATAATATCTATAATTTTAACATTATATTATGTTTTAACTCAGCCACATGTTTAACTCAAATAACTTGAATAAAATATTTAATTTATTAGATAAATAATATAAAAATATTATTAAATACTTAAAATATAAAAAAAAGTAATTTCTTAAAGATTTAGAATTTATTTAGTTTTTTCGTCATTATAAAGTTGGTATATAATAATAATAATATATCATTATTTACTATTAATATTATTATGTTTATTATTTTGTATTTGCATCTAACTTTTAATTTTATAAAATAGAAATGGTATTGAAGTTTCCTTTGAATTTTATATTTTGTAATATATCACAAATTCAAATCTGAACCATGTGAATGCTCCATTAATATAGAGAGAAAGGGAAAGATTGTTGAGGACACTGAAAAGTGTAAGGTATTTTTGAAAAAAATAATGAAGATGTTAAGAATATTTTTGAAATAAATAAAAATAATGGAAAGATGGAGAAATATTTAAGGAGATGGAAAAAGCAACACCCTTTCAAAATATGGAACAGTGAAACAGGATAAGATAATTTAAATATAATCTCAACGAAATTAAAAATATACATTAGTTTTAACTTCCAACGCACAAAAGTTAACTAAAAAAAATTAACAAAATATGTAAGCATAAAAAACTTACAAAAATCATGGGAGTTGAGTGCTATGCTACTTCCGTTGTACGTCTTAAAAAGTCATCTCAATTTATGATGATTTCAGTAACTATTCAATTGACCTTTTCAGAAGTCATTAATATATTACGAATTATGGACAACACAATAATAATAATAATAATAATAATAATAATAATAATAATAATAATAATTTATTGAATAGTCTTTTTAAATTCAGATAAATCAATATTACTTTATTATTGTAAATAATATTGATAACTTTTTCATTGATATTTACATGAAAAATTTAAAATAAATAAATGAATCAGAAATTCATAAGAAATACTTCCATTTGGAATCCTTATTCTCACGCCTCTTCTGAATTCTATTATTAAGCGGACTATTTTTTAATGCTTTTGGAGTGTAAAAATGAAAAAAAATATATATTATATATATATTTTAGCACTTTTAAATAAATTATGGTTCAAATACTTTTGTGTTGCGTGCAAGCAATGCTTTTGTTTAAATCGAAAACCCACGTATTTCTCCGAAACTTATCACTTATATTTTGTATTTAGTCCCTTTAATTTATGTCCCTCTTCTCCTCGTTTTTATTATTCAACAAAATAAAACTCATTGATGTTCGTGAAAAATCTTATCTTTACCTATGCATACTCAGAAATAATAAATTATTATTTTACAATTATTTATGGTCGCATTCTAACCACCCCAATATATATAAAACGACTAAAAAACAAAGAAAACAATCCTTTTATTTAAATTGAAATCAAGTTAAGTGCTTATTTCTTATTATAAAAAAAAAGTTAAATATGTTTTTAGTTTCTATACTTCGAGACGATTTTGGTTTTAGTCTATTTTTAAACTATGGTACAATTTAGTCTTCAACTTTATAAAACTCTGGTTTTAGTCTTTTTACCAAATTTTTTTAGTTTTATTTGTTGTTTCAAACACATTTCTCAGTTAACATTGAAGAAAAATGTGTCAAAGAGTATAAACAATTCAAATGCTATAATGAAACGTGTTTGAAATAACAAATAAAGTTAAAAAAAGTGGTAAAAAGAATTAAAACCAGAATTTTCTAAAGTTAAAAAACTAAATTATACTATAGTTTGAAAATGGACTAAAACCAAAATTGCCAACTAAAAACATATTTAACCCTAAAAAAAATAATCAGTGTTGTCAAAATAACCACCCAACTTACTATTATTTATTGTAATTATCATATATTAACACTGATATGTAAAACATAATCGTGAATAAATTTAATAAGCAGGACTTTTGTCTTGAAACTACATTAACATCTCACAACTTTCATAAATCAAAAGGGTAGTTTACCCAACATATTTTTTTTTTTTAAAAACAGATCCCTTTGAAAATAACTCGCCGAAACATGTTTTATTCAAAAACAATACTCAAAATTATCACATAATACCAGATTATTGAAGGTTGAAACATTATACCCCAAGTTCACAATTAGCAACTAAAATACTAGTCTTTAACAAAATAATTAGAAAAAAATTATATTACTAAAAGTTAACGTTTATATATTTTAATCACGTTGTATGAATGAAATCTAATTTCTTTAAGATTAAAATATTCGATAACTATTTATCCAAAGTGAATTGGCAATGCCTTTGTATAATTGATTGCAAATAATTGCTAACATTGCTATAGTTTATTACATATTTTAGTATAACTAATTATTATATATTTTTTATCATAATTACACGCGTAAGCCAAAACAGTATAGTTTTAGTTTTTATATCTTATTTATAATTTTAGTCAATAATAGTTATACTCTTTATCCATAATTTTTAGTTCATAATTATAAAAATAAATTTGAAAAACATTTACAATAAATAAATAAATAAATGTTTATAATAAAGTAACATATTTTGTATATGTTTGTGGAATTTAATTTTATACATGAATTGAATAAGAGAGAAATGATGATGCATCAAATATATTTTTAATTTCATTAATAATAGTATTCAAAGTAAGACAATTATTTACATTTTATTATAATTTAATCGTGTCTCTAATCCTTAAAATTTTAGATACATTTGATGTTATTCTTCTAAAAGAAAAAGTTCTCAGATTGTCTTAAATGTGTGTTAATTAGAACATATATTACAATGATTAAATATAAAGGGGATGTAGCTCAGATGGTAGAGCGCTCGCTTAGCATGCGAGAGGTACGGGGATCGATACCCCGCATCTCCAAAGCTGTTTTTTATTAAACTTATGGGCCTCTGTATACTAATAATTTTTTAATAAATTTGACCCATTTAATCTTCTGGGCTTTTTTTTCTTAAGACTTCAATGTACACTTATTTGGCCTCATGAGATTAATGATTTGTTAATAAATGTAACCCATTTAAATTTTAAGTATGGACGGGGGATGTAGCTCAGATGGTAGAGCGCTCGCTTAGCATGCGAGAGGTACGGGGATCGATACCCCGCATCTCCAAACTTTATTTTTATACTTTTTCAAGTAATGGGCCTCGAACTATACTTTTTTAACAAAATTGGCCCATTTTAATAATTACAATCATGGACACAGCCCATTCTATTTACAAAGGTTTTTTGTTCACTTTTTCCTCTTCATGTTTCCAAATTCTCCCTTAAATCTTCTACTTTTTCACATATTTTAGAAAAATTAGTTTCTGTAATAATGTGTAAAAAAATTACATGGTAAAGGTAGCAGTAGTTTGAATATTTTACAAAAATCTAAGGAAGATAAAAGAGATTTTACATGTATTAATATCATATGGCCCAAACCACATTGTCACCTTGGATTGAAATTTCAAAGTAAATACTACAAACACTCATAATCTTACTTAAACTTTGAAATACCATATCATGTGAATTTTTTTTTACCAACATTATAAAAGTAATAGCATTTGTTAAATCAAGTAATAATATAGATATAACGAGTCTGCATGGCTATACTGGAACACCTCGCATTAGAAAGTAATAAAATTTCACTTTATTATTTTATTTTATTAGAATAAATTTTAAGTCTAACTTAATCTACAAAATCAATTTATAAAAGCAGGTTTACATTTAATTATAATTATAAGTTGACAACATCTTTAATTTATAGAAGACTTTTAAAGCATTTATTTTTAATATTTTTTTGTCAGTATTAGTATTCTTTAATTATTCATCGTCATTAAAATTGAAAAAAAAAACAGCATAAATTTATTTATGAAGAGATTTTCAATTAAAAAAAGAAAAAGTTTAATGTTTTTCCTTTTTGTTTTCCGTAAACTAACAACTTTATTTTTCTTTCTTCGTGTACCAAACTGACACTAAGTATTATTTTTTCTATGTTGTAAGTCAAGTTCTTTTTATATAAATTAAAAATAAAAAGCCTTTATGACAAGGGCCTCTTTTTGATAACAAAAGACAAATTACTCTCTTTAATCCTTTTTATTACGCGAATTTAATTAACGAAGATGTGACTGAAGCAGTGAGAAAAGTTGCAAGCATTAGCAATATTTGTTGATTTAAAACAAAATTAGTGGAGCTAATGAGTCCAAAATTAGCAGCACAGAAGATGAAAAGGGTTTGTTAGTGCAAATAACGACATGTAAAAACATGTTCAGTATTCATTAATTAGGTCAATTATTTTTTGTTGGAAATATATATGATTGAGTTGAGCGTGATTAGATTTAAGTGTTTGGTTCCTTTCTTTATATAGACAAATACTAATCCATGAATATTTCGGTCTGTTGTCATAAAATTTAGGCAGAGTTGATGTTTGGCATGTAGTCACATGGATAATTGTACTTTATGTTTGCAAGTTGATCAAACATTTATGAACAAAGAAACAGATAAAACTCCTATGATACCTATGTGACACTGATTATGGTAGTAGGCGTTGAATTCCATGTAACCTAAATGATGAAGAAGGGAAAAATATCTTTAACAATTCTTTTTTAACAACTTTTTGATAATGTATACATGACAGTTTGTGATTGATTCGATTCAAATATTTTTTTTAAAATAAATTCAAATAAATCAATAAAATGGTCACATTGTGTCTAGATATCAAAAAATTGTGAAAAAAGAGTTGTTAAAATATAATTGTCCATAAATAAATGATGGTCTTAAATTAAATTTTGGAAATCAAAATTATAATAATTATACTAAGTAGTTAAACTATTTTAATTTTATAAAATTAGTTTGTAAAGTCATATTTTATTTATTTATATATTATAAAATTGTTTTTATTTTTAATTAATGTAAAATTTTTATTTTATTTTTTTTACATGTGAAATTAAATATTAACAAGTGAATTGATAACAACGGATAGTTATTGATATTATAAAATGAATAAACAATGAATCTCACTATATTTTAACATGTTACTATATAGTTTGTAATGTAATATTTATATCTCTTTTGTATATATTATAAAATCACATTTATCTCTATTCAATTTAGAATTTCAACAAATATCATAAATATTATTACCTTAATCATATAATAATTTTAAAAATGAGCATGCATAATATTCAAACAAATTTGTGATTTAACGATCATGAATTGTATTTATACTTTAAATTAATCAACTAGAATTAATATAAGGGTCATTAAATGTTCACGTGTTATGCTATTATTACTTTGGACCACATGTAAGGTGATGGTTTTAAATCATGTAATAAATTTCTTCCGGAGCTACATTTTTTTTTCATGGATTTACTCAGCGTAATAGAGATAAATATATAGTTTGTCTTTTCTTCTTTTATATTTTCTAACATTTAGAAAATACGTTTTATTTATTGAAGTTACATACGTCAATGAAAGTAAACCACAAATAAAGTGATATAATATGATCATAGTAGCATAATTCGACACGTGGTTACAAGCTTTTAAGTGTTTGTATAATAATTTTTGTTAAGTGGTCTTCTTTTAGGAATTAGATTTTTTTTTTTAAAATCAAGAGATTAGAAAAATAAAATAAAATTTATTTTTCTAATAAATTTTAAAATGAGCTAATAAATTTTAAAATGTCAACTCAATCCACCATGATGAGTTTTGTGATTTTTATTTTGATGTTTTGTTTCCATGTGAACACTTATCTACAGATTGTGATATATCCATCCACCACCATTTTAGTCAAACAAATATTTTTAAAAAAAATACAATTAACCAAAAAAATGTAGGGAAAATAATTAACAATGTCTTGCAAAAATTAGTTAATATCAGATCTATTTGTTTACATTTGAAATAATAAAGTTTATATTTTTTGGGAATTTAAATTTATATATTTAGGGTAACTTTACAATATTTATTAATTCATCGTTATACAGAAAAAATTCAATTAATTTTGCACATACAAAAAAAAAATATTTATGCGTATTTCTGTTTCTATCTGAATCAAGTTGGTCACAAAATTTATTATTTGAACTTTAGAAAAAAAAATATAGAAGTTAAATGTGTTTTTAAATAATAAATTTCATTTTGAACAACTTGTGATGGCTGCAAAGTAATTATTGAAAGATTGAACTGTTGTTGTGTTTGATTAAAAGGTGCTTTGATGAAAAAATAGTTTTAAAATGAATAAATAAATATAATAAAGAAGAGTTATGAGGTGGATTTGGAATATGTAGAAAGATGAATGTTGATAGAAATGTTAAAGTAAGAAAAAAAGTAACCCTAATTGGAAAAAGGTGACACCAAACACAACAAAACAACCACACAAGGATTCTTCTTAAGCACTTGGAACTGAGCTGTAAAAGTTATCAAAACAGAAAACAATAATTTCTTATCTTTTTCTCTTTGCATTAAGACATTTATTTATTTATTTATTTATTATTATTATTTATTTTTTCAAACTTTCCAAAGGCAATATGTGGCCAGATATCTCGAGTCACGACTCACCCACACTTTAGAAAAAGTATGCCTAAGTTAATAAACAAATAAAAAGTAAGGAATCATAATTCGCATTAAGAGAAGAATATAAAAAAGTGATTCTTCTTTGTACTTTGGGCGCACGTTAATCACTTCTTGCATGCCATGCACTCGTCACCTCCAACAAACTCCAATTTTTCCAATACACCAAAAACATTTAAGAATGTTCATTTCATTTAATTTTCAACCTTAAATTGTAAAATCATATATCAATATTTAATAATTAATTAAGTATAATATTTCATTAAACAAATACGATGGTTAACTCGTTTAATTTATATACGTCATTGTTGATATTAAACGAATTTTAACTCATTTTAATTTTAAAATATTTATTTTATTAATTGTAATCATTATAATATTACTAATTATATGTTAAAAGGTTGCAATTAATAAGGTTTAGAAATAAGAGTATAGTGGTAAAAATGTTAAGAAATGAAAAGAAATATGGAGATGAAACCTGCAAACTGGCCACTTGCATATAAAGTGTGGTTGTTCCTTTCAAGGTTAAAAGGTCAGAAGATCCCGAACAAAGATCTTGAGATAGATTTTAGCAGTTTTTTTTTATTAACTTCTGACAATGAAAAAGGGTGTGTTGGCCTTTGGTAAACATAAACATATACTATAATACGAGTAGCAAGTAGCGGTAAGGTTTCACTGAGCATTTGAAGATCGAAACATGGAAGACATGATTGAATAATTCAGGCACATCTCTGATACCGTCTGTTTCTTGTTGCTTTGTCATCAACTGTTTACCAAGGAAATGTTGGTACATTGATAAGAGGATCAAATGCAGCAACATATTGTATTTCTATGATCTCAGATATGATTGCATGTATATAGTTGAAAGTCTCACATCGACTAAAGATAATCAATTTATAATATGTAAAAGGTTACAAATTTTGTAAGATTGAGATGAACTTAAAGTTTATCTTTTAAGGATTAGAATCTATATTTTAGTGAATTCGAGATATATATTTCTTGACGAACTAACATTTCAACATATATTTTATAGAAAAATAATTTTTTTAATTTTTAGAAAAAGTAAAAAATAAAATAATATCGAAGATAAAAAATTTGTGAGTAACAAAATATCGTTTTTGTATTTCTTAAAGACATCACAAGACTGGACCTGTGTTTTAGGCAGAGAAAGTGAAGGAAGCTGCCAATTTTATGTGTGCTATTTTCTCGACAAAGCCTGGTCCCAAACACTCTATTATATGCATGCATATCTACTCAATAATTAACTTCATGCAGGATCTTGTCCCAACATATACTTTTTAACTTATAATAATTATACAAAGTTTATACTCGTGTTTTTTTTTTTTTTCTTTCGAAAAAGCATATAAACAAGATGAGAATTACTAAAGTGTGTCATTCAATTAATGGGAGAAATTAATTAGTCTTTATTACTATCATTCAACAATTCTTATCATAATTTTTAAAATAATTAATAATAAAATATAGATTAGAATCCAGATTCTCGGTATAATATTTTTTAATTATAATTCGATATACTTAATCTATTAAAATATCCTGCAACACACTTAAATAATAACTTATTACATCAGATGTACTTGTTATGATCAGTAAAAACTAAAATAAATAAATAAAAAGAGAAGTTGTTATTAAC
Organism: Vigna radiata var. radiata; assembly: GCF_000741045.1. Classification (NCBI taxonomy): domain Eukaryota; kingdom Viridiplantae; phylum Streptophyta; class Magnoliopsida; order Fabales; family Fabaceae; genus Vigna; species Vigna radiata. The sequence goes on along the minus strand of NC_028355.1, from coordinate 22,548,539 downwards.
TATATTAAACTTGCCAATTATAAGAAGTTAACAAATGCGCATCTGCATGATTAAAGGTTAATGTTTATATTATCTTTCCATCAAAACTTATTGACTTTAGTGATTACTGTTTAAACTTTATATTAGTAATAATTTTTAATAAGTTATAACATGAAAAATTTATGATGAAGGGAAACCCGATCAATGTTACGTATAGTATAGGGATATGTTTCTTTAAATAAAAGAAGAAACATATAACTGACTATTTGATAAAGAAAAAGGGAAGTAATAGTTTAACATTTATAATTAAAAAAATAATCATTTGACAACGAATATATTAGTATTTTTGTATTATTTTTTATCGTTAATTTAAAGCATTAATATATATTATTATATTATTAAAGTAGTTAGGAAATAAGTATTTTTTACATTGTAAACGAATCAATATATGTTTTTTAAGAATTAAAAGCACGTGAATGAAAACGGAGAGTTTGTAAAATACAGCCAGACAAGAATTTGAAAAACTTTATTGAGTCTAATTTGATATATTTATCGTGTAAAAATAAATTAATTAAAAAATCAATTTACATATAACATTTAAAGTATTTGTTATAAAATTAATAGTTTTATTACGGGATTTTTTACAATTTAAATAAGTACGCGCTAATAATGCAAAATAATTTTTTATTATCATCATTGAATGAAAAAATATAATTAATATGATTTTTAATATATATATTTTTTTTTAAAAATCATTAAACTTCTCTGCATAATAATTTAATACTGAATAATATCAGAATTTAAGTTCATTATATACTATCATCAGGATCGATACATGACTAGGAAAGAGTAATTTTGTTTTCACATACATGCAAAGTATTGAATTCAAATATGAGTAATAAAAAATTAGTTAAAAATTCTCACTGATTAAAATGTCAACAATGACCTTTAATAAATTGGTATGATAACCACGTCAAAATATGAAAATTAATTTTTATTGTCATCGTGTTGTAATAAAAAATATATAATCGTTTGCATAATAAGTTATCCTTGGCCTAAAAACTGTGATTACTAAAGAAAAACAGTGAAAGTGAGACTACCAATTTTACCCCAAGAAGTAAAAGTTAAAAGCCTGTATATATAAAATTAAATAATATACGGTATAATTATTTATTTGGCTTGCATAAATTATTTAATTAGGTTTAAAAATAAAGAAAATTGGTTTATAAAAATAAAATAGAAATGAATAGTTAGAGAGAAATAAAAGTTAACAGTGAACTGGATTCTATTTTCATCCGCTAATAGGGTTTATATTCTCTTTCTTTGTCACACCATGAATTGTTGCAAAATTATATATTATTTATTATTATTAAATAATTATATAATAACGTGTCAAATAAGTAATGTAAATGTGTGTATCACTGTATTATTATTTAATAAATTATGAATGAAGTGAAGCAATCATGGTAGTTAAATATGCAATAAATACATTTTTTACACAGTGAAATGAAATCACACTGCAATTATTTGAGATATTACTTAATTAGTATTGAGTGACAGCAAGGTCATACAAAATAATTGAAATAGGTCTGCTCTATCAATGGTTTTTTTTTTTTTTTTTTTTTTTTAAGGTCTTCCCCAGATACATCATCAACTTCTTTATCCTTAAAATATATCTTTAAAATTATTAATTTTCACAATTTGTTTTTTTGTAAAGATTTTTCATAATTCAACTCTTCGTTTCTCTTTTCATTTTAACATAATAAATATGATCATTAAAGTTATAACCATGGATTATGTGAAGGTTGGAAAAAATATAGCTATGGATTATGAGAAGGAATCATTTGGTGGATATATGGACAAACCAATGACTCAAATGAACTTATGTGAGTATCATTCAAATTATATCTATATATGTTTTTAAATCTAACTAGAAAAAAAGTAATTTAAGTTAGATGAAGATATAGAATTAATTCTTATAAATTTAAAAATAAATAGTTCATTTAGATGGAGGGAAAAACAGTGTAAATTAAAAGTAAATTAACTGAAAACATATTTAGATGAAAATGATGTTCTAAAACAAATACAAAATTAAAGCCGAATTTTGACACAGAATTTTTTCTTACTTTAAGAAAAGGATGTCGAAAAAGTAAAAATAAATAAAAAACATGTTTATTTACTGTTTTCAAATGTAACATTTTTATCTTAGAACTGAAAATAAATTTTAGATTAAATTACACACTTAACAAAATCATTTTGACCATTCTAACACATACACATATACCTTCCCAACTCGGATATTTGTTTATTGTTGGAATGAGGTTGGAGAGATTAGAATTGAAGTATGAGCTTAAAGTGCGTATTTTTTACGAGTATGATTAGTTTTCAAATATAAAGTTGAACGAAACATGATGAAAAAATGTTCATATTCCTTCAAGCTTTTTCTTATCACATTATATAATTTACATGCTTAATTATGCAGAAAATATTAATCTTTGGTCCTTTGTGTTTGTTAAAGGAAGAGGTTTAATTAATTAAATAAATAATTAATTAGAATATGTAGGTAGGTAGTGGATAATAATGAAGATTAAATAAAGTGTATAAGTACGTGCCCCCATGCAATCTAAGGCTTAGATTGTATGATTTTGTAATTTTGGGACCCTTGAGAGTTGGGAATAGCTAAGGTAGCTTGGTTTGAAATGGGAACATAATTCAGTGATTATGACCTTATCATTTTACATACAGCTAGCATAGCACAGGAGACACACACATATGCTTATGTTACAAGTGCCTAATTACATTGCTAATAATAATAATTATTTTACTTTTATAAATATAAAAATGAAAAAGAGAGTAGTTGCTTAGCATACAGTTGCAGTTGAAGTTGACAAGGATGATCCCAGTGGCAGTGTCTGCACCCACGTGAACCATCTTTCAATCACTGTCCCCACACAGATCCTCCGTATCCATAAATGGACCCTTTATAACCTCTTCTCTTCTGCTTCAATCACATTAATTCAATAACTCTTCATTTAAAACCCCACTAATTTTTTATTATTACTAATTTTTCTTTTATCTCTCATCCAGGGACACCAATTTCTAGTTCTGCTATTTAATCATATTATTATTATTATAGTACTTACAAAAATTAAGTTAGTCTTTACTATTTTAAAAAAAAAAAATGATATATTTTTGAGTCGACTTTCCAGCAGTTTGTTGTATCTATGAATTACTGCGGCGTACTTGAGCTGTGTTACCGTTCTCCTTTGTAAAGTGCTAGAGACTTAAAATGAGTGGCCCAAAAGATGTGCTGTTTCCACAATGAGAGGCACGTGTCGCCTCGCTACTCTCACGTGAAGATCCACGTGCCATTACTCTGAGCTTTACCCGTTTTCTCGTGGTCCTCTCTCCTATAAATTGAGACCCTGTATCTCACATCCTAGACACACAGTAATCACCAATTCCTCACAATTCACCGCAAGCGCCAACTTTTTCTATCTATTTTCAAACCACATCAACTTCTTTCCATTTCTTTCTTTCTTATTTTGAGTTGTGCTCTCAAATACATACATACATGCATACAGAACATACCCCTCACAGACTTCCACATAGAGATTTTTCTCCCTTTAAAAAAGAGAAAGAAAAATAATGTTTGGCAAGAATCGAAGAAAGTGAGAGAGAGCAAGAATCTTCATCTTTCTGCATGTTGCGTACAGAATCTTTAAAGCCAAATCCTGCTTACGTTAACCCACGACGCTGTTCCAAGATTTTGTTCTTTTCTCTGGAACTTCCCAACATTCTTCTTCCTCTCCCTCACCCACCATCACCACCACAACCCCACAATCCAATAACTCATCATCATCATCGTACACTATACATGACATGCATGTATCTTCATTAATTGCTCAGTGAAACCACACGTACACCGGCTAGTAGCTACCTAGCCTGTGGGGTACTTTTCTAATTAATTATTATACTGTTCAACTAATGGCCGTCAACAACAACAACAAGCTTCTTCTGATAACATTCGCCATATGCCGTCTGATAGTAACGGTGGGATTAACGGTGCTCCCGGAGCTGCTCGATGTGGGACTCGAGGGTCGACTGAGCGTGGATACGTGGGAGCTGGAAGCGGCTTCGGTGGACTTCGGGAGGCTGAGCAGAGGGGTGCCTTCAGAGGTGGTGCACCCTGCGACGGCGGAGGATGTGGCGAGGGTGGTGAAGGCGGCGTTCGAGTCGGCGTTGGCGGTGTCGGCGAGGGGACATGGACATTCGATAAACGGGCAAGCGCTGATAAGAGAGAAGAAAGGGGTGGTGATTGAAATGGGAAAGGGTGGTAGCGGTGTTAGAGTGTGTGAGAAAGGAATGTATGTGGACGTGTGGGGTGGAGAGTTGTGGATAGAGGTTTTGAGTGCAACATTGGAGTATGGGCTGGCTCCCATGTCTTGGACCGATTACTTGTATTTGTCTGTGGGTGGAACCCTATCCAACGCAGGAATTAGTGGACAAACCTTCAATCACGGTCCTCAAATCACCAATGTTTATGAGCTCGATGTCGTCACAGGTAATTCCCATTCTTCACTGTTAAAGCTATCATTTTGTGAGGAGCATTTCTTGTGCATTTTTATATTATCGACATGTTTTCTTATGTTATTGTTGGCAAAGTTGGTGGTTTTACTATAAAAAAAAAAACGGTGCGAACTAGTTGTTCCTGAGGGGGGAAAAAGTTTTGAGTAATTAAACAGCGGTGTCCCACTGGTTTGTCATGGTGCTGGGTATGAATGAATCAAATTTGTCTTTAGCGCGGTTGATTAAAAGTGTGGTAAGCTATTGGTATGATAATGGGAAATGGTGTAACAGGAAAGGGTGAGCTGGTGACATGTTCAGAAGATCGTAACTCGGAGTTGTTCCATGCTGTTCTTGGCGGTCTTGGACAATTTGGAATCATCACAAGGGCTCGAATTGCTCTCGAACCAGCTCCTCGCAGAGTATGTCTCTCTCTCTCTCTCTCTCTCTCTCTCTCTCTCTCTCTCTTACGTACTTTCTCTTTCTTTGTCTCCTTTTCTTGCACACACTTGTACACCACCCAATTCATTGTGTGTGCATTCTTTTTTCATCCTACTCACTCGTCACCTCTCACAGACTGATAATTTCTTAATGCATACACTACAATTGCACTCGTCATTTTTTGTTTGAAAAGCAACGCACTCAGTCTAAATAAACTTGGAGTGTAAATAATTGGTAAATGTTATTTCCTTTTTTCATCTGAAGAAAAAGTCGGTTGAAGATGACAACCATGAGATGATAGGAGGAGCACACGATTCGTCTTTTCTCCAAAATCTTTCTTCACATCAGCGACAAAACCTAAAAAGGGTCGTTTTCGAAGGGACGGTTTAGGTTCCTTATGATATAAAGCTAGCTTTTTCATTTAGTGTTGCTTGCCTGGACATTCTCTAAACTAGTTAATTAATTTCTGTTAACGAACTGATAACACTATCCACAAAGGAATAGTAACAAAATTATACATAAAAAAAAATACTATATAGTTACTGTACATGTCTATATATGGCTGAATAGAGTATACAATGTTAAAGTTTTGTTTATCTAAGATGTATATAATATATGATGAAAATTGAACAGGTTCGGTGGATTAGAGTTTTGTATTCGAATTTTGGAAGGTTTTGTGAGGATCAGGAGTATCTGATTTCTCTGCATGGGAAACCAGGGAGGGAGAGATTCGATTATGTGGAGGGTTTCGTGATAGTTGATGAAGGGCTGATAAATAATTGGAGATCTTCGTTTTTTTCACCAAGTAACCCTGTTAATATCACTTCCCTCAACGCCGATGGAGGTGTTTTGTACTGCTTGGAGATTACAAAAAACTACGACCAAGAAAACGCAGATTCTGTTGACGAGGTACACACACAACCCAACATAGATTTTCTCTTCTTTCTCACTCTCACTTATGATAATAACAATAATATATACATAGTGCGCTGTGACCATAAAATATTCATATATCATTAGTTTTTATCTTAGTCTATTCATGACGTGTTACTTTTATTGATTATTATGTATACTTTTAGTTTCATACACTATGTATCATCTGATCACTTTAATGGCGAAAGAGATTCCGGTAAAGAGTAAGGAAGAATATATCAGAAACTGTTTTTCTGATTGAAAATGGAAGGATAAGTTTCTAACACTAAATCAACGTAAATGCAAAAGAGGTCCAATACATGAAGGGAGAAAAAAGTGTAACTGGAAAACATGAATGGACAACATCGATGCCATTGATTTGAACATCAACAACAACAAAAAAACATTGATTTGAATAGCAGACAAACATGACAGAACGGAAATAGCATTATATATGCAATAACAGTTGCTTTACGGCATTAAACTTGAAAATTTAGTCAGACACTAGTTTGTCTTTTCTCCAAACCATTCTATTATCCATGAAAGGAACACTCACGTTCTGAAACGGAGTGAGTTGTTACAAATTTGAATGCTGTTTTGAATGTTCTGAAATCCTCAATTACTGTCACTTTAACGGTATTTTTGTCTTCCATTATTCTTTTAAAGTCGATTGAGAGAGCGTTAACAAAGTCTTGGGCAGTATAATTAAGTTAATTTATTTTTAAAAACTAAAATTATTTAGTAATTTCTTAATTACATGAAATCTTAAAATTTAATTATTTTAAAACAGGAGAAATCAATGTATCAAAATCTCATGATTCATTTAATGTCTTACTATTTTTTTTTGTTCATAAATTCATGCTTTGTTCAATAATTCAATATCTGTCAAATTTTGGCCAAAAGCCAATTGATTACCTCTCCATACAGCTAGCAATAATATATAACATGCATATTTTCTCTTGTTATCTCACTTTCTGGTAGAGTTAGATAACAAAGATATTTTATAGAATTTGTTGGCTTATTTTCATAATTTGTTGAATTTAAGCTTGTGTCGCTGTCCTCGTATATATGATTATTCTCTGTACCAAACACAGACCAGTCTGTAGTCGTACAACAGAATGCAATAAACACAAAGAAAAGAAAACCTGTGGAAGATCTTGTGCAATCTAACTTCTGGATTCAATCGCAAGATTGAATGCAACCTTCACAATAGTTAATTTTACTGTTTAAAAATGCCGGCATTCACCACAATAATCTCTTGATTGTTTTTAACTTCTCTTAGTTCTTCTCAAAGTTACACACACTTTTTGCTCAAAATAATGAGTCTCCTTCTTCCGACAAAAGCATGCTACCCACCTTTCTTTTTCATGTGTCATGAAAACTAGTAAATGTTTATATATATATATATATATATATATATATATATATATATATATATATATATATAAAAAATATAGAGACAATTTATTTTTTTAGTCGTTGTATTGAAGTATGTGTGATTTTAATATTTGGTTTTCCTATTTACTTTTTTTTTTCAAAACCGTTTTCATTCTCACTTTTTATTCAAAATATTTTATCAGTTACATTACTTTAAATAGATTTTTTTATTTCAAATTCATCCACCAAAATATCATATTTTGCATAGAGATAAAAAAAATCTAAAACTCTCCCTGCGTAATGAATACTAATTTTGCAACATACAAATTTCGAAAAATTTGATGAAATGCTTACTTAATTTTTTATTTTTGATGAAAAAGTTGATGGGTTTGGAATTTAAAAAAGAAAATAGCGAAATGACTAAACTTTACTGACTTTGAAAATTGGACTAAAATTAGATCAAACGTGCATGTATTATTACTATTATTACATTAGTTCCTTTGGGGTTTTGAGTGTTGTGCATTGCAGTTGCAAATTGCAACGACAAGAAGGACATTTTCATACGTTGTTAATTATGATGAGCAGGAAATACAGGGTCTATTGAAAAAGTTGCATTTTATATCAACATCTGTGTTCACATCAGACTTGCCTTACGTAGATTTTCTGGATCGTGTACATAAGGCAGAGTTGAAGCTTAGATCCAAGGGTTTATGGGATGTTCCTCATCCATGGCTCAATCTTTTTGTTCCTAAATCAAGGATAAAGGACTTCGACAAGGGTGTGTTCAAGGGCATTCTCGGAAATAAGACAAGTGGACCTATCCTCATCTACCCTATGAACAAAAGCAAGTAAGTTTATAAAAGCATATTTCCACATGCATCCATTTACTGCACTGTATATACATTCACTCATCATTTTAACGCATGTCTAGTCATATATGAAGAATAAAACCACTGCATGCTTGCAGGCATCTGTAGATCTCCTCATATATAAACGACATTTCTGTTCCTGACAACCTCTTATCGGGTGTCAGTGTTAAGATCCAACTTGGTTAAGGTATAGTGTAAACAGAAGATGAAAGAAAAACATATGATTAAATTTAATGGAGGATTTGGATATGGAAGAGAAAATCTGTGAAACAACATAATATATAACGAATATTCCCTATAAGTGTGGAACTTAGTATGATAATGCGTCTATGATTGATTGATTGACAGATAGTACTGTTGTCGGAATGAATGGATTAGGGATATAAAAAAAACTGTATGTTATCTTTACCTAATGATCCGTTTGTTTCAAGTTTCATTATCATCAATGATGTTTGTAAGGTAGTGTGAAAAAAATATCAGGCAAAGCCTAAAAACCAAAGAATGTTTACTCCAATTATTTAAGTGGAAATGTGAGAAAAGAACAAGAAACACAGCTATAGGTTGTATTGTAGCCAACACAGGAGATGAAAATCTTGATCAAAGCCAGCTAGGAAGTGACACGTTTAATTTTCTTTCCATTTGTGAAGAGCATAAGAATACAAAGTGGATGGCCATGATCATCCAACTTGGGAGATTCTGGTGTCAGAAGATCTTCCATAGGGACCACTCCTCCAATAGTTACATAGACACCGTTCAGGTCAATTATTTTAAGTTTAGAAGGTAAAAAAGAAAGAAAGGCATAAAGAATATGACAAGGTAGCAATGTGTCTGACAAGTCAAAGGATTGTTAACAACGTAGTAGTAAGTAAATCCCAACAAATGTGTAGTAGTAGTAGTGTGTAGGATGAAAAGAAAGATCCAAAAGATGATTTTGGTGATGGTGATGTATAGGTGGGACCCTAGGAGCTCGGTGGTGACACCAGAAGAAGATGTGTTTTACCTGGTGGCATTTCTGAGATCAGCATTGGATACTGAGACACTGGAGTACCTGACTAATCAGAATCGTCAGATTCTGAGATTCTGCCATGGTTCGGAGATCAAGGTGAAACAGTACCTGCCCCATTACACTACGCAGCAGGAGTGGATGGACCACTTTGGCGATAAGTGGACCCAATTCAATGCCAGGAAGATGCAATTCGATCCTCGCAGAATCTTAGCCACAGGGCAGCAAATTTTTCAATTTCATCCATCCAAGGAGGATGATATGTAATGTAATTTTTACTTTAGTTAGCTAGAAACATGCAAAACATTTTCTCTTTAACAGATAAATAAGGAAATCCAGTGATGTGGTTCAAGTTGGAGTTTATCTGAATGGTCTTAGGAGTGGTGGGACGTGCCAAGGGGATGAAAAGGGCAATGTGCATGTGCACATGAGATGTCGCTATGCAGTGCCCGTGATCCCGACCGCCCGTCTGCTTTGGCTGTCTCGTCCATAATCACGCAGCTGTTCCACTTCCACTCCTTCTTTCTCAATCTTTTTTCCATTTTTACTCTCATTTTTCTCCTTATCTGTGAATAATGCCAATAGGTTAAGAGTTTAATACATATGTTTTCCTGAGCTTAACTTTTTTTAGCCGTTCATCAATTATAAACAATAATTCCAGTGGTAACATGGTTGTAACAGAATGCATCATTGTTTGTCATGTTATGCTATCTATATACTCAGTTAATGAATTGTGTATTATAAGATGCGAACACTTTTTAGTTTCTTAAGGTTAAGTAAGATGTATCGAAATGGAGCATTGGCAAGATGAATTTGACCTGTACTAGGTAATGTTGCTGCAAAAGCAATCTTTATGCATTTTTAATGACCTTTGAGTTTAATTGCACAAACCAGTTTCTAAATTACTACATTCTCTTTCAAATAGTGTAATAAGGAGTTACTCTTTTTGTCCATCTACGGATAGTTATCGATGTTTTTTTTTTTAATATATATATATATATATATATATATATATATATATATATATATATATATATATATATTTATCATTAAAACTAAGGAATTAAGCAAGACAAACAAATAGTAAAAACTAAGATAACAGATTACTTTAGATATAAGATCTAAGATTATATTTGTTTAACTATAAGCATCAAATAAATAATTAAACCTATAAATAATACTTAATTGACTTTTATTCATTCAGTAAAAATCAATAATTTAATCCAAATAATATATTTTTCGAGTTAAATTTTTATATGGGTATATTAAACTATCATCCATCTTCCAGCAAATGACACAAATTTGTCTCTGAAGAATTTGTCTACTCCTTTGACCTTAGCCCTGGTTATATATACACCCGCAATTAGTTAGGGTCGTGATTTCTAAAAACATATTGTACCGTATAATATATTTCAACCATTCAGTTGTGATATGATATATCCGGCCGAACGGTCGTCCAATCAAACCAAGCGAATGAAACACCAGCGTTTAATTAAATTAAGAAGTCTACACACGCAATTAAAGATGTAATAGATATAACATCAGAAATATCGGACCAAACATATAACTAAGATTGTTTTTATTCATTTGGTACTGATTCTATTTATACCTATTCTCTCTCTCATTATGAGAATCATCAATTTAAGAACCAAGGTTCTTTTATTATTCACCTAACTTGAGTGTTGAAATGTCATTGCAGGTACCTCTTCTTTTGGCCAAAGATTGAAGTTCACCGAACAGTTAAAATTGAAGTTCAACAAACGGTCAAGGCTGAAGAAAAACGAACGGTCAAAATCCAGGAAAAGGAAGTAATTCGACCAGTCCAAGCCTCAGAAAGCAGAAAAACCATGTCATCTAGATCAGTCTCTCAATCTCTAAAATTTACACCGAAACACATTATCAAACCACGCGATTTCCCCCACTGAGATACTCATTACGGGAAAATAAGCTTTAAGTCAGACTAATTATTCTCTTTAATTCCGCAGGTCCTCTAGAAACTTGGTTTGGCATTATGTTAAAATGAACTAATAGAGTGGGACTGGAGAATTAATGGCATACCAGTACGAAGAAACCTGGATGTTATTGGTTTTCTTGTGGTGATTGTGGATCAAGAGGAGGGTAGAACTACTTAAATATTCTTCATTGGCAACACTGCATAAGTATATACCTAATTTTGTTATAAAATCCACAACGCATGATATTTTAAAAAAATTATTTGTCTTAATTTTGTACATCTTACAATGTCATATATTTTACTACTTCAGCTAAAGCCTAAAGGAAAGGGCTGAAATGAATCCCGATAAAATTGGCGCCAGATGCTAAAGCAATGTGGAATTCAGCTATGCCATTCATTTGCCTCGCCGGCACGATCCAACCCAACAGCTATTTTGCCCAGAGTAAACATTTACAATCAATTTTGTTGCGTCATGAAGACCAAAACCTTGGTAGAGAAGAATAAAATGTGGAAAACTGGCATACCAGCCCAACCATTCTTAATATGATCGGTAATAGAACTAGAACAGCAGGGATGGATCATTTCATTCCACCCATCACCATCCCGGTTGAAAGTTTGAGCAGAGAATCTCTTTCGCTGTTAACAATAAACAATTTTACGCTTTTTAATAGAACAATAACTCGACTAAAATACGTGTGAATCACCAGCAAAGAAATATCAAACTTACCTGCAGAAATAATCCACGCTAATTTGAATCATCTTCCACTTCGAGTTGCTTCCCAAACTTCCTTAATGCCAGTGAATATATAGTTTTCCTACTCACTGATGTTTTGCCGGTGACCAACTTGACAGCCTATTACAGACCCAGCAGTTGAACTTAACAAACAAATGTGTTGGAATACACATAAACAAATGCTGAAATTAACTGTGAATACTCAAAAGTTAATTGACCCGTAAATTAGATAGTTTTATGGATGAATAAATTCAATTCTAAGGGAGTGAAACAGAGGTAAAGAGAAATGCTTTAAGAATGACGATGAAGTTTTCTTAGCAGAGCTGAACAGGATCTTTTTCACAAAAATGACGGGACGACATCAACTAAAAGAAAGATAAAAAGGCAGCCACCATCTTCAGTTTAAAATGAATATGTCATAATATGGATAATTTTTACCCATTCCCCATTTCTTTTAATTCTAAAGCTAGACACATCCACCCGGGACCAGCGTTCAAATCCACAAACCGTTTTCATTAACTCGATTTATAAACAACAAATAACCATATATCAAGCTTCTGTTTAAACTAAAATAGAACGCACGCAAATGTAAGGAGGTTACTACCATGGAAAGACTCTCGCCACTTGAAATCAGTTCTCTAAGTTCACTCTCAAGCTCGATGTCTGATGGAGGTTCAACTTTAGAATTTGCTTGCCCCTGAATCAATATAGTGAGTTCTCCCTTCACTTGACGAATAGAAAATACTTCCTTGGCTTCACCAAGTGTACCACGCCAAAACTACATAAGCAATATCTACTGCATCAGTTAAAAACTATCATGAGAGCAAGAGTACTGCATATTGATTAAGCTAACGATTAACAAAATTCTATTAAACAAAGGGATGCTGCTGGGTTGCTATTAAGTGTCGTAAGTCCCCGTTTATTTGCATCACTACAAATTAAGTGAAATATAGTTGCAGAATCAACAACTTCGAAATAACCATAACAGAAATATTATAATAGTTAATTGAAAAAAATGAATTCCATATAGTATATCTCACTCATTCTCTCTTCCTCTTCACAAGTCCCCCGGTCAACTTCTGCAGAGACAAAAAATTTTCATTCCTCTCACACGTCCACCTCATTCTTTTCTAGATTTCAGCTCTTTCTCACAATGCTTCTTTCTTTTCTACAAGAGATTTTTCTGAACGGATTTCTATTAGTTTCCTCAGTTTCTTTGATCAATTGCTCGCATTTCTCTCATACTTCTCCTAGCTCTTTCTTTTCTAATTTGTGCTCTTCCTCTGGAAGCTTCCTTTTTCTTTTTTCAAACATACAATTTTCTCTGCCAAGGTTCCTCATTTCTCTTTGATCGATAGCTCTTACAACCAAGATTTTTCCTCTCTAATATATTTTCCTATTTTTATTTCATCGAATTTGAAGTTATGAACTGAGGAAGCAAGGTTGGCTCTCCAGGACTTTGGATCCACTAGAGCTATTGCCATTAACCTAGTGGTTTAAAGAAATATGTCAGATGGTTCATTAGCCATCTAATACTTATTCACTCAAACTATCCAACCCAATCCATTCCTTTTTATTTTCTATAATTTGATAGTTTGGTTGGTTCCATTTATGGATGAACTGGAGGGTAACCGATAAACAGATCCAATCCCCATGGAACACTGACTACAGAGAGTTAAATGCTAAACTCACCTCTTCATGTAACTTAGTCATTTCCCGAGCAATAACACATTTCCTGCAATATCATCAAATTGAAGAGTCAACCAATCTGAAACAATATTCCCTAAGCCACACCTCTGAAATCCTATATTGCCCAAAGGAGGGTTCTGCAGGAAAAGTAAATACCTCCCAGATTAAAAAAAAAAAAAAACTTACATAAACTATTACTTGTGCAACTTCTTCTGTTTATTGAAAAATTTTAATGCATAAGACATCAAAATTCACGCTAAAGTTGAATGATAATCTAAACAAATAGATCACAGTTCAGAATATCAATTATTAATAAATTGCAAAAAATGCGAACAAATAATTCTCCAACTGGGAAATTGGAGAGGAGAGCAAAAGGTATATAAACTAGAAGAAAAGGCTGACAAGTGTACACCACTTTTAAGCTAACTGTCAGTACCTTGCATCACCAAAAATTGAAGAACTCTCATCAAGAAACTGAGAAAGCTTGTGAGGAGGAACGTAAAATATCTGTGTAGTAGTTTGATCAGCTGAAACCATAAGCCTTTTTTTTCTAGAACCAGAATGTTTAGGAAGAAAACCAACTGCAAATTAAATAACAAAAGCCATTTTAGGTCCCAAAATAATATGAATGCTAAAATTCAATTAATTCAGCACATTACCGAATGTGAATTCATCAGTAGGTAAGCCCGAGGCAGAAAGAGCCGACACCAAAGCACAAGGACCAGGGATTGGCACAACCAGGATATTCTCACTAACACACAATTTTGCCTGCAATTTTTTATTAAAGAAATCCTCTACATCATCAAACAGACACTTAAGAGACATATATAGGAATATTCACAACTAAGGTTCTAAAAAAAAGGTCCTCAGCTACAACTTTCATGGCAAATTTATTGTTGTCAACAAAGGTCGGGAAAGAAATTGTAGACGCACTTGTCTGCAATTTTCCGCATTATCAAGAAATTAGGGAAAAATGTGTTCGCCACGGAAAAAAATGTAAAACCCCGTCGACAACAACAAATTTGCCAGCAAAAACACACTTACCAACTCCATACCCGGATCACTGATGCCTGGCATTCCAGCATCACTTATAAGAGCCACAATATCACCCTGCTTCAGCCTCCTCAGCACAACCTGTTCCCTTTGCGATTCGTTGTATTTGTGATAACTCATCTGAAGAACTACAAAAGCGCATCAGAACACGCAAATTGGAAAGTAATCACACGTTGCTATTGGACGATACTTACGAGAGGCGTTTTGATGTTATAGTGATGAAGCAACTTCCCCGAATGTCTCGTGTCCTCCGAGAGTATAACATCAGCTGAATTCAGCACGCGAAGAGCCCTGCCCGTGCTCGTCAAACAAATGCAGAGTTAAACTTAAACGCCAGATTGGAACGAGGAAAATTAAGACTTGGATGTTTCGTACCTCAGAGTGATATCTTCGAGATTTCCGATCGGTGTTCCAACAAGGTAAAGACCGGGTTTTAGAGATTGCGAGTGACGAATATCCGTTTCGTGACCCTGCGAGTGGAAACTCAAATTAGGTGAGTGGTGCAATAAATATTACATCGAAAAAACCTTAGGCGTGGCGTGAAAACGAAATTACCGGTTGTGGAGGGAGATTGATGCCGGAGCTATAGCAGAAGGGGTAAGGAGAAGAGTTAAGTTGCTTGCGAACGGGAATGCGAAGTCCATTTGAACCACCGGAACGACATGGCAATAGTGTGGCGACAGAAATCGCTGACCAAGGTAATCGTCGAATCAACATTTCCGCTCTTCGGAAAATTGGGAACGCTGCCGTTGCAACTCACAGATGACGGGTCCTTTTGGTTTTGAATTAAGCCCGATGGATTCTACAACAAGCCCAACAAGGGATGATTTGACTTTGACCTAAAACTTCAAACAAACCTTAGTAAAGGTTGAAAATCAATGGGAATGCATAAGATGCGTTAGACACATTTCCTAAAAAAACCTTATATTTGCACCACATTAAAAATGTTGTATAGAATAATATTAATATTAAATTAAATATTTAAATACTTAGTTGGTCATTATATTTATTCGAAAATATTAACTAGATTTCTATATTTTAATTAACCTCAATTAGAATTTTATAAAAAAATGTAACAATTAAATCTTTTCCATTACTGTATTAACAAAGTTAAATACGTATAATAGTTTATAGTTTTTTTATTTGTCATATGTAAAGTTGCCACATATATACTAATTATTTGAATTTTAATTTGGTCTCGAATTCATTAATTTTACTCAATTTTGATTTCATTTTTTTTTTTAAAACTGGACAATTTTGTTTATTTACAAACTGAAAATAGAATTAAATTTTATATAAATATTATAATTATATTTTATTAAAATTGATATTTTATTATTATTTTTTACAATATTAAGTTTATTTAAATTTATATTCTATATTAAACTTTATTTAAATTTTGTTTTAAAATTTCAAATATACTTTTTTAAAAATTTTCTAAAATTTTTTTAAATTTTTATGTGAGATTCTATAACTGAAAACATAGGTATGATTAAATACTTCAAGTGAAGAATTGAATTGTTTATTAGTTATAACTTAATGGAATTGTTTTATTTTGAAATATTTTATAAAAAAATTGATTCGGTGTATAATTATTTAGTTATAAAAAATATTATTGGATATTGTTTCATGTTTATATTTTAGATATTATTATATTGTTACAAATTTGAAGAGTACTTTGAAATATGATTAGATACTGTGGGATATCCTTATACACTGTTGTTAAATTATAATGATAAAACATAATATTTTCCTTAAATATATTAGGCTTGTAAATATATACGAATAAAGTTTAGGAAAAGAGTTTTAATAAAAACAATGACAGATCAAATAATAAAGGAGAAAGTTTTAAAGGAGATAAATAATAAGTAAATTATGTGAGGTGTATTATTTTAAAAGGAGTTTACATTTTTCTTTTTTTTATATGTGATTTATTGTATTATACAAATCTAAATTGTGGAGTGAATAATATTTGGTAAGATTGTGATGACATGTTAATACGTGTTTGTTTTGAAACATTAACATATACTTTTGTGTGGTAACGAATGAAAGCTGATGAGGAATAATTATGTTTAATTATATTGGAAGGTGAACTTTGTCAAAAACATTTTCGAATAGATTGATGAGAAGTGACATGAGGAAAGTAAAAAGGATGATTGCTTTAATGATGAGTGGTTGTTGATAAGTTATGAATCACTTTTTGATGATAAGATCACTACTCACTATAAATTGTTGTAATGACACATTTTGAATGTGTGATTATAAATTTGAACATGTGATGACACCATTAAATTGTCATTTGAGACAACATACTTTGTGATTGATTATATGAGACTAATGATGAAAATATACGGTGTTGAAATACCTGACTATATTATAATTGATGTATTTCTATTTTGGTTATTGTGATTTCTATATGTAATAATCATATTTTATACACGAGAATACATGATAGTATAGTTGCTGAAGATATTTGAGATTATTTTTTAGTCTAGGTTTTCCTTTTCAAATTTTTGTAAAACATTAGATATTTTTGTTTAATGAAATTAAAAAAAAATGAAACTTTATTTTAAATTATGTAATTTCTTAATTATAAATTTGTGAAAGCAAAATGTTTGGGATGTTACATTTTACATTTGTATTTCTAAAATGGTTATATGTAAACTAACTCTAACATAACATAAATTATTGATATATATTGTTATAGAATTATTTGAAATGTAAATTTATAAATATATATAATTATTTGAAATACAAATTCAAATGAAAGTAAAATTAGAATTTGATATGATAAAATATGAATATAGATACACTTAAAATTTCCAAACAAAATTAGAATAATTTTTTAAGTATAAACTGAAATAAGTTTAATCTTCTTCAAAATATTTAATAAAAATATTAATATAATATTTGTATAAAAAATTAAATGTAACATGGTTTAAAAAGGGATTAAAGTATTCAATTTAAAATAAATGTGACTAAAATAAATTAAAATAATCAATATGAAAATCAAATTGAGTTTTACAATAATTTGACATATGAAACGTTGACTTGAGATCTACAACATTTTTAAAATAAAATAAATAGAAAAATAAAAAACTATAAACTCATACGTGTCATTTATTAATATTGGTAGTACTTAAAATTGTTATATATTTAAAAAATTGGCACTCAATTAAGACCAATAAAACTATGAAATTTCATTTAAAATTTTTGTACAAATAGTATGATAAAGTGTTTTAACCTGAATTAAAAATGAAAAAAAGATATGATATTTCAGGTTTTACCGACTTCAAATTTGACTATATTCTATGTTTAATCGTACAAATTTTATTTGTTCTTTTCAGTGTCAAGAAGATTATAAAACCCAATAATTTGTCTTGGAATGCTTTATTGTGTCGAGTAGATGCTTGATCAAATGTGAAAAAGAAGTCGTGCTATCTCGAACGTAGATTCAATTATATAGAGGTTGACCCAATTTGATAGAGTAAAGAGTCTTTGTTCATATTGTTTAAAATGAATAACTTGAATGTTCAAAAGATTTGAGAGGCCTTTTTTGGAGTATGTTATAAAATGAGTCTATCTACAAAATTAAGCCTTTTATTCTGTTATAAACTCCCAATTCTAACCATAGTAATGAGAGGTTAACCATAACGGGCAACGTCTCTCTAAAGATGAGATGGTTTGTTTACCCAATTTTTAATTAAAATAAACAATTATTCAAGAGATTAAATTTGACATTAATTAAGACCTGTTATACCTAAAAATATTTATTTTACTTCTATCGTTCGTAGTATCTAAGACTGAAGTATTTTGATTCTAAATCTAAATTGGTTTGGGCTTGTTGCGAGATATAAGCCCATTCTGAAGGGGTTGGTTTGAGTTTTAGCCCGTACATTTCTTCGCCCCCATCACGGCGAGAAGATCAAGACAGTGTATCAGTTCAGTTTAACTGTGATCTGGAAGTAGAAGAGAGAAGTCCTCGTGATTCCTAAACCAGGTTGCGACCAAGTTTGCAATCGTACCTCGAATCAATCGACACCGAGCGTAAACCCTAGAATCAGAAATACAATGGGAATTTAAAGATTGCAAAAGTTGGGAAGAACAATGGCGAAGCATTCCGTGGCAATGGCGAAGAAGCGGTGGCCGATAATTTTGGCAGCATTTTTGTCCGTGTCGACTGTGACAGTGCTCTTAATGAGAGCTACCAACTCCGATTCCTGCAACGTTAGTAGTTTTAATCTTGCACAGGATAAACAGATTCGTTCATCCGTCCAAGTCGGAAATGCAGCTTCGAGTCCTCTAAATTTCATGAAGTCGAAGCTAGTTCTCATGGTATCACATGAGCTATCTCTTTCAGGTTCTTTGTCACGTGCAAAACTGAGTCTCGTTTTTTCTATTTCTTTTTTTAATTTTTCGTTGTGAGATGAAAAAAAAAATGGACTGGATTCACTTACAGGCGGGCCTTTATTGATGATGGAGTTGGCGTTTCTGTTGAGAGGCGTTGGTTCTGAAGTTGTTTGGATCACCAACCGTAAACCGGCGGAACCTGATGAGGTCGTTTACAGTTTGGAAAATAAATTGTTGGACAGAGGAGTGCAGGTGATTTACTTTCCCTCTTAGTGGTGTTATTTTGGTGATAATGGTGTATGTATCATTAGGTGTGACCTCATGTCATGGAACTGAAGGTAGAAAAGGGTAGTGTCATAGAAAATCATTGAGTGATTCATTGAATTAGATTGTTGTACAAATCAATACAACATGCATTTACATGATGGGGGAGACGAGTATCATGCAAACTAATATGCAACACCAAATAAATGGGATGAACTTGATAACTACCCTAAACGCATACACCTACTACAAGAGATTCAGGGATTCACTTATAACCTACTCTCAAACTCAACTAAACTGTGTATTATATGATTCAAAAACATGTGCGTACTATACAGTCACGTAGCTCCAGAGTAAATCATGGGGAGCCAGACCGAGTGCTCAATATGTAATTCAGTTACTGGTTGTAACGATATGTCCCTCTCCCATTGGTATGTTCAAGTTAAACTTTAATTGATAATATTCTCCTATTTTTCTCTTTACATTTAATTCGTAGCAATTTATAGAACTGTAATTGAAAGTCCTTTGAGGTGAATGTACGTGTGTGTCTCTCTCTATATATGTATGGGTGTGTGTGTATGTATGTATAGATAGACGCACACACACATATTGTAAATCTGTGTGCATCAATAGTCTGCGAATAACAAATATTTAGTGAGATTAAGTTAAAATATGTTTTTGTTTCCCTAAGTTTTTCTTGATTTTGGTTTTGGTCCCTATATTTTGAAAGATTTCTTTTTGATCCCTATAATTTCATTTTGTTTGGATTTTGGTCGCTATAGTTTATTGAAATTTGTTTTGATAGTTGTCTCTTGAAGTGTATGGATGGTGGCCTGCTGCGGCACTACTAGTAGCAGAGATCAAATCCTAAATGGAATGGAATTACAGGAAGCAAAAAACCATTTTTAAAACACGCACACACCCCACACACACATAGATATATCTATATCTATATGTGTATTCATCTATATATGTACAAAAAACAAAATCTAGGTAAACTATAGGAGCAAGCATGTATTTAAACTACAAAAGTACATGTAATTAATCTACTATTCCTATTAACCTTATAACTGGCTATAGACATATATCCACTAGAGATTCTAGAACATGTATATGCTATTGTAAACTTGTTCAAATATCTTTACACAATTTCAATTTAGCATTTATTTCTTCAAAAATTTGATAAAGAGAGGACTTTTTCTGCACCCGTTTCTTCTGTTTCATGAATTGATTGAGTTTGCTATTAGTTCTGACATGTAATAAATGTCTAGACCAGCATTTTGTATCCATGTGTCATTGGACTTCTAAGTGCATCCTTTATTTACATGTTTGACTCCTCTTAGGTCTTCTCTGCCAAAGGTGAAAAGGCTATAGATACAGCTCTTAAAGCAGATATAGTCATTCTAAACACGGCTGTAGCTGGGAAGTGGCTGGATGCCGTTCTCAGGGAAAAAGTTGCACGTGTGCTTCCAAAGGTTTTATGGTGGATTCATGAAATGCGAGGGCATTATTTCGACATGGAATATGTTAAGCACCTCCCTTTTGTTGCAGGTGCCATGATTGATTCACATACAACTGCAGAATACTGGAAGAATAGGACTAAGGAGGGTTTAAAGTATGCTTCTGACATCATTTGATAGCTTTTTAATGCTACCTGTTCTGTGTTGGAGCTATAATTTGAGTCAAGTTTCTAACTCTACGCTTTGATCCAACTTTATAGGCTTAACATGCCTGAAACCTTTGTTGTACATCTTGGAAATAGCAAGGAGCTTATGGAAGTTGCAGAAGATAGTGTAGCAAAGAGGGTTCTACGTGAGCATGTTCGTGAATCTCTTGGAGTGAGAAATGATGATCTACTTTTTGCCATCATAAATAGTATGATTTCTCTCCTTAATGATCATTATCAGTATTCATTTTAGTTCATTGGACTAGTTTTGTTAGCAAGGTATGTTACCCAGTTAACATATTGTTTGTTGTAATTTGTAGTTTACCTTTTCTTTTTGTTCTGTGCTCTAATTTAACCCTTCCCTATTCATTGTACACACACAAATACGTACACACACACACACTTGTATTGTATCCATGTTGACAATCTTTTTACCAGTCTACAATCTGAGCCCTAGGGTGATATTATTGCAGGTGTTTCTCGTGGTAAAGGGCAGGATCTATTTCTTAAAGCCTTTTATGAAAGTTTGCAACTCATCCAGGAGAAGAAACTCCAGTTGCCATCTTTGCATGCTGTAGTAGTGGGGAGTGATTTTAGTGCTCAGACAAAGTATGAAATGCAACTGCGCAAATTTGTTATTGAGAACAAGATTCAGGACCGTGTTCACTTTGTGAACAAAACCTTGGCTGTGGCTCCTTACCTGGCTTCTATTGATGTTCTTGTTCAGAATTCTCAGGTATCCACTGATATATACTCTGTTGAGTTGATTATGAAACGAATATATATTGCATTTGTTGTTTTGAAAAAGGAAAGTAGCAATATAACTGCAAAAGGATAGTAAAAATATAGATCAATGGTAAAAATCCTTAATTTGTAATCTTTCTGCTCATAGCAAGATTCTTATTCATTCATCGATCTATTTTTTACTTTCATAACATATAAAGTCAGACTTCAGTAGGGACTTGAAGATTTTATTTGTAGTGTTTTATGTTCTGTACTTTGGTTTTTGGGATTCATTAATTAATGTGCTTCTCTTCATATCAGGGACGGGGAGAATGTTTTGGAAGGATAACCATTGAAGCAATGGCATTTCGCCTGCCTGTACTGGTATTTGTTTTAGTACATACTATAGTGGCCTTGTCGATATGACCTTTCCAGTTATATGTGTCTAGTTCTGTACTCTTCATCCAGTTTTATATGATTCTTTACTTTGTTAGTTTGTTTATTCACTTGTCTGAAATCTCTTTTATAATCTTAGAAATTAAGCCTAACTTGATCACAGAAAATCAGTTTCTATAATAAGGTATGCATCCATATATATACTATAATTTGTTTTACCTTTGGTCAATAAGGGATCATAACACACCGTTCTTAACTTTATAAAACTTACTTATAAAGTGAGAGTTACATCCACTTATGTATTATAATATGACCATATCTTTGACAAATGTGAGAAAAAACATTTTAAGAGATCTTAACTAGCTTACAACAAAAGCTTAGGGAAATAGAAAAAATAAACCCTAAGATGCTAGGTTACAGATAGATACAACACAAAACAGCTTTCTGCTCAACCCTAACATTAGAAAAAAATACGGGGATAACTTATGTTAACAAAAGTTTCACCCTTTGCACTGTTCAACTGAATTTGTCAACCATTGTCACTTCATTGCTACCAATTTGCTAAATCTTCTACCTCCACCTTTTAGTTATCGAAATTGCTTTCAAGGTAGGCTTCTGTGGTCATTGAAATCGGGGAGAATTATATTTTAGTGTATGGCTTTATATAAGTAATTTTTATCAAGAAAGTGATATTTAGTAAATTAGGAAGCTAGTATACTACCAGTGCTGGGCTAACGTGTACTGTCAGTGCTGTTTGCAGTCGGAGGTAGCTTTTGTTCGTAGTCAACTGCTGGTGATTTCAATTAGAGCACGAGAAGTTTTAGTTGTTTCACGATATTGATGTTTAATTATGCTTTTTATTTTAAATTTATTATCACGTGTATAGTAAAATGTTTGTGATTATCTGCTAAATCAGTTATCTACTCCATTCGATTCAATTACAACTTACAAGCAACAAAAAAAAATGTTGGACTCAAATATTAGTAAATATGAACTACTTTCATCCTGTTTGATGATATATCAATCCATGAATATCCTCTTGATATCATTTCAATAAAGAATACTTTAAGAAAAAAAGATTTTCTTTGGATGTAATTAGTAAAATTAAACAACGCTAATTAACTTTCTTGATCAGTGCAAACATTAGTTAAGTTTGCTTGTATTTTCGATCGGAGAGGATATACTTTTGCCTTCCAACTGTTTCAACTTGCTTACTGCAGTTTGGGAATCTATACAGTTGCAAACTTGTGTGTGCTCGTATATTTGTTGTTTTCTTTTATTTTTGCAAACGTGTATGTGCTTGTCTATTTTTGTTATCTTTCTTTTGGTAACTTGTTTGTCCATTAAAAACTTTTCCAGGGAACTGCAGCTGGAGGCACGATGGAGATTGTGGTGAATGGGACAACCGGTTTGCTGCATCCTGCTGGAAAAGACGGCGTGACACCTCTGGCAAAGAACATTGTGAAATTGGCAACTCATGTTGAGAAGAGGCTGACCATGGGAAAGAAAGGATATGAGAGGGTGAAAGAGAGGTTTATGGAGCACCATATGTCACAGAGAATTGCATTGGTTCTGAAGGAAGTTTTACGGAAGTCTAGGCAATAGACATTAAATTAACCCACGTTAGGTACTTATCTGTTAAATTGTATATTGATTCCACAGGAAAACGAGATTCGTTCGGTTCGGTGAGAATGAATTGTATATCCAAATGTTCTTTAATACCATACGAATGCGATGAAGTCTCTTGCACTCTTTTGGACACGCACTCGTTCATTGTTAGTTCAAATCAATGTAAAATGGGTTGAATGAAGTGGCTATTACTCTTTATTTAGTGAGTTTAACATCAATTTAAACTCATTAGAATTGTCTTTTATCTAACGAAAAATTAGAGTTTGTTGGAAATACTGCACATCTAATAGTAGTACTTATCTGTCTTACCAGAGCATCCAAGCAAATACTAGGATAAAACTCAATTAGGTTTAGGTTGGTACATATATTTTTTCGATGGTGCCGACTTTATGGTCGGATCAGCTTTATGATAATGAGCTCAATGTTTTTTTATAAATAACCTTTGAAGGCACACATTCAATATCTATTTGCTGATAAAAAAAACATACGATATGTATCATTATCTATGTAGGTGAAAGAAAATAAAGGAAAACATAATTAAAATTGTTGGAACTTGATTTCGGAGTGAGTTTATATTTCCTTATTAAATTTTGACACGATTCATACTGGCATATAAGAATAAAAAAATAATTTAAAAAATTTAGAATGGATATTTTGTTACTGGGATGGGTATATGGGTCGATTCAGTACCTGACACTCAAGGCTTGTAGATAATTGAACTCATTCACAAATTCGTCAAGGATTTTTTTCTTTTTTTAAAAAGACATAACAATTTATTATTAAATTATGTCTAATTTATGTTGTCTAAATATTAAGTTTTTTTTTTTATTATTTTTTTTTATTTTTATGTGTGTGTTTATGTTTGTATTAGGATTTGTTTTTTTGGGAAGTGTATACTACTCAACATGAAAACTATGTTAAACTTGTGTAAGCAACAAATTTCTAAAAATTCCGGTCTTTTGTGATTCTCAAACGTGAGGGATAACAGTATCAACTGTTTCCAATTTTAATTTATAGAAATAGGAATAAAAGTTGAATTGAACTTATGATTATAATGTTATTGAACCAATAAATGAATTTAATTTTTTTATCTCCTTGGTAGTATTGATTGATGATGACAAATACTAGTTATCAAAAAGAAAAAACAACAACGCTACATGTTTAAGTGTTTACTATTTTTTTTTTCTCCAACTAGACTATTGGGCTGAAAATTTCACTAAATTCAATTAATAATAATTCTAGCAAAAACTTCCGATTACTTATATACAACCTAAAAAATTGTAATATTATATAGATCACAATAGTCCAAAGTAATAAAAATGTCCAAATTATCCTGTATAATTATTTTATAATAAATAATAAATTCAATTCCTATAAATCGAGCAAACAATACTATTTTTTTTTCAATAAAAAAAACTGGCCAGTGACAAATTATTTATTTGAAATTTAAATTTTAGTAGGAGGAATGGTAATTTTGTGGTTTAGTTAAAAATACAGGGGGTTAGTTGTAAAATACTAAAATTGCGTCACTTTACGTACCAGCTTAGGCTTCCTTAGTCACAACATAACTCGAGCTACTCCGTTCTGCTTCGGCGTCCGAGTTCTTCTAACAAACCTCACTCTTTCTTCCTTCTTTCGATTTTGAAGCGCAACAGCGATGGCCGACGCAGAGGATGCCCTACGACGCCGTAATGCGGTTGCGGAGTATAGAAAGAAACTTCTTCAGCACAAGGAACTGGAATCCAGAGTCCGATCCGGTTTGTCTATCGTTTTTCTCTCACTTTTAATAGCCTCTGCAGTTACACCATGCTTTTAATTTTCACTTATACTCGATCCTCATAGTTTTAGGGTTTTGTAATTATAGATTTGCTTGACTTCGGACAACCCTATTATATTCCTTGGTTAGTTTTTTTTTTTTTTTTTCTGGGACAATAATTATGCGGTGAGGTTGAGTTGAGAGTCTGACCTAGAAGAAATTTGTTTGTGATTATTTTACGTCATCTTTTTGGAACTAGGGTTTCTTCATCAACTGGATCTATTGTTATAATCAAATAGGGTTCTTTTGATGAAATAAGTGAATTCCTAGTCGAGTGATGAAATATTGACACGGTTCTTAGTCAGAGAGGACAACGTTGTTATATCTTTAGCATTGTTACTGATGGATAAACCACAATCTGTTTTCTGTATTGTTTCAAAAAAATGGAAATCCTCTGTAGCTCATGATTTTATGGCAAGTTTCATTAAATTTTTCCTTTATGATGCCACAACTCCTTTACTTTGTCTTATATATATATATGATGGACTTGAATCCTTATAAGATTAGTCTGGTGACTTACTGACCTTGAAAACACAAATTACAGTGAGGGAAAATTTGCGTGCTTCAAAGAAAGAGTTCAATAAAACAGAAGATGATTTGAAGTCTCTTCAAAGTGTTGGGCAGATCATTGGCGAAGTTCTCAGGCCTCTTGACAATGAACGATGTAACTATTCTTCCCTTTGTCTGACTTCATTCTTTAATTATGTTGCCAACCTAACGATTTATAAACATTGAGTTACATTTAAGTTTTTTTTTTTCTATTTTTGTTACCGACTTTATCCTTGAGAGAAATTTGTTTCTTACAAATACAAAACACGTATCTTAGGATTATTGGTTCTCTTTTATAATTCAATTTCCTGAGCTAATTACCCTGTAATTTTTCCCGTCTATTTCCTGATAGAAACATAAGCGTAAGCCATTGGTTATAGAATATTTGTTGTTGTTTTATCAGTGATTGTTAAAGCAAGCAGCGGTCCCAGGTATGTGGTTGGCTGCCGCAGTAAAGTTGATAAGGAAAAATTGACTTCTGGAACAAGGGTGGTTCTGGATATGACAACACTCACCATAATGAGAGCACTTCCTCGTGAAGTAAGTCTAGTCACAGTCTATCATTTTAATATTTTCACTCTGTGAACATGTTCTTGTCTTGTTGGGATTCATCAGATTTATTTAATCCTGGTGGTCTCTGTTGTCTCTAATTCTCCGTGTTTGAGTTGCCAGGTTGATCCAGTTGTGTACAATATGCTGCATGAAGATCCTGGTAATGTCAGCTACTCAGCCGTTGGTGGTTTGTCTGATCAGATAAGGGAATTGAGGGAGTCTATCGAACTACCTCTGATGAATCCTGAGCTCTTTCTACGAGTTGGAATTAAACCACCAAAGGTGATTTACCTTTCACTGCACGTTTTAGTCTCTGACCTTTGTTAGTGTTAATCTCTATTTTAGACAGATAGTATCTGTGTCATGTCATTTTTTTACATATTTTTTAGTGGAAGTTTATTTGTAATAGCTATACTTTTAAATTTTACATTTGATCAACATCTTTTCAATACATATTTTTCAGGGTGTTCTGCTTTATGGGCCTCCTGGTACTGGTAAAACATTGTTAGCGAGGGCAATTGCTAGTAATATTGATGCTAACTTCCTAAAGGTTAGATTATGTTTCTTTTTTGTCAATTATGTGCTTTGAATTTTTCTTCATTGTAAAATTTATGTTACCTTCATTCTGATGTAGGTTGTTTCCAGTGCCATAATTGATAAGTACATTGGAGAGAGTGCCAGGTTAATCAGGGAGATGTTTGGCTATGCACGTGATCATCAGGTGAGATGCTTGTGTGAATTTGTCTTCCTGTATGTTTACATGTACTAATTAAAAGATAATTTAAGTATGTATTTTGCTATATTAGCCCTGCATCATTTTTATGGATGAGATCGATGCCATTGGTGGTCGTCGATTCAGTGAGGGAACAAGTGCTGATCGTGAGATTCAGAGAACACTAATGGAGCTGCTTAATCAACTTGATGGATTTGATCAACTTGGAAAGGTATTTTATTCATAATACACCATTAAACTTGATTTAAAAGAAGTGGTCAAACCTAACCTCTATAGAAAAGTTTGATCCCTTGCAACAAATTCCGGAGTTAAGGAACTTAAGTTCTTTTACTTATTGTTGTTATTTTGGAGGTGGTGGGTCTGTGGTAAGTCTGTTCAAAATGCAATTCGTCTTTACTTAAAGAAGTTGTTATAAAGATGGCTGCTAAGAATATTAAATAGAAAAATGGAGAATTCTAACCAATGTTTCAAGGGTACTGAACTAAGGAATATAAATTGGATAGTTTTATAGATAAGTATTGTATAACATTTATAGTTGTCAATGCACTCCCGCCAAGCCTGCTACTACTTTTTATACAGTAAAAAAGTATCCTGAGTTCATTTTAATCCATGTCTTGTATACTCTGTCATCATCGTTGTACAGTGTGGGTGAAACTTTGTTGTACTTTGCGATGGTTTTGCATAGGACAAGAGTGCAGAAGTGAGAGTACATTGAGGGACTGAATTGGCTTGGACATGAGTAGATTATACATCTAGCAATTTTTTTGGCAATAAGTATTTATGCCAAAAATACATATACTGGATATAGATGCATCATCTATCTTTAGTATTCAAGCCATGTAGTCATGAGATTTGTAATTTTGTGTTGAACTTCCAAAAATCCTAGCGATGTTACCTGTATTTGGAGAACCTTCCTTGTATCAGATTCTGGAGGAAAAGGATTCTTATTCTGCTGTTTTTTATTCTTTTGG
>NC_028355.1:22339468-22520264 GCF_000741045.1 Vigna radiata var. radiata | reverse complement strand
AAGACCACATGTTAAGATACATTTCATTTTGTTATTGTGATTTTATTTCAGCTTCTGATTTTACTTTCACTTGTTGAATTGTTTCTAATATGAAAAATAGACTATCAAATCGTGTCATGAATTATAGTATTTGACCATTTACCAAAAGAATGAGTAAGAGCTGTATTTCTTGGCCTGGCGATAATGAAATTGTGTAGTAGAAAATCAGTCGTTTACATGCTTTTTATGGTATGGAATATTTTATACGACAGTTCATTACTTTCTATATAGAATTCAAATGAAATAAGTCTAAATTCATTGACCTGTTTTCTTCTTTCAAGTATTCTCATGGATATGGTGATTTTTCTGCAAAATGACTGTTGAACGAAACTTTAATGGTGGATTCATGATGACATTGCTGTATACATTTCTATTGTAGGTTAAAATGATAATGGCTACAAACCGACCTGATGTACTTGACCCTGCTCTCCTCCGTCCCGGTAGATTGGATAGAAAAATAGAAATCCCTCTGCCTAATGAGCAATCAAGAATGGAAATTCTCAAGATTCATGCTGCTGGAATCGCCAAGCATGGTGAAATAGACTACGAAGCTGTTGTGAAGCTTGCAGAGGTGAGTGCAGTTGGCTTGACTTCTTGAGTGGGTTTTGTTAACATGTGGTGCATGTCTAATGTATTTGTAAATTGTGCAGGGATTTAATGGGGCTGATCTTCGAAATGTCTGCACAGAAGCTGGAATGTCAGCAATTCGTGCTGAGCGTGATTATGTGATCCATGAAGATTTTATGAAGGTGAGTTCCTTGTTTAGTAAGTAAACTTCCTGTTTATTGATGGTTACGAAAGATTTATCAATAACTTTATTTATTACTTTGGTTCCAGGCTGTTAGGAAATTGAACGAGGCAAAGAAACTTGAATCCAGTGCACACTACAATGCGGATTTTGGTAAAGACTAGGAATCTATGCAAAATCCCTGCAGAGCCATGGATATATCTAGGCAGTGCAATTGGAGTTGGAAATACCTCGGGCAAGTAACTGAATTCGTAGAGATAAGCGTGATTTTCCCTTTGGGTTATGGTTTGTGTTATCCAAATTTTAAATTTGGGAGGATAACTTAATCAAACGGTAAAGGGATGTTCAATTGAATTGTATTTTATCGTTGCCCCACTGAACCCCTTTTATCTGGATTGTATTAGTGTGACTCACATGTTATACTGGATCTTCATGTGCACAATTTCTTTTATATCTAAAAAATTAAAATTGCTTAATTTTGCACATTGAATTGATTATCGGTTTATTGATTATTTAAATAACAGAATAGCTACCCGTTTAATTGTATAGCGTTGTTTTTCTGGATGTTATTATTGTATGTGGAGACGTTAAAACAAGTTTTTTTCGAGAGGAGAAAAGGGGTAAGCGGAGTTGTACATTATTCGCTCCTATAAATTTCAAAAATGGATGGGCTTTTTTTATTATATAGGTGTTGATATTATTATAACGTTTTCTGTAAAACACTGCGCTTAATTAATTGTGGTAATTTAGAAACTGCAAAAAGAGTTGTTTCCAAAGAAAAGAAAACTAAACAAAAGAGCTTTCCTCGAAAATATCCATTTCTTGAATTAAGTGCCCACAATTCTCGGCTGCGGTTTAACATACGGCGTTCAAGCAATCAATCTTCATCTGCCAATGTCTTCCTCAACAGGCGTATTCGTTTAACTGGCGATATTATCTACCTTGATTTCCTATTTTGATTTCTTGCAATGAATAAGACGCATTACTATTTTTAAAATTTGCTTGATTCAAAATTAATTTAAAAAATTACATGAATACAAGTATCAGAAATTATCACCCACCGGAATGATTTCTTTCACTTTCAATCTATCTAATACGAATGAGATTAACACTGATCACCGCATAGGATTTTTAAGCCGCAAAAGGTAGACTGAAGCAGAAAGAATGAGTGTTTCTACAACACCCAAGCGAAGCTTGTGTCCTTTGGCATCCTTGTGTTCGTCGGTGATAGGCTCTGGTTTTTAGAAAGTCTCATTCTGTATGAAGCACATCAACACGGTTGGTAACTTCTGCTGACAAGTCAAAATATATATATATATATAAAAACAATTCCAAACTTTTACTAGAGCTAGACTGCATATAAAAAGAACTGCTGCGACTAAACGCTATGGCTAGAGGAGCTCAGTCCTTGCGGTATCTGGCCCAAAAGCCCTTTTTTCTAACTGAATCATTCTCCAATAGGGACCGACTCCACTTTGATCCCAATAAAAAACGTCTTCTCAAGAAGGGCTTTCCAAATGAAGGTCTCCTCCTACTGGAGCTAGGCTCCATCTTTGAAACCACGTCTTTTAGGCGATCAAAAACATCTAACCCACCATCAAGGTAGCTATCAACTACTCGGTTTCTAGATATTCTATAGTTCTTGGCCTTGGTCTCTGATTCACTCCTAAGACCCTTTTTGGATAACTTTGACAAGTGCTTCTCTCCAATCATACAAACTGGACAAGCTGGATCACAATTATCTGCCTCTGATGTCATGGTCTCCAAGCATTCCGCGTGATAAACATGACCACACGCCAGTACAGCAACAACTGAGAGGTCACTGCTGCCCATAAATTTTTGGCTACCCCATGCAGTTCTCTCGGTCAAGAGCTTGGAGCAAGCCCCACAAGATTGTACGTCCATGGAGGGAGAATAAGAGAACCTGCTGCTTGTTCCACTCATCTTGTGACGACCTGAACCTGAATACTCGCTATCAAAAGACCACCTTTCCTTTTGAGATGAGACCACCATTTCAGAAAAGGTGCGCATGGACCAGCCATCAGATGAACCACACTGGGATCCTGATGCCATATCGTTGCTGCAATTAGAGAGTACAAACGATGGTCTGCCTTCAGAAATTGATGTGTCAGGTGATTTCAGACCCAGAATTCGACTATCAGAGATTTGTCTCGATAGTGGGTACCCGGGAGAACGATGAGCCCATCTGGATGGCACTGAGGTAGGAAGATTGTGATAATTATGATTAGGCATTAAATCTACGGTAGGTGTTGAGAAAACTGGAGATGTTGAACAATTTGGTATTGAACATTCTGCAATCTCTGGTGATTCGATCAGATTCTTCACCTGAGGAGAAATATAGATAGAGTGAGGCTAGTGCGATGAAGTAAAATGGGTTGCAATTCAGATAATGAACATTTATTTCTTTGTCAAATTTAGCAGTTCAAAACTCACCGCTGCAGAGCAATTACTTGTCACGGACATATCTGCAACAAGCATATAGAGGAAGATGAGAAATTAAATCCCAAACAAAAAAACATCAACCCACAATGCAGAGGGCATATTCATCCGGATGTCAGGTAGTAACACATGCCGCCAAAACAGAAAACCTTTTAGAGAGGAGAAATAAACAGGATGTAAGGCGATACGTGCTACAAAGAATAACAGTGTGCGGAACAGATCCTAGCAAACATAAAATCATGAAAAAGAAACTAAAAAACAGTAACATTGAAAAAACATCTTTATTATATTTTCAAAAAGAAAAAGAATCTAAATTGGGCATGGCCGATAAATGAACTTTTAAGCCCTCAATGCTACTTAAAAATGAAGTGCAAGGAACATATTGGTATAACCGATTCGGCCTTACATTCATCCTCACTTCTCCCCTTTGTGTGGTAGTGGGAGAAGGTACTGTAACTAATATTAGTTCATGTTTGGTTTGACATATTGGGGCCTTGGATCCATGTTTTAGATGTGAAAAATATAAACTATTCAAAGTAACTTCTGTTTGAATGTAAATTATTTGTCCACATTTTGATTTGATCCAAAGCCAAACCAAACATGCACTAAATGGCCAAAGCAATTCTAGACACCACTATACAACCTTATTAATAAGTATAGCTAAAGGTACAGAAAAAGAAAACCAAAAGTTGGGTTGGGTTTCAGCCAGAGGACTTAACTAAAAATTTCCTTATTGCCTCTGGTGGAAAGACAAAAGTGAAGCTTGAGAAAGTGAGCACAAAAAATTTGAGGATAATAGCGAAACTAATTTATTCATCAGCATTGATTTGAGGAACTGTCGTGTTCTAATTGTTCAAGTAAATCCCACTAGTAGACTTAAAATTTACCTGAAGATGGAGTTGTGTGATTTCTAGCCAAATACTCACGAACAGGGGACTTCAGAGATGTAGGTGTTACAGAATTCTCCAAGGTGCTTCCCCCATCAGAAAAATGACCTCTTTCAGAACTCAATGATCCTTTAAACTCCATGCTGGCATTTCTGCTGACTCCTCGAGATGTGTGAAAGGAAGGATTCTCAATCTCTCTAGCAACTCGGCCCCAACTATCCCATCGAAAATTCCATGATGGTGAACATACAGCATTTCTACGTACACTTTCACCTCCACTCCTGCTGGGAATAGTTTGATCCTTTGCAGCAACACAACAAGCTGATCCCATGTTAACTGCTGGCATACACAACACAACAGTCAATCTATCTTACATTCAAAGATACAAATTAAAATAAGGTAACTCAGAGACCAGGCAATGCAGAAAACACATCTACTTGCATATCAGAAGCAACCCAAATATTCCAACAATGAAATCTAATCCTATCTCCTTTTAAGAATAAACAAAATGAAAATTCAATTTAATGGTAACAAGTATTAAAAACTATCCAGATGTCAAAGTTCTAAATATAAAACAACAACATAATCATCTCATTTCCGTGCAACCAAACAATCAGTGAACATAACGACATATTCTTCAATTTGTAAAAAGTACTTATATAACAAACAAGAAAAGCCAATTAAAAAATAGATACTATGGGATAGCTATTGCATGTTATGGAATTATGAAAAAGACAGTCCCAAACATAAATTTGCATACAACTGAAACCCTCCTAAAAACCACAAGACAGTATAAAAGCTTTGATGAACATGACTCTGTCTTGTAAAATAGTGACAACCATGGAACATGTTCCCTAAAAAGACACCACAACCTTTCTCACTGCCACCAGTCCTAGAAAAAACACCTCCATAATAAATTAACCAAAACAGCTACAGCATAAATTCTAGAAGGGGGTCCAAGCATTCATACTCGGTTGAAAGTGCAACACAGAATCGCACTCCAAAACCAACACTGAGAAATGCTCAGTTAAATGCTATGCCTAAAGTCCACAAAACTCTAAAAAACATAAAAGTAAATAGAGATATTCACAGATAAAACCACCAAGAATAAATTGTTTTAGACAAAAAAAAAAAGGTTGCAATTTTTTATCAGGTAACCCGAATCACTTGTCCCTTAACAGAAAGAAAGACAAACAGTTCAGCCAGTAACAAAACAAGGCGTAGTTTCTGGTGTAGGATAAGAAGAAAATTTGTCAGCATAACAGCAAGAAGCTAGGGTTTTGGAGTGCTGAAAAGAGAAATTGATTAACAGAGAAGTACTAAAAGTAGAGAGGGAAAGAAAAAGATGAGAAGGAAGAAAAAACTAATGCTAGATTGCATTACCTCTTCAAATGAAAAGTTAGAGTCTTTTGGGAGAAATGAATGGAAACCATTTCCAATTAGTCATTTTCGGCTTCTTCTTCGCTCTATCTTTGCCTTTCAGCAGTGTACGGTGTTTGAGTGACACAGTCAGAGTCTGTTTAAGGCTCAGACTTTGACAACAATCGTTATCACGGCGTTAGGTCATAGTCTACGGCTGGAGGATGTTTGTTCAACACTGTGTTTCCTTCTTTTCCGGCTTTGTCTCTTCTGCCAACTTCTTCTAGTTTAAGAAAATAAAAACAAAAATTAATATATACTTTATTTTGTCTACCTATAATAAAATTCTAATTTATTTCTAATCAATATAAATTATATATTTAATTATTTTTATTTTTAATTTAGGTTTCACCACCTACAAATTACTTACTCATTCACACAGAGAGAACACGTTGCTAGTAATTTAGATGCAAAATTTTGACTTGTATTATTAGTAAATAACACTCATCCAGCCAAAATAAGAGTCAGGAAACAAATTTAGATAATATTGAAAAATAAAATTTAGTAAAATAAATAATGATGATGAGATTTGAAGAGTAAATTATAGCTCTTTTTTGGATATTTATATTTTAAATTTTAAATATTACTTTTTATATGATAAGTTCTTATTAAAGTTTAATAGTAAATTATATATAATTATATTTATTATAAAAATAATTACTAAAATTAATTATATGTTTTTTTATTAAATATTTAGTATGTTTATTTTTTATTTGACATAATAAAATTTTTATGTAAATTTTTAAATTGAATTAAATTCAAATAACTCATCTAAATTAACTCCTAAGATACTATGATAAATTAAACTGTTTGATATGATTTTTTAAATGTTAAATTTAATTTATACTCTAATATAAGCTTATCAACCCAATAAATGTTCAAATATGTTCAAGAAAAATATGAAAAAAATTATATATATGGATTAAAAAAATTAATATTGCTTAACATTATTATGAGTAAGTTCCAATAATATAGGGTTAAATATGTTTTTAGTCCCTATACTTTGGGGCGATTTTGGTTTTAGTCCCTCTTTCAAACTAAGGTATAATTTAGTCCTTCAACTTTAGAAAACTTTGGTTTTAGTCCTTTTACCAAATCTTTTTAATTTTATTTGTTGTTTCAAACCCGTTTCTCAGTTAACATTGAAGCAAAAATGTGTCAAACAGTGTAACCAATCCAAATGTTATAATGAAACGTGCTTGAGACAGCAAATAAAATTAAAAAAATTTGGTAAAAAGAACTAAAACCAGAGTTTTCTAAAGTTGAAAGACTAAATTGTACCTTAGTTTGAAAGAGAGACTAAAACCAAAATCGCTCCAAAGTATAGGGACTAAAAACATTTTTAACCCAATAATATACAAATAACATTAAATTTATATAAATAGTTTAAAATGTCTTTAGATATTATATAAGTTGTACATTTATTTAAATTATTAATCTATTCTTATTTTAGTATTTTATTACTAATAAAATAAAATATTATAATATATATATATATATATATATATATTTATATCAAAAAAGTAAATAATTGTAATAGTAAACGTATATAAAATAAATAAGGATAGTTTTTTACTACTAAAAATTAAAGAAGACTACTCCACAATATCATTAAGTGTATCACATCTAACTCTTTATCTGGTCACATCGTGAAGTGGTTATTACAAAAGAGACCAACAAGACACAAAAAGAAAAAAGAGTAAGTTAGTGTGTAAAATAATTATTCTAGACCTTAAGTCATATTAGAAATAAGTAAAACATGAATTAAATACAATAAATGATATAAATACATACAAATAGTTGATATTAGACTAAATTATCTCCATCCATGTCATTGACATTAGAACTCACTGGAGGTGTGCACCTGAAGTGGTTTACAGGCTTTTCAGAGTCATAACCTCAAGGGGTTATCACTTGATCACATACAAGGTTAATCTCATTCACACCCAAGACTAAACAATGCTCATAAACCTATAACTACTTTCCATGACATAACACATTATACTTTATTTGACTGTGAATGATTAGTAAAGCGTCAAAATATCACCTTATTAAATCTCATCATTACAAAAAATTTCTACACACACACACACTCTTAATGGTCTGCGCTCGGTTGTGTCTTGTTGTCGCCCAATGCCAAAACATTTGCATAATACAAAGTTCAACAATACAAACTTAACTTGCATTTAACGGTCTGGAATTAAAATGCTTTCAGACCTACACAATGAAGTTGATGCTCGATGCTAGTCTGCACCGCTCAATGTTATATCAAATATCAACAATTTCATTTTTGTGTTTTTGAGGGAAATTAAACTTGTTTAATTGATCAAATTGGTACTCATTTCTCAGTACATTGGATTAAAACACTTTTAAACATAGAAATTCATACCAATTTTTCCAATTATTCATACTATAAACTTTCTCAATCACACAAAACCAAGTAAAAACAATCAATTAGGAAACACTCATTCTAACTATACAAATCAATTTAGTCACACACATAAATCAGATTCGTCATAACACCCAATTTCATTCTCAAAACAAAATCAATCATCAACACGCAAAACATCAGATTTATCAAACTCACGCATATAAAAACAATTAGCTTCTAATACATAACCCAACAAATCACAAGATCCTAATCGGTGAAACTCCTCTCAACTTGCAAAATGTTCTATCTATACATAAAAACACCACACTAATGTCAGGACATACCATTGTGATCATTGGTTGACAAAGACTCATATAGATGATTAAAAGACGCATGCAAGTGGAAAAAGACTCACATGCAATAAATAACAAAAAAAAAATGTTGAAACTCGTCTTACGCGAACAAAGAAACTGATTATTCTAAATTGAAGAGCTCGCTACAAGGATCAATCGTATGATTGTAGTTCTTTAATCATACAAGTAAAGATAAAGAGCTATCAAAGAGAAGTAAAAAGACTTTAGAAAAATAATTTTTGAATAGATAATTTGTTTTAAAATTATAAAATTAATTGATGACAAAATTATTTATATTAAAATATTTTAATTTTAAAATAATCAAATCTCACTAATTTTAAACCTTTAACATTTGTGAAATAACATTTTATAAGTATTTAAAATTAACATTAATATTGATTGAGCATAATTCAGTTTTCAAATAAAAAAATTTAAAATAACATATTTATTTGTTTATTTATAATGTTTTATATTAAATGTTTTTTCTTAAATATTGTTTTATTGTATGGTCGGAAGACCCTGAATGATAAGGAGGAGCGGACGACCCAAAACGTTAGATATTCAAGTCTAAGCGAAATAAACGCAAGACTTGTCAGGCCAGAATTAGTAGAGATCGAACGACCGATCTCAATGGCAAATACCTCTTAAGAGATATCAAGAAATAGAATTAAAGGTAAATATCAATTAGTGTAATGAGTTGAGATTGAGCCCTGATTAAGATTCCATAATCATAAGCTCATTCTAGAAAGTGATAAATAGAGGTGAAAGATAAAAGGTATGCGATCGCATTTATTGTGAATTTAAGACTTTGTTGTGACTCCCGTTCAGACTATCTACTGACGGAGTACCTTTAGCAGGTATACTCGACTAGTCTGAAGTGCAAACGAAGGAAAATTTGGACTAAAGGCAGATATAGTTACCCAAACAGTCAAGGAATAAGCATGAATGTGTGTTTGTAGAAGTCATTTAATTCTATATCCGAAACAATTATATTTTAGAATGCTAGTTTCTCTCTTATTAGATGATATTATTCGATAAGTCATAAAGATGTTTGTCATTATTTTTATGGATTTTAAAATTTATCTATTAAAATAGAGAAAAAAAAATATTGCTTATAAAAAATAATACGAATTTAGTTCACTTATAAAATTTTGCATAAAAAATTACTATCAATCAATCAGATCGAGTTTTGATATTTTATTATAAAATCAACAATTTTACTGTATGTGATCATGTGAGATCAAATAATAGTGTAAAAGATCATAAGAAAAAAACTTTCTTCATAAATAATAAGCAATGGCTAAGAGGCTGTAGGGTGAGCAAGGAGGTGAATTATAGCTAGTAAAAATTAAATAAAAATAAAAGAGAAACAATAAATGCATCAACTAGCCAACAGAAATCAAATACTTAATGTTATAGATGAAAATTTGAAATAAAAAATTGTAGGCCGTGGCGTTAACAATTTTTTTTTTTTTTTAATTTGGGTTGTAAAATTTTGTCCTTATTTGCTAAAAAAGAATTAAAATTTTAAACTAATGATATTTTTTTTAAATAAGATAATGAAGATGATAGAAAATGATAAGATAATGAAAGTCAGTATCGAATAATGGAGAATTGACGTAAAGGGTCGCAGTGAGTTTTATTTTTTGTATTTTGAATTAAACTTGAAATTCAATATCAATCATTGTTTTCCACGTGAAAGGTAATATGACCGTAGTGCTCTTTTATTTAACTACAAAAATCTTAAAAGAGAGATCATGTTTAAGCGCAAAGCGTTTGATTGCTACTACTATGTTTAAGCTTTCTTAGCTGAATAAAGTGCTTTTTCAGATGCACCGTGTTTTCATCAAACAAACAAATTCAAAACCCCAAGTACACTTCCACAACTTTTAAACCATTTCATGTTTTTTTTTTTAAAAAAAAAATTGAGCGAAGAATAGGACAAAGATAAGGAAAATGTAAAATTAAAATGAAAAAAAAACAAAGTTGTTTGATAAGTTAAAAGTAATAGAAATTAATGAAAAAGCAAACTAATTTTATTTATTAGATTTTAATTATTTATTACTATTATTATAACAAGTAAAATAATTTTTAAAAAATTATCCTTGATTCTTTATTCTAATCAACGAAAACAAATTAAGAATGTGTCCGATAATGATTTTGTTTATTTTTTATTTTTTAAGTTTCTTCATTGTTAATCTTTAACCATGTAATTAATTTATCTATTTTAATTATTCAGTGTATCGTATGATCGATTGATCTCTTGTTAACATAATGGTTAACATTTTTCATAATATTAGAAGAATGTCATTTTTAATATGAAGTTTATATAAATTCGATAACTTTTCGGTAAGACGATTGATGTGATTACGATTAAGACCAGTTGTGTAAATCTAATATATTTTCAGATAAAATACATTTATTGACTTTTGGATGATGATTAGGTAAGTTCTAATTAAAAACCTGTTTCAAAACCTAAAAATAGAGATAGATAATTACATTAATTGTAAATTTAAAATTGTATTATAATAGTATACCATCACATATAACTAACTTGAACTCATAGTATCTTTAACAAATACTTACTTATCTCAAAGTTTAAAGATGAATAATTGATAATATTTATAACACAAACTTAAAACTAAGTTAAATAATTAACATGAGAATATGAAATAGTGTTAAATGTAATTATGGACCTCACATAACTTACTTTTAAAAAAAAAATTTACACCCACAAAATATACAAATTTATGCTGAATTTAAAGTTGGTTATATCCTTTAAATGGTTTAATAGAAAATTAAATAATCCCACCTAATTAACAAATATGGAAACAACTCCACCCGAAGAAACTAAAGCACACATAATAATAATAATAATAATAATAATAATAATAATAATAATAATAATAATAATAATAATAATAATAATAATAATAATAATAATAGTTTGAAAAATAAATATCCTTTAAAGCAGAGACAATGTAGATGCATTAATAACATATATGTAAATATAAATTACAGGAGCACTGAAATCTTTATTTGGATGAAAGTAAACACGAGCTGACACAGTTGAAGATGAGTGTGTCCCTTTCATCGAGCACTTGGCACAGAT
Organism: Vigna radiata var. radiata; assembly: GCF_000741045.1. Classification (NCBI taxonomy): domain Eukaryota; kingdom Viridiplantae; phylum Streptophyta; class Magnoliopsida; order Fabales; family Fabaceae; genus Vigna; species Vigna radiata. The sequence goes on along the minus strand of NC_028355.1, from coordinate 22,508,875 downwards.
TTTGCTTACCCATCTCCCACTTCCTAACCAAAACTACATTCAACTTTCTTCTTTCTTTCTTCTCAGGTCCATAGCTTCAAACAACACAATTCACCACTGAAAAACAGGTTGGTTGAGACAGACCGTGTTGCTAAAACATTCTGAACTTGTTAGATAACAGTCCCTTTCGTAGGAGGTGGTTGTGTTGATGATGTCCACGATGATGTCGTTCAGAGATTGGAGCCGTTGGTTAAGCTCACCCATCTGGGCCCTCAAAACGCAATTTTCTGCTTCGGTTTTCAGATAGTGTTGTGTGGTCGTGTCTATGGTCGCCATGATTTCTATGTTCTCCTTTGTGAACTCTGACACTTGCTTCCTGAGGTCTTCCAAGTGGTCACGCTTTCGCATCCGAGATCTTCTCGCGGATTCACGATTCGATTGTTTTCTCTTGTTCTTTCTCTCGTCCAACGTCAGAACCTGTAAATCTCCTTCGGAGCCGGAGCTTTGAATCTTAGTGCAAATAAAAGAGTTTCCACTTGATGATGCCATGGAAAAGATGGAATGATATTGTACAGAAACGAAAAAAAGATGAAAAAACAATTCTAAGACGCAGGACCCAGAGATGACACTGATAATTTACACGTCAGTTATATAATACATGAGATTAATGAAAAAACATAGAACCAGTAGAGGAAGACAACAGAGAAAGATTGAACCAACTGGGTCCTGCGTCTGAAGGAGGAATTTATCATAAACCTAAAACCGGAACCAAGGGTTTCACTGGGAACTTGAAACATTAACATACAGATATCATCAAAGGTTGAAGATGGAAAGAGAAGATGAATAGGTAGAAAAGAAAAAGATGAAGAAGAGAAGGGGAAGTTGTATAGGTGAGTAGGGGCAATTTATAGAAGAAGATGTTCATTAGGAGACACACTGAAAAAGAAAATAGTTTTCAAAATCAAAGGTTGGAAAAGTAAAGCATAAGAGCAAATGAAAGGAGGAAAAAGCAAAAAGCATTGGAATCTCCTCCAACGTTTGGTGGAAACAGAGACTTAACCCCTCTTTTATTTTATTACAAAAAATGTTCTTTTATTTTATTTTTTTTTATTTCCCACGACCTAAAATATAAACTGCTTTTATCGTTTAATGATTTTGTGAATATGAACTTAGTTAGCGTAAAAATACTTTTATATCTTTATTTTTGTATTATATGTTTTTTATATATTTATATTAAAAATAAATAAAATATAAAATAAGAAATTATATGATCAAACATAATATTGTTATATCAATTAATTATTTTAATTTGTAGTGTGTGTATTTTATTCGTAATTTGAACTTTATTACAATTTATGATAAGATGTTTAATATATCACATATTTCATATTATATCTGCCAATGTTTTTCTTCTTGGAAATAAAAATAAAAAATAAGCAAATTTAACATTATGCTCAAATCATAACATTTGTAAATTTTTTTGTCAGCATTTTCCTTTGTAAATATGACAATAAGAAAAGTTAGATAGGATATTAGGTTTTGTTTGAATACATCTTATGTTAAAGAACTTTAATTATTTTTAGTTGGATATAACTACTGTGAATAAAATTATTTTATATGTTTTTAAAATGATTATTAAATAGAAAAAACTGCGTATGTTTTTCAAATTTTGTTTACTTAAAAAATACGTTTTAAGAAAAATAAAATAAAATAGTAGTTGATTAATTTTTCATTGATTAGCTTAAAATAAATTTATAACTTTTGGTGGATTTAATTTATAGTGTAAAACAATAATGAAAGTTATAGGCATCAATGCATTATGATGTATAATCTGCTATTAAAGCTTCATGTGACTGAAAAATATTTTCCAATCCAAGCTTTTTGTAACAAAGAAATTTCCCTTGTTTTGTAGGTGAAATTTTTATGTTGGGTGAATGAGATAATTTGGTTCCATCCCGTTATCACGAGTTGGTTATTTAGTGAGTCAATCTAATTCGATTTACTTATTAGCGAGTTGAAAAAACTTGGATTCACTCTGACCCACCACGAGTTGATGGATTAAACGGGTTGACTCACTTGATCACTTAATTATAAGAGTTTTTTAAAAGAAAAAAGAATTATGTATATATTTTTTAATTCAAATCTAAATAAGTTTTTATCTAAAATGATGTTAAACTCCAAATACAGTTTAAAATAAAAAAAATATTATACAATTCATGCATAATCAGAAAACAAGCACAAAAGGCAAACAAATAAGTTTTTAATATTGATAATTTTTGTATCATTTGTCCATTTAGAGTATTGGAGTCTTTAATAAATAAATCTATAATAATTTTCTCTCTTATAAATATTTTTTTATCTCCATCTACAATATAACAAAAAATACTAACTAATAATATTAAAATATAAAATATAAAATAATTAAATTAAATTACGTGAATTGGTAAACGTTCACCACGAATTCAATCTGAATGAACTTAATTCTAAGTAAATCGGATTGAAAAATAACTCATAAAAAAAATTACATTTTTTTCAAACTGACTCAAACTCGTAATAGACCGAATTAACTTACGAATTCCAATATATTTTCACAACACTACGTCGTGAACCTTTTTGAAAGTTATGGAAGCTGCCGGAGCAATAACATATAAAAGAAAAAAATATATATTGACGATACAACACTTTGGTTGTGTCTCAAAAGCTAACACGATTGATATCTACTTCATAAATTCATATCCCTCTATCAAACTTTAGTAAGTGTTGTCAAAATCTGACCTTTTTTCAATTTGACGTGCTAATGACATGGTTCTTGGTCTTTTATCATTACTTATGCTTTGGTAAATAATTTCAGAAAATAAACTAAAAGCAACTTTTAAAAACCATAAATTTTCTTGACCTTTTATTTTATTTTATTATTTTTAATTAAACAAATGTAGCCTTTCTAATTAAGTGAATGGTACTTTAATAATGAAAATTCATTCAAATGAGAAATATGGATTTCTTTTCGTTTAAAATTGGTATTGCGTAAAGGGTATGTGATTGCTTAACTGTGAAAAAGCTTTTCTCAATAAAACAAACAAAAACGAATTCCTTCAAATGATACATACTTAATGACATAGTATTATATATATTAAATATTAAATGTATTCATACTGTCACTATCTAAACTTAACAATACATTTAAAAAAAACATCTTAAATTTGATTTTTGTAATTAAAAATGTGAGGTAATTCAATTTATTAGGAGGATAATGATATTTAGACAATATTTTTTTGACAACATTTAAACATCATTTATGTGTCATTTTGTGATTGGTGTATGGTGGTATTTATGGTTATTATTATTGATTGTGAAGTAATTTTGGATCAATCACAGAATGACACGCAGATAATATTCAAATGTTGTTAAAAAAAAGTTATCTTAAGTATTATCTTTAAATTAAAAGAAATGAATGAAGTTGTTTACAAGATTGTTAGAAATTTGACAATAGAGACATAGTTTAAAAAAGAAAATATATACCATTTGAGGGAAAGGCATAAGAAAGAAAGTGGAGGGAATAATGCCAAAACCCAAAAACATTGGCTGCATTATTGAATAAGGAGATCAATCACTATAAATGGATATACCATATATTCGTTAGGTGTGCAAACACTTCAACCATCATACATTCAATAGCATAAGTATTAAACACATTGCACTTTTTCTTTCTAAAATTAACTAAACATATACTACACAACTTTAATTATTTATAAGCGTTTCGATTCTAACTTATCAGGCTCAATCATTATATATATTAAAACAAGTTATAAGTAAACATATATTATAGTTATTTTTAAAAAATATCTCAAAAACTAAAAAAAAAAATTAAACTACACTTGATGTCAATTTCTAAAAGATATAAAACTATAAAATGTGTTAAAAAAATAACAAAATTAATGATTAACATTCAAATACTTACGCAGTTTAATATAAGGGTTAAATATGTTTTTAGTCTCTATACTTTGGGACGATTTTGGTTTTAGTCTCTTTTTCAAACTAAGATACAATTTAGTCCTTCAACTTTAAAAAACTCTGGTTTTAGTCCTTTTTACCAAATTTTTTTAACTTTATTTGCTGTTTCAAGCACGTTTCATTATAGCATTTGGATTGTTTACACTTTTTGACACATTTTTGCTTCAATGTTAATTGAGAAACACGCGTTTGAAACAACAAATAAAGTTAAAAAAATTTAGTAAAAAGGACTAAAATCAGAGTTTTCTAAAGTTGAAAGACTAAATTGTACCTTAATTTGAAAGAGGGACTAAAACTAAAATCGCTCCAAAATACAGGGACTAAAAACATATTTAACCCTTAATATAATTATAATATATACTAATGGTAGAACTATTTTATTTTCATTTTTTAAAAACAATTTATTTATACTTTTAACATTTATTTTAAAATAACAAAGTCAAATAAAATAAAATAAATGGAGAACCAGTCTTGTTAAGAAAACCACATATGTTCAATTTTTATGGATATAGCTTATTTTGCAAGTCATTCTTATTTACTTATAACTTGTTTTAATATATATTGGGAAAAAAATTTAATACATGCTATTAAGTTATAACAATTATTTTACCAGTTGAGTTAAACTCTCTTAAATTAACTTATAACTTGTTTAATTAAAATAAATGTGTGCGACGGTGTATCTATTTCTGTTTTTAATATCATTTATCAAAATATTATTTACATTAACATTGGAATTTATAATGTATAACTTATTATTTTTATTTTTACCTTTAATATAGTTTATTTTTTTCTGGTTTCGTAATGTATAATATTTTAATGATTGCATTGTTTTATATATTTAAAAAACTAATTTATCAAGTACCTTTTCTTATATAAATAAGATAAATAATAATTTTCAAAAGTATTCTAAAATTTTATATCTTTATTTCAGTTCTAAAATACAAAATTCGTGACGTGATTTAAAATCCTAGACTGTGAATCATGTTAACAATGACTTTTATATTCTTTTTTTTTTCTTTTAAAAACAAATTGCTTTTGGAAACTCTAGAGCTTGTGTGTGTCAAAGTTCTTTTCTCTGTCCTTGTTAAAATGACTTTCAGAAAAGTTTCAAATATAAAAGCAGCGTTATTCGAATTATTTCTTATTTCTTATATGTTTTTTTTCAGGTAACAATATTAGCTAAGAAAATACTTATATCATACGAATTTGAATTTTCAAATTAATCAATAAAAATGTGATTGTAGTTCTTTCATTATTAAACGCAGTTGAAATTTTTACAGTATATTTATAACATATTATTTTTTATTTTGGCAGTTGGAACTGTCAATTAAATTTTTATGATTAGAAAATTAAGTCTTCCACTCTTGTTTTATTAGATTTCTCTTTCTTTGTATAATAACATTATTATTTGATGTATTAATTGAATATAGACACTTGTATTTTTTTTTATTTGACTTCTTTTACATTCATATTTGATTTAATGAAAATGTTTTCTTTTTGTGATTATTGTTGTAATTTGTATGTTTTTTGTTCCTTATAATTCTTTCAAGTTTAGAAAAATTATTTCTATTTATATATTTTCGTATTTTTTTTATTGTTGTGGTGTTGATTTTCTATCAAAATAATACTTAATATGATTTATTAAAAAAAACATAAACAAATTAAACATATATATAAAAAGAATAGCGACAGACATTTTGCAATTTTTATTTTCTGAATCCAGTAAATTGTAACGAAATCAGTGCTAAAATTTTAGACTCCTACCCATTTTTTCTTTTGAGTAAATAATGATAAGAAGAAAAAAAAACTTTAACAAAGTTATTTTCTTATTATAGTCACAATATTCTCTTTTAGATTGACTTGTTCTCCATACAAGAACAGTTGCATGACAAAAAAGAAGAAGCCCACCTTCTATAATTAATTGCTTATTATAAAAGAGTTTCATTATATAATATTTCGAAATGTCTCATGACAATGACAAACACTTAACTGCACATAAAGTTTCTATTATGTTTTGTTGCTTAACTTTTAATTTTTCTACTTTAAATTTAATTTGATATATAAGATTAAACGTATAAAAGAATATAATTTTTGTAGTACGAAGTTTTATATAAGCAAGTATACGAATAAAAGAAACTACACTGATGTGACAGTTAGATATCAAACCAATTTCTGTAAATTTTGTATTTTTTGGAATTTTTTATATTTTTATATTTGTCATAAAAAAGGAAAAGAAAAGAAAAGAATTAACTTGTAATTTATGGTGTATCTCATTTTCTTATCATCTTTTTGAATCAATTGCATTACATCTAGCTTCTTTTTCTCTTTCTTTTTCTTTTTTATCTCTTGTTTCTTATCCTACTCCTACACACATAAAAATGTTATAGGTATTTAACATTAGCAGTAAAATTGTGTAGGTAATAGGAGCTCCTTTTTGATTGATTGATTTGAAGATGGTGAGTGTTTCCATAAATGTGAAGGGAGGGGCAAATTATTGTTGATAAAGGGAAAAGTGAGTGAGGTAGGGTTTCCCAAATTGTTGTAGCTCATGACTGAAACTGCAATAAAGTGGTCCCTTCAATATGGGAACCTCACAAAAACAAATGCAATATTTTTAACAAAAACAAATGCAATATTTTGATGGATAAATATGTATATGAATAATTGATGATGAGTTTGTCAATAAATATGAACATTTAATGTGTTTGATGTAATTTTAGAAATTTTGTATAGGGATTTTATAGTAATGTTTTCTTTAGTATGCATATTGATGATGTGAGAGTTCAAATGTTAAAGGTTATTTTAAATAAAGTAAAATGAGGTATGTGGTGAAAGAACTGTAATCTAAGAGTTTTATGAAACAATATGTATTCTATATTTATATAACTGTGACCAACACAATACAATGGAAGTGTTTTTTTTTTATAAAGTTTGTGTGAAGTAATGAGAAAAATGACAAAGTCACTAGGTCAAAATCAACCTGAAATAAAGAATGATATAGCTATGAAATGAGAGTAATAGAACACATAAGTTTTATAAAAAGAAGAATTATCAAGGAGAAGAATCATATCCAGATCATGTCCTCTCTTAATGTTGAAAATCCTTTAAAAGCACATTTTGTTTTCAATGCCTCATGCTTTTTCTTCATTCTTTAATTTCCTTATCACCCTCCACGTGCCTTTTGTCCATCTCCACGTGTCTCTTTTCCATAACCAACTTTCTCGTGTTTTTATATGTTACATTTTATCTGTCAAAGATGATAAGTGACTAATATTTTGTGTAGTATGGTGAAACTCGTTAACAATGACTCTACAAAATAACAAAGGCTATTACAAGTACACAACTTTCTAAGATTTCATATCAATGTTTGTATTTGGATAATTAACCATAATACGAGTCTTTATATGTGATATGGTTGTTTTGATGAACAAGTATGATAATATCTCTATATTTGTTTTATGAAGACTTATTTTCATATTAGTTTACCATGTTGTTTCTTTTGTTGTGTGTTTGTTTGTTCCTTTTACAATTATCACTTTTGGTGCAAGCATGTGAGGAGTAAACATTGAAACATCTGATAGAGAATAATAATATTACGGAGTATTCTTTCTTATCATCTAGTAAGTTTCTTTAGTTGCTTTAGATATATTTTATTATTATAGTTATTTTTTTAAATAATTATATTAATATTATATATTTATATATTAAAACAATCTATTTCGTTAATCTTGTGATGTTTTATTTTATAAATTATATGGGATTAAAATTGAGATATTACTTATTTCTATATTTTTTTAACGTTAGATAATAACTAAAATTTCATTATGTTAGTCAAATTAATTTTTTAAGAAAATAAAATATAGATAAAAATGAACTAATTATAGTTGTGATATAATTAAATAGTTGAACTTTTGTCATTAATTCTATTATGTTCTTCCTTTATTTGGTGGGTCTGTGAATGAAATATGTTTTTTTGTTTAAGATTTGATATTTGATTGAATGTGGAGTTTTATTCTATTTATTAAAGTGTTAAAGAAAACATTTTGTTTGTAGATACGTTATCTCTAAGAGGAGTTAATGTTAACATCTAGTAAATAAAATGCTTGTTTAAATATATGAAGAATGTAGTAATTAAATTGTATGCATATGAAATTTAATAGATATACCTTTTTGGAATTATGTAAAGTGTACGCGGCATTGATAATTAATTGGAAGATGTTTGACCATATACTTATTATCTTGAAATATTTTTACTATATTTAGTGTTAAATTTTTTTAATAAATTCCTAAATGTGAGAAAATGTTTGTTCAAGTCACATTCAAAAAGCATATAAGAATTATATATTCTCATTATTTACTATCATTCAAGTAATTGCACGATGCTCAATCAGTATAATGTAAAATTTTTACATTTCACGTAATTTATGATAGAGGGTATAATATGTTATCTGATGAAAATCAAATATGTTTTTTTCTTTGTACTTATTTTCTGAATACCATATGACCATTACTGGACATGGAAACAAGAATGAAGAGTGGTTTTTTTTTTTTTCGTGCATTCTATATTTTTTTTCTACATTCATTTATAAAAAAAATCGAAGTACTCTAAAAATAAAAAATAATTTCAAATTGCACAAACCAAACTGAAAACAAAAATAAATTTTAAATTGTGTAATTTAAAAATATTTTTTTTTTTAAAAGTTGAAGAAGATTAAGAAAAAATCAAAATTCTAATTACACAATACAAAATTACTTTACTTTTAATCCTTAAGTTACTTTTAGTTTTTGAATTATACAATATAAAAATCATTTTTCCTAATGGTTTATGAATTATAAAATCAAAAAAGTTTTTTTATTTTTAATTTATGAATCGTATAATTTAAAAGTCATTTTTTATTTTGAAAAAGCATATTCAAACTGTATAATCTAAAGGTAAAAAAACATAGTTTTCATTACATGAGGATGTAGAGAGAAATGTATGGAGGTACAGAAAGAAATTACTGCATTTTTATTGGGCCAAGTTAATAGAGACAGAAACCCAACAAGATACTACCCAAGAGCCGTATAAATTTTATGCAAGCCTGCATTTGTTAATAATCAATAACTATTAGTATATAAAATATTTATATATCATCTTTCAAACTAATTTAATTATTTATTTTTAGTTTAAAACTGTATATGTATGTATTTTATTTTCTAATTTATTTCTAAGATCATCAAAATAAACATATGTTTATTATTTTAAGGTAATACAATATTTTCATTTGTATTGATATATTTTTCCATCATAGTAATTAATTTGATCATAAAGAATAGAAAACTCAATTTGAAAAAGGCCCATCTCAAAACAATAGGAGAAAAATGAAGAAACTAGACCCAAAAATAGAACAGAAAAGTATTGACTAACCGCAATGCTAAAGACATAAGTTACTATTTTCACAATAACTATTATTATAAAGTCACCGCTTACAAAATTTATTACTATCTCTATCTCTGGTGACTATATTTTGAAGTGATACATGCTTATTAAGTACACAATGCGTGTTTTTAAGAAAATTATCACTTGATATTTTTTCTAAAAAACAAAAAATGTGTTAAATTTTTTGAAGTAACAAGCATTTTAAGACAAACTATAACACGAAAAGTGTCATATCAAGCAAGAGAGGGTATTCAATTAGCTCAAGCGAGAAACAACATATTTCCATCACAAACGTTAGAAAATGCAATTCCTGATACGATCAAGCATTATTAGTTTTGGCTAAGGTTGCTAAGTTAACAGTCAAAGTTTGTGGACAAACCTAGACAGGTAAAAAGGAATTAAAAAATAAGGTTACAAGTTCATCAGATGTTTTGATAAGTGTGGTTGAACTAATCTGATTTACCAAAATTCCTGTCTACCGATTTGAGATCTATCACATACACAGGCGATTAAAAAATTGTATTACCAGTTTACAGAAAAAAAAAATTGTAGTTCAAGTTTCAAACAGTAAAACATATTATTGATAAACATTAGACATAGTATACAAAATGGTTTATGCATGACACTAGAACATGTTTATGTACAATAAAGGAGGCAACTACAATACAGAGTTGAGTACAAATTCAATCTCTCAACATGGCGGTTAAAGACTATATAGTGTATCATCAGCAGTAACACTTTCTTTAATATGATAATGTTTTTGCTGTTTCTCTCTACTTTCAATAAATAGAAAACAGGGCATATAATGAGCTAACCCACGACAACCCCCTCCTAATTATTCGATGCAAGTTATGATATTAGAACTACCTTGGCACCAACAAAAAGAAACATAACAACCATTGAAGGGAAGAAGTATGATCAGCACAGCCCTGCACTCTCTACAGCAGCTTCAGGATGGTAATGAAGCATTTCTTTCCACATCATCTCCCTTATCATCTCTTCCCCCAGATCCTCATCAATGTCAAGATCAATTGGAATCACAGCTGGGGGGTCACAGTTAGGATCGTAAAGAGGGGCCATGTAAGGGTGTTGAAGCGCTTCAGTGACACTGATCCTCTTTGTTGGATCGAAAACAAGCATCTTTGCTAGAAGATCAATTGCCAAAGGATGTGCATTAGGATAAAGTCGCGAAAAGGGGGTTCCAGGAGAAGAAGGAAGTGATTTGATATACTTTTTTGCCTTTGGATTATCAATGAACTCGATGTCCTCCTCCCTTTGACTACCAAGGATATTGATGATCAATTTCAGCTGGTTGAGACACTCTGAACCAGGGAAAATCGGTTTTCGACCAAGAAGCTCAGCAAAGATGCATCCAACCGACCAAACATCAATTGATGTCCCGTAGTTGTCACAGCAGAGTAGGAGCTCTGGTGCCCTGTACCACCTTGTCACAACATACTCGGTCATGAACTGGTTCTTGCTACAGTTAATTCTTGCTAACCCGAAATCACATATTTTTAGGTCACAATTTGCGTTGATCAGAAGATTTCCAGGTTTCAAGTCACGATGAAGGATGTTAGCGGAATGAAGATATTTCAAGCCTCGTAGCAACTGCAGATGAGAACATTCAATTAGTGCATTCAAGCACCAGCTAAGCAACACAAAAAAAGAACCCTATAAATGTGCCACAACATGATTGATGTCAGTTATTCAGGAAGAACTACACTTTTAGAAGATCAAGGGGAAATTTAACAGGCAAAGGGGTAAAACGCAACAAAATCAAGAAAAACTAACTCTTTCAAAATTACAAGAACACACAACTTTGTAATTATGCACAGCCTTGTACCAAAATCCCTGTAAAAGATTGTCACAAACATAAAAACAAGTTTAACACGCCTGCTTTGTGCTCAGTGTCAACTCTACAATACTAAACATTCACAAACAGTTGGCAGTAGGGCATTGAAAACCGTGTGCTTTATGATATCAAAATTGACAAAGAAAACAAGAAAATATTATGGAATTACACCAACAATGGACCAAAGGTTCATACCTGAAAGAGGAAATACTGGCAGTGATCATTAGACAGTGCTTGAGAAGACTTAATAATCTGGTGCAAATCCGTGTCCATGAGTTCATAAACCAGATAGACATCCTTGAAACTATTCCTATGAACAGGCATCATGATATCCTTCAAAGCAATTACATTCTCATGGTGAAGGTGACGAAGAAGCTTGAGTTCGCGCAAAGTTCTCAAAGCATCAATCCGGTTCTCAAAGGCATTCTGTATTTTTTTTATGGCAACCTTCTCATTGGTCTCTTTATTCACAGAAGAGCACACGATCCCGTATGCACCGCGACCAATGGGCTTGATTGGCACGTACTTTGAATCAATCTCGAACAGAGCTTGCCACATGGAGAAATAATGCTTCCCTTCATTCTTGATTCCATTAGGAGGATCAACAGGAGTAGCCATTTTCTACAAATTAAACCGATGGTTTTAACCAATCATCACAATTCGGAAACTTGCAGTGTTCACTATTGACTGGTAAGGTAAGTGTACAGAATCATAAACATAGAGTGGGGTAAGTTGTTGTTGGTGTATCATTATAATAATTTCCCCCCCAAACACAATTAATTAAGAGACTCTTGAAAGCTTTATGACTAACCTACCAAACTAAGAACCTAGATCCGTATCAAATTTTCATTTAATTAATCTCAAGTTGAGAACATGCAGAGATCTGTACCAAATAGAACGTCATGTGGAGAATTTCAGGTTCAAACACAGAAACACACTCAAGAGTAATTATTAATTAACAAAAAGAGAAAGAGAAAGAAAAACCAGTTTATTTACAAATGTAGAAAAAACGTAAGAGAAAAAGGTTACCTTTTATTTGAAAAAAAAAAAACTTTATTACCACAGTGACGGTGGCGAAGAATCGGGTCTCATAGGCCCAAAATTTATTGAGAGAAGGGTGAATCGGAATAAAAGAGAATTTAAACAAGTTGGAATGCAGACTGTGATGGGGGCTGCATAGGTTTTATCAGCGATCGAGATTCCTAAGGTTGTCGCCTCAGATGTTTGGAGTTTCTGAATGGAACTGCATATCTCTTTCTCTCTCTCTCTCTCTTTCCCTAACGAGAGTCACACACCCGCCTTTCGCTCCAGTACTCGCACCTAGCACTACCTTCTCATTTTTTCCTTCTCTTTCTTTCTTGCATCATCTTTTTGCGTGATACTCCTTTTTGGCTACACCATTTCTTTTTTTACAAAATAAATTGATAATTATATTGTATTTAGTTTGTTGGATTCCGCCACTTGATTTTTATGCTTTGAAAATCCTATTTATAATTTAATTGCAACTAAATAAAGTTATTAATTAAAATTTACTTGTTTGATTGGTCCACTACATCATCATTAAAGATTTACCTGGTTATTACCGAATGCTTGGCGTGGAGACAACGTTAGCGTGACAGTGTTAATTTGAAAAAGCCCCTCCAAAGTGTTTTTAAGATAATTTCTACACGTTTTTCATATGATCTTAATAATATAAGTTGTTACAGATAATAAATCTCATCTAATCTATAATCTAAGCAAATCTACAATTAAAATTTTGAAATTAAAGATACAATCTTTATCAAAAAACTGAAATAAATAAAATAAAATAAAATCTTTATCTTTACAATAAATATTCAAAACTGAAGTAAAATATCCTTGTTAAATAATTTAATAGAAAAAAGAAGTGAAAATAATAAAACGACACGAGTCAAATGATGCTGCCACCTTCTGGGCCTGGGTCGTGCGTGGCAAAACGGCAATGTCGTTTGTTTGTAAGCGTGGACAAAGTAAAGAAGGAGGACATGAGTTGAGTGAGTTGAAGACAGAGAAAACTGAAGAAGAAGAAGAAGGAGGCAAAGATGATATTGCAGTTTTTCGTTCTTTCCCAGAGAGGCGACAACATCGTCTACCGCGACTGTGAGTGCTTTATTTTCTCATTCTCCCTTCGGTTTCCATGATAATCCATTTTCATTAAGAGAATTTCAAATTCAATTTTTCTATCCGATGGGGAGTGATTGCCAACAAAATTTCACCAACCCTGCACCTTATCGCTAGGGTTTCATCTCTCGTTATTTTTTGTTTAATTAAATGAATGCAGATCGTGGTGAAGCTCAAAAAGGAAGCGCCGAGACATTTTTCCGAAAAGTCAAGTTCTGGAAAGAGGATGTCGAGGGAGACGCTCCGCCTGTTTTTGTAGGTATTTCGTTCATTATGTCATTTATCATCTTTTTCTTTTCACATTTCTCGAGAATTTATTCCAAAACTTTCCAAACATATGTTATATGGTAGTTGTTGTGCTTTGTGTCATTTATTGATTATTGATTACGGAAAAAAAAAATCAAGAACACTTACAATTTGGTCGTTTTAGTTTTTAAAAATCCCTTATGGGTGTTGTCACTTTAGTAAATACATAAGGGAGATAGGAAATGAGTGTCTTTGTTTAAAGTAAAGGTTAAGAGAGTGTGTTTAAAAGAGCGTATTACCAATCACTTGCCTTGCTTACAATTAAAGGGGTCAATGCAGAGGTCATCTAGAAAGGCCTAAATGTGAGAGTAATTTGTCCTAGTTTTCTTACTTTTCCTTGATTTTTAGCCGATCGTTTTGATTTATGTGCCTTTCTGTTTTTCGCAGAATATAGATGGTGTGAATTACTTCCACGTGAAGGTTGCTGGATTGCTATTTGTTGCTACAACTAGGGTCAATGTCTCCCCTTCTCTTGTTTTGGAACTTTTGCAAAGAATTGCGCGTGTCATCAAAGATTATCTCGGTGTTCTTAATGAAGACTCCTTTCGAAAGAACTTTGTGCTCGTTTATGAATTGCTAGATGAAGTGATTGTACGTTTTTACTTACTGTTCTTGCTTCAACTTATGGTTTTCTTGGGGAAAATACCTGTATATGCGTGTTGGATGCGAAAGCATGTTTTTGCCTAAACTTCATTGGTAAAATGTAGGTCCTAGCACCTTTGATTTCTTTTGGTCATTTACACATTAGTGATTATTTCTATCAGTTTTTATAGACTGTTGTCTACAAGTATTCACATGCCAAGTCTCCCATGAACAAGTTTCCAGTTTTCAACTCTCGATGTGCTAAAGTTGACAGGTTGATCAGATATGAAAGCACACTTTTGTAATATTACCTTTTAATCTATTCTTAGTGTCTCACTTTGGGAGGCAGGAAAACTATTTAATTTGTACAAATGCTTGGTAGTTTTACTCTGACCATGATGTATGGATTTTTTATATTTTTTTATGAGAATAGTGAAACTTAATTGTTTACTTTGTTAACATTTCTACAGCTTCTCCAAACCATTTTAAAGCTTGACAACTTTTGCACGGTTTTAACTGCTGCATTTTCTGTTTGATTTGTTTATACTGAACTTTATTTGTGCCAGGATTTTGGTTATGTGCAAACAACATCCACTGAGGTTTTGAAGTCTTACATTTTCAATGAGCCAATAGTTATTGATGCTGCACGGATGCCTCCCCTTGGTCCTGCTTCCATTTTTATGGTATATAGCTAACTATTTGGAAGTCCATTCATTTTCTTGCTACTGGCATATTACTGGATTTCATGCATGGTTTTGTTGACTTGTTACTCCTATATTTGCAGCAAGGGACCAAACGAATGCCAGGTACGGCTATTACAAAGTCTGTGGTTGCTAATGAACCTGGTGGTAGGAAGAGGGATGAGATATTTGTTGATGTAATTGAGAAAATAAGTGTTACATTCAATTCTAGTGTGAGTATGCTGGTCATCTTTTTTATGCTTTTTTCATGCTGTCTGTTGTGATGTTTTCCTTCCCTTTTCCATACATTTACTGTTATAATATTGAGGCATTTTGATGAGTTTGTTGTCGGAAGCAGGGATTTATACTTACTAGTGAGATAGATGGAACCATACAAATGAAGAGTTATCTTTCTGGTAACCCAGAGATTCGACTTGCTCTTAACGAGGACCTGAGTATAGGGACAAGTGGTAGGTCAATCAATATTATATTTTGTTCCCTTGAACGTTAAAACAATGAGAAAAAGTGTGTTACGTTTCTTTCTCATGTTATTTTCTTGGTAACACGTCAGGAATATTTCTTATTCCCTGTATTAATATTTAAATCATTTTTATGTTGAAAATAATTATATATTTAGTGTTTGTAGTGAGATACTTTTAGTTGAGTTTATATATTTGTTGGTCTAATCATTGATGGATGGATAATTTTCTTGAAGAGATTTTTGTTGGCTAGTTGATTTTTTCTATCCTATTTGCTATTGGTATGTCTTTTCATTCATTCTGAATCCCGTTCTATCATCTTTAACAGATTATAGAGGTTCAGCTGCTGTGATTTTAGATGATTGTAACTTCCATGAGTCTGTACACCTTGATAATTTTGAAGTTGATAGAACTTTGTCATTGGTAAGTAAATAGTACACTAACTTACATATATAGATAACTCAATAGCGTGCTTTTGAGTTCCCTGACGAATTACCATTTCATTGTTTGGTAGGTACCACCAGATGGTGAGTTTCCAGTCATGAATTATCGTATGACTCAACCTTTTAAACCACCATTTCGTATTACTGCATTGATTGAAGAAACAGGATCCCTGAAGGTGGTTTAGATCTCCCTTCCCTCTAACTTTCCTAGTCTACACGTTGTTTAGCATGTACTGATAGTCTTCATATTTTAATAGGCTGAAGTGACTATTAAAGTTCGAGCTGAGTTCAACTCAAGTACCAATGCTAGCACTGTTCTTATACAGATGCCCCTGCCATCATTGACAGCTCGGTACTTACATTTTCTTCACGATTATTGTGCATTTAATTTTAGTCATAGTTGACTGTAATGATTTAGTGCTCTTCTCCATAATTCGTTAGTTAGCTGACTAACAGGCTGATTGGGCTGTTTAACAGGTTGGGTGTTTGATAGATTGTCAAGATTTAAATCACTAGAGGCCATATATTGGGTTTGTCAAATGAGATAACCTTCAAACCACGTAAAAAAATAAAACACAAATAGAAAGAAAAAATTGTCATGCTTTTAAAATAAAAAAGATTTAGCAAATAACATTTATGTTAGCAGAATTGGTGCAACCTTAACCTTTGAATAAGCGGCAGAATCTGTTTCATTTTTCTATCTGCACTGCATCAAGCCCAGAAGATATAGACATCAGTAATTCACCACAAAGCCAGAAATCACTGGCTGATGACAGGTTTCCTTTGTTGTCATGCCTGGTTGCTTGTAATTTTTTGTTGCTACCAGTAGAATAGGTGGACATTAAACCGCAGGAGATTTTGAAATAGAAAATATATGTGAAAACCAAATATAGCAAATGATATCAATACTAACAACAGCCAATTTTACCACACACTTGGAACAGCAAACTGTCCCTTTTTCAGCGCTAGTATTCCCACATAAGCATTCAAGATCAGAGCTCAATGCCCAATATTGGGTGTCTAATCTTATATCAGAACTCAAAGCATTCATCGTACTAAATGAAAAGAGGAAAACAAAAATGGTTACTCGGGCACTGCACCTCTGGTAGTCACAGACTCAGGGTGAGTGGCTGGTGGATAAGAAAAAGAAATGAGATAAGTACGGAAACCATTCATATACAGGCTGGAGGCTGATTTATTCTTCTTGATGCAATGGGATGGTTGGAATCTGATCTACTGAATATGCTACCTTTTGTTTGTCTATGTATTTGTGTTGTAATTTATTGCACATACATGCTGAAATGCTCCATTCAATACATGGTTTAAGTACTATCCCGATTACTTAATCTTACATCTTTTTGGTAAAACTATTTTCAATTTTTCAGTGTTAATTTTGACTTAGAACCTGGAGCAGTTGGACACACCACTGATTTTAAGGAAACAAATAGAAGACTGGAATGGGGCCTGAAAAAGGTAACATATACTGTTTGTTTTCCACTCTAATCAGTATATCTTTAAATACTTATCTATGGATGTACGTAAAGGTTTCTTCAGTTGATATATTCGAGGCTAATACCAGTCATTGGTGGATGACTATAATGTTTGGTCCATCCTCTTGCAGGTTGTTGGTGGATCTGAACATACTTTACGTGCAAAGCTGACGTTTTCGCAGGAATTACATGGTATATTGCTTGTTAATAATTAATTTTTAGCTCACTGTTTCAAAAGGCGTTGTTCTCTGTAATGAATTAAATTGTTTTATACTGAGCACAGGAAATATCATGAAAGAAGCAGGACCTGTTAGCATGACTTTCACCATACCTATGTACAATGCTTCAAGGCTTCAGGTAAACTGCTAGGGATTTTCTTGAAGCTATGTTTCTTCTATTACATTTATTTAACAAAGCTAGATTTAACAAAGCTAGAAAGTGTGTATTGGAAATTTGTGGTGCGTTAATTTTACTGCTAATCTATAAATTAATCTAACTATGTCTTTGTTGATTTACGAAGCTGGTGTTACTGGGTGCTAAATCGGATAGTGTTACCATTCCTAATGATTTTAGAAGTAGATTAAACTTTCCTCTATTATTGCAATTTGATTTTGTATCCGGTTTATATGAACTCCCTTAAATAGATCCAAAATGCTATTTTCTGATGCAGGTTAAGTATTTGCAAATAGCGAAGAAATCAAAAGCGCATAATCCTTATCGCTGGGTTAGATATGTAACAGAAGCAAACTCATACGTTGCCCGGTTGTAATTGGAATCTCTGCAATTCCAAAGTCCGAGGTTACTTGCTTTCCAACTCATTGATGTTCATGTATGCTGAATTATTTCAGAAAACTAGGAGTATCATTTTTAATTTGCAATTTGCAGTTAAATTTGGGGGTATGGCTGCATAAGACTGTACAAGTCGAAGATGATTTACACGAGATAATGAATTACCAGATGGAACTTGAGTTGATTACTGGATAAATAAAAATGTACAAGACAAATTACTAGGAAGGCTGTGATAGTAAAATTGTGTAACCGTTGAGGACTGACTGGTAAAACTCAAACTTTTTAAAGACTTTATGTAATCTCATTAGTGTTATGATGTGGTGAAGCTCCAGAGTCATGGGGTGGACTGGAGATATTGGTTGGAATGTATATGCGCCATTGAACCTGAGCTGGTTTTGACGAGAATACGATTCCGAGCTTTAAGAAACAGTCAAAAAGGAAAAAAAGTGAGATGAAACCGGAAAGTTGTAGGCAGCGTATAAGGTACTACACGCAAAGAGTAAGGCAATAGCAATATACTTTTTGTTGGGTCGATGTTCCTTTCTCCTAAAGCATATTGAAAATCACACGATTCAGTTTCAAATGCTTAGATTTATAGGAGTGTATGATCAAATCAAGCTCTTACTGCTGGACAGGGCACATGAAAAATAATATAATGACTTGAGAGGACTGATTTAAATATAACAAAATAATATGCACTTCACAACAGCTATCGATATAGTGAAATTGTATACAGCCTCAGCCAGCCTTGTTACTGAGTTTAGGGTTATATTTTACACCTTCAAAGTCATGATCTTGTTTTTTCATCTCAATTCTTCAAACATTGGTAAAATAATGTGCGAAGGTGTCACTGTGTAAGCCACGAATGATTATTTAGGTTGGGCATAGAGGAGTTGAGCCAACCTAGATCTTATAAAATGGTGTTCCATGTTTTTCTGTCCCCAATAATGTGTCTCATGGACATGTTTGATTGAGCTAAAAGCTACGAAGGATTGGACTGCGAACAGTTGTTCTGCCAACATTGTTTGGTTTGTGCAGAGCTGTTTGCCGTTAATTTGTTTATTTTGAATTAATTTATAGCTGGAATGGCACATAATCGTGACAAACACTATACTTAAAATGTCAAGGTGATTGATTTAAATCAAGCAGAAACGTCTTCATGTTAGGTAGAAGAAATCGTCGGCAGAACAGTGGCCATTTGAGCAGTAGCATGATATTCAATATAGTTGATACTATGAATGCATCATTGTAAGCAGTGATGTTACATTCTGCATAATCATTTTATATGATACACATATTCAAACGCAATTTTTTCTTTTTCAAAAGGTTTCTCACTTGTGTTACCAGTCCTATATACCATAATTAGTATGAACATTACCTTTATTCCCTTAATTTGTTCTTGATCAGAATTTAAAAGCATCTCTGGAACTATAACAAAGCAAGTGATAAGGGTGGGTGCGTATATTTTGTATGGAATTCTTAGACTGTAGGCACACTTTTGTATATTCAATCATTAAAAAAAGAAACCTAAAAATTAAAAGTATAATTAAATTTTTTATAATAAAAATAGAATTTTAGCCATAAAGTTATATTCATAGAATAAAAAAATGGAGATATGAAAATATCACGTCTTTTCGCTACAATATATTAAGACATTAACGAGTGCGTTACACCTCACTTTGACTTCCTTAATAGAACCTAGCCGCAACGTTTTCAATTAAATTAATACGTTTATATATTATATTATTCCTCCAAATTGCAATTACGGTACAATCACGAGATCACATTTTAAACCTTAATATTATGCTTAGTTACAGAATTAATATCCTTTCGATTAGAAAAATATTCCTTGCTCTACTTTTTTCACTTGTAAAGATTTTCCAGAAAACATTTTATTATTTCAGCATAAATATTTAAAACATAAAATATAAATATTTGATCAAAATAATATATCTTAAAATCTTTTACATTAGAGAGTTTTATTTAATAAAGACATTCTAAGATGCTGCAAAATCTTATCGTAGAGTCTGTTATTGAGGAAATAAAAGTTTTGATTTATCATATGACCAATAAAAAGGCTCCCTAAGAATGTAATTAAGAAACCTTGTTGAAGATGTGACAGGTTTCAGTTTTTGCGGCTGAGTAACGTAATTTTAACAGGGATAATGGGAATCATAACCATTTTGATTTATTTATGTTTCCAGAGATTATCCACTAAATTAGAGAATATCAGGCATTAAATACGATTTACTTTCTCTATTACAATATCTGTCCAGATACACATTAATTCTTTTCCCACTATCAATTTTTATTTTATTTTCTTTATATACTTAACATTTTATATTTTTATATACTCACTGTTTACTTTAGTTTTCCATTTTTATAAATTCAATGGATTGGTAAAAAAAGAAAAGTTGAAAAGCACTGAGCCATGGACCCTGTCAATTTATCGTACAAATAAATTATAACCTGACAAAATTATGAATAGTGGCGTCTGATAATTCGTTTTTGAAAAGAAAAATTTTAGACTAATGAAGTCCATATACATCTGATATTTTAAACAAGTACAGACCACCATTTACTCTTACAACACGTGCTACTCACTTTTTTTTTTTTCATCAAACTCAAAATACTCATAAAATAAGATCATTCTTATCGATTAGGTCAAGCTTTTGATAAAGGAATGGGTTAGTGGGTTGACGATTAATTAAAGTGAAACAGTGCATCCCTCTTATCGGCAGAAGCTATTGACTTATACTTAGCATTTGAGCATGATCATCCTAATAGTACAGATTGAAAATAATACAGCCTCTGCTTCCACTCACTTTTTCATTCAATCTATTTTATCTTTTCTCTTTCCTTTCACTCTCTTCAATTCTTCCCATATGCATAATCATTATGGAAGCCCCTGATTGTATGTATAGTGGTGAAGCATTGAGCATTCCTCCAAGCGCTCCTACCCCAAAACATTCTCTGTATTTGTCCAATCTCGACGACCAAAACTTCCTAAGGTTTTCCATCAAATACTTATACCTCTTCAACAACTCCTTGAACTTGGATCTCTTGAAGTCTTCTCTCGCCAGAGTTCTCGTCGATTATTACCCCTTGGCCGGTCGCTTGAGGACCGTCGATCATCACAAGCTCGAGGTCGATTGCAATGGACACGGTGCTCTCTTTGCCGAGGCTTTCACTCACACCACTCTTCATCAACTTCTCGAATCTTCCAAGACTCCAAACAAATCTTGGAACAAGTTCTTGTATAAGGTCCAAGCTCACACTTTCCTCGATGTTCCTCCTCTCGTAGTCCAGGTCAGATTAACTCTTTCTTCCTTCATTTTTCTTAACCCTGCTTAAACCTTCTAATCCTCTCTTCATTAAAAGCTTAACAGTCACACAGAATATGTAACCTGGTGCATTTACTGTCCACTGTTTACGTTTAGGTTCAAAGAACTTTGACGTGAAGACGTGTGCTACAAATACTCTCTCTCTCTCTCTCTCTCTCTCTCTCTCTCTCTCTCCCTCTCTCTCTCTCTCTATATATATATATAATATGAATTTACTGTGACAAGGTTCTACACTTTTTTTTCTGTTAAATGAACGTCTTTCATCACTATGTGCTATCATCCACTTTTCTTCCTTTTCTGATTTGTCTCTTTCACACCGATGAAATCCATTTTCAGAAAACAAAAAATATTCACTACATTTTCTTTACAAAATATAAACCCCCCGGGGAACCAGCCAGATATATGGAAGTTCGTATTTTGTTGGTATCGGTTTTAAGTGGTTTTGTGTTCTTGATTCGTTGATGAACTCAGTAGGTTAGTCACTGCTGATATAATAATTCATGAAAAGAAAAATGTCTTCAATGATGACATTTGTAATATCGGATTACAACTCTAAATGGCAACCTCTGAAGAATGTTTAATAAATGACTTTTGAGTGTTTCTCTTCCACAAAAAACAGAGTTTTTCCCGTAACTTATGTTATTTTCTTTACAACCATTTCTTAATAATGGTATTGATGTTTGATGAGAAAAACATCTTAAAAATAAAATAAGTGATATTTAAAATTCAATAATTAAAAATGAGGTATTTCTTTTTATATAAAAAATATTCATGGCCCTGGTATATTAAATGATTTTTACATCGTACTTTAACATTTTTCTCCGTTTCTTGCATTAATCCATCACAGAAAACTGCTACGTTTCTCTATCAAATAGACTGTATTAATAAATCAGCCACACAAAAGGAAACTCAGAATCTGAAAAATATAAATATAAAAATAAATTGAATTTAAATGTAATTTGCAGGTAACGAGGCTGGGTTGCGGGGGAATGATCCTGTGCACGGCGATCAACCACTGCGTATGCGACGGCATAGGGACGTCTCAGTTCCTACACGCCTGGGCACAGCTGACGAAAAAGCCAGAAGCGGAATTGACGATCATGCCCTTCCACTGGCGCCACGTGCTGAAACCCAGACACCCTGCGCAGGTAAAGTTCCGTCACGCTGGCTACACCGCACCAAACCCAACACCTCAAGTGGACCTCCTAAAGTTCATACAGTCACAGCCCTTGGTACCCGCATCCTTCACCCTCACCCCCTCCCACGTCCTTCGCCTCAAGAAAGAGTGTGTCCCTTCCCTCAAGTGCACCTCCTTCGAAACCGTTGCGGCCCACACCTGGCGCTCTTGGATTCGTTCGGTGGGCCAATCTCTACCGTCCAAACTCACTGTGAAGCTCCTTTTCTCGGTCAACGTTAGAAGAACAGTTGACCTTCCGCAGGGGTATTACGGGAACGGATTCTTGCTAGCGTGCGCTGAGAGCAGCGTGGAGGACTTGGTGGACGGTAACCTGCGCCACGGGGTGAAACTTGTGCAGGAAGCTAAGGCGAGGTTGAAAGAGGAGGAGTACGTAAGGTCAATGGTTGACCTGTTAGAGGACAAAACTGTTAAAACGGATCTTTCCACGAGTTTGGTTATTTCGCAGTGGTCTAGACTGGGGTTGGAAGAGGTGGATTTTGGGGAAGGGAAACCTTTGCATATGGGTCCTTTGACCAGTGATATTTACTGCTTGTTCTTACCCGTCGCCGGTGACGCTAATGCCGTCAGAGTGCTGCTGTCTGTCCCCGAGACCATGTTGGAACGTTTTCAGTATCACATGATGAGACAAAGTCGGGAAGAAAATGAAGAAAACGGATTCTTCTGAATCTCCAGTTTCAGTGTGTTCAACGTTGTTATATCGATCTTTGTTCTGGTTTTTGGTTTTCAGTGGCAGTAATTAATAACAACCTAGTTTTACCTGATGGCATGGAGGAGAAGTTGATTAGTGATGGTGAAAGACAGGTTGATGTGCATCGTATCCTCCTCATTTTCTACAATGCTGTTGGTCCACAATGTCCGTGATTTCTGACTCTGATTTGTGATGGACGCGTCGGTATTACTGTCCCACACATATTATCTCTCAACACTTTCCTTCTTCCATCAGATATGTGACATCAAGTTACCATCATAATAAATATATTATTTAAATAATAATAATATTTTGACAACATTTTTTTATAATTTTTTTATAATGGTGTCATCATTTTATTAGTATATTTGAATTTATGTTTAAAAAAATTATTAAAAATGGATCAATCACAAATTGTGACGTATACATTGTCAAAAAAGTATTGCTATTACTTTTTCCTATTTAAATAATACGTCACCTATGAAAAAGTGGGGAAATTTACTTTATTTCAAATTTCAAAACTAAAAATTAATTCAACTCTTATTAATAAAGATGTTAAATGATAACGAAATAAAAATAAAAGGATTTTTATGATGTGTGTATATTCATTGTTTTTAAAGATTTATTTACTAGGTATAATGTCAGTTTTTAAAAATATGAAATAAATAATTTAAAATTTAAAAAAAAGATAAAAATAAAAGAAAATGTTAAAGAGAGAAGAGGAATAAAGACAAAGGTGTAAGAAGAGAAAGTGAGCATGATAATCTATTTATATATAAAGGAATAAGTTATTCCACATGCTAACAATTTATTTAGCTCACTAAAAAAAATCTGCAACGTTTTCCATGTTATTTATGTTATATCAAATTTAATAAGCAACTTATTCCTTTACTTGTGGAAAGTGATTTCCACTGCGACCCAGTAAGACATAGCTCTAGATTGATTGTGCTGCAAAGAAATGAGGCGCATCCAAAACAGGTTTTATTACAATGAGGAAATATATACCTTTTGCAATATATATACAACAATTCCATTGCAAAAGGTAAGTAAGAAAAAAAAAATCATAAGTGTTGTAATGTTTCGGTGGTGTAATAAACTATATGAATCAATTTTAAATTGAAAAATTTAACATACAGTATAGTTGGTATAACAAATTACATGAATCAAAAGGCACTCAGTGTGTGTTAGCGTTTATCAATCAGAGTACACTTCCACAGTTTTTGTTGTTATCGTTGTGTTATGTTTATTAAACCATGCATGTATCTAGTATGCACGACTGTTCTAGAGATCATGCCAAAATCTCATACAATCGATCCCACTTTACACTTATATAGGTGATTTCATCAATATATTACAAAACATACGCCATACGCCATTCATAAGAGATATGAAAATCATTAAAAACTTTGTTTAAACAAAAATCCTACACT
This sequence comes from Vigna radiata var. radiata, assembly GCF_000741045.1. Classification (NCBI taxonomy): domain Eukaryota; kingdom Viridiplantae; phylum Streptophyta; class Magnoliopsida; order Fabales; family Fabaceae; genus Vigna; species Vigna radiata. Next base: position 22,484,043 of record NC_028355.1, on the reverse strand, counting down.
ACATAGAATTGTTCTCGATATTTCTAATATTGTTTTTTCTTCCGAAGGGTTTTGTTAGAAGATTTGTTAAATTTTGTTTTGACTTCACCTAGTCCATAAAATTTGTTCCACAGTGTAACAACTGTTTCATTATATTATATCTCAAAAATTGTTGAGACATATTGATTTAAGTAAAAGAAAGGGAAAATATGTTGATGAATGATTTAATTAAAATTGTCTGTGTAAAATAAATGCTGCCATGTTTCACTCTCCCATAATGTCATGTCAAGATGATGGAACCCCAGCTAGTGAGTTGTGACATGTAGATCGATGGTTCTGTCATGAGATTGCCATAAATCACGAGAAGCTAAGAGCTCCATCCATATATATATGATTTCATTTCCCAAATCTAATTAAATCCATCATTCACTTCAAACCAAAAAGGGAAAATTTACTGCTAATCTTATTTACTTTAAACACAGGCTCACCCCTAATCTAATGAAAAGTTTAAGTGATTACGGTATCCATGATTGCTTATGTAAAGTTGAATATACAATCTTACATCTTTACAACAGTCAAAAAAATCTAATGGGGAGGTCCAATGGTTGAGGAATTCTTAAGATAAGATTATGGTTATTATAATTAAAAGCATAATAATAAAAGTAAGAGTGAAGGCACATCATATTGGATTGAGTATCCGAATGGGAATCATCCTCTCTCTTCTGTGCTTTGATTTGATTTCATGATATGCTTTGCACTTTCTTCCTCTAATTATTCCAAACCCTTTCTTCTGTACAATGAACAAGATATCTTTGTCGTTTCAATTTTATAGATATCCATCAACAAATACAACGTTGCTCTTCCTACCTTTTTCACAAAAAGTGCCACAACATTTATCCAACCAAAACCTCGTTTATCCCTTTATTCTTATCAAAATCCATTCATATTGCTTCTCTATATTTTAACAATATTTCTATGCTTATAGTATACAATAGTTTTATTCAGACATTCAATTATGAATTATTATTGTTAATGCATTTAAAGATAACTATGGTAAAATGTTGTAAAATTAATGTAAATTATTTCACACGGTTTGCGTAACTTTTTTTTTTTCAATTTAAACATCTGAAAAAAAAATAGTATATTGGATGCATGGGTTGTGTTTCAATTATGGGATCCGAGACTGAACACTCCAAGCTTTCTCTCGATCTCCAGATCGTCTAACACACGTCAAAGGTTTCCATTGAAAGACCGAACGGTGGTGACCTGCAAGGAAACACTCTAACACTCAAGTCAGCTAGGTCACAAGGCGATCAAAGTAAATGTAATCGGACCAAAAATAAGTTACCTGGTTGTTAAGTTCGTATTTATAAACATCAGACCCAACAATTAGCATGAACTGCTTGTAAATACCGCATCTCCCGTTTCCTTTTATATAATATTCATCAATTAATGACATTAATTACCTTTCAAGGTTACCTCTCACTACATACACTACAGGTTGAAAACTAATTAATGATTGGTTTTGCTGAAGTCTGAAAATTATTAATCAATATACATTATTTTATTAAATAGTGAATTGTTTGCTGATATAAATAAAATAAATAGAATATGAATTTTTATATCTATTTCTCAATCCATGCTTAATCATAAAAAAGAAAAAAATAAGAACGTAATGTCTCGAACGTAGAGTTAAGTTTAATGGTTGATCTAAATTCAAAATTTGTTATCGTTCCATAAGACAGTTTGATGAATTGAAAAGTTAGTTATAAAAAGTATTCGATATCAAAATCAATAAATATTTGACACCTTAAACAATTAATATATATTGAAAACAATAATTTATCTATGTTTTTATATAAATGCGACCTAATTACGATTCAATATCCTAAATTGATTAGTATTTGAACTAATGTCCTTGTAGACTGATTGTACATTTTCTGGTTGGTATATAGACATGAAGATGATTTACGGTTGCATTCCTTTCATGCCTGATTATCTATATTGTTTTGTTCTAAAGTACTAATAATTTATAAGAGAAGTCGTAGAATGAATCATTTTATAAACCTCATAAAAAGAATTCATTTTTTATAATTTATTTAAATAAATTTTAAAACTATAGTACTAATAAACTATCTATTGATGTACACTTTTATATTGACTGATTTTACACAAAATACACTTTGAATATGATACTATTTAATAAAGACATAAAAGTGTCATAATTTCAGATAATTGTTTAGACTAAGATAATAAGGGAGATTCCTAACTTTTGAAATAATAACTCAGGCTATTCTATCCCCGTCTTTAAATATTTGATAATTTAATTAAAACATACTTTAAGTAAACGTCACAAGCACCTAATCCAACCCTCAAATTATGCTTTGTTGTTTTTTTATTTATTTTATTGAACTATGTTTTCAGTTGATGCACACTTTCTGTGGTAAAAGAATACTGAAACAATTATATACTTGTTAATAAATAAATATATATTTTATTTCATATTTTGACAGTGCGATGCAATACGTCGTCACTGCAATATACTGCCAAAATCCCACCCAAACTTCACCTGCGCGCGTGCCATAATAATAATATAACCGAAATTATATATATTAATTTTATGGATATTGATATTTTGACAACTTATTTCGATAACATTTTGAGAATTTATTAGTTTATTTGAATTTATATTTAAAAAAAATATTTTAAATTGACTAATTATATGTGTTGTAAAAAAATTATTAAAAAAATATTATTAAAAGAATTTTTCTTATTTTGACAATTAATTTACTTTGAATAAAGTGTATATTTGAACTGAAATGAAATTATATTTTGTTTTGGAAATTGGAATAAAAAAGGGGCTTTATATGAAAGATAAATAGTGGTGAAAATGGTAATGAGAGTTGAGTCCTCCACCATATGATTTTGGTAATGCTCATCATCATTCCTTACCATATTATCAAACTACCTTGTTACATCAACAATTTTGGATAATACAACGATATTTTAATATCTAATAGATTTTTACACTAATTTTTTGTTTTTTTTTTGATAAATATAAAAGTTTATTTTCTTAATAATAATATTATCTCTAAAACTGATTGTTAAGTGATTGCTAAAATTGTCAAAAGACCACTTGTGTTTTTGATTTCAGATCAACACAATAAAGTTTTTACTACAACCCAACACAAAAAATATACATTATGCACATTTTAATACTTATAATAATATTATTTCGTTTTAATAATATGAATTTATTTTTCATGATTAACATTTGAAATAACTTAGTGATGACCTGGCAATTTTGTAATGTTTAGACCTACATTCACTAAAATGTTATCATCAAGATTATTATCTTTTGTTGAAATTTAGTTTAAGAACTGTTTCATGAAGAATGATGCTTTTGTATATATATATATTCTTTGGAGGTGATGATATTCTATTAATCATACATAAAAAGAATCGAAATCTTTTGAAATCTAAAATATAACATACATCACAAATGTCTAATATGAGGATATCACAAATATTTCAAAGGAGTGATTGATGTCTGTAGTCTTGTAAGCTTTATTTTTCTTGAAGGGACGTCCTTCTAAACTTATCCAAATCAACAACAAATCATAAATTTTTAAAGCTTATGTGAGATATTCCAGAAAATTCATTTTAAAAATATCACGTCAGTTAGTCGAAAGTGTTTTTTCTTTCAAAATACATTTTATAGCTCCTGATAATTTTATTTCAGAAACTTCGTTCTACAAATTTTATTTTTAGAATTTTGAAAAACTTATTCCAAAAAATTGCTGAAACATATAATTTAATTGTTTTTTCTCTCACTTAAATAATATTACAAAAATTGAATCCTTTTGTTTAAAGCATAACAAAACACTACTTTTTATAGTTTTGTCAATTGATTTGAGGTGTGAATCTATGATTACACAAAGAAAAACTAATATTCCGTCGTGCTTTGCAAATAACATAACAAAACTTACTTTTTTTATCGCATAATCATACATATGAAAACTAATTTCCGTCAATGTTAATTTTAAAGCAAGTGATGCGAATATTAAACTAAGGCGTGTAAATAGTGTGGGCCGTATATTATTTGCACACTGCATTAAAAGGACTTTTTTATTTATACACTCATTTTGTTGAGTTCACACCCTTTTTTCTTTACAGAAATGGCATTGCAATCGCATTTCCACCGTGATCGATGCACAGCAGAAAAAATACGGAATAATTTTTATAAAGAGAAAAAAGAAGTGTGAGAGTGACCCAATGGAAATATTAGAAATTTAAAGTTATGAGTGGGCCTGGCCTAGGAATGTTTTGGTTTGATGATTCCCTAATGGGCCTACACGAATAAGAACATTAATGGGAATTTTAATATATTAGAAAAAAAAGGGAAGCAATTTGTGGGCATATTAAAGATTAAAATTGTTCCCTGACCGACATTTAAAATTCAGATTAGATTCTTCTATATTTGTACTGAAACCTTTGACTTCTTTTTATTCAATACAAAAAAAGTGTACTCAATTTTAATTATAATAATGGGAGCACCTACTTTTAATTATTGGATTAAACAACAATTCTGGTTGTATTTTCAATTCAAAATTTTACCTATTTTTTTAACTTATCTACACTCTTTAGGTACTAATGCTTGATATTTTCAGAATATTAAAATTTACTGTTTAAGTATTCAACAGCTTTGACATTTTTATTATTAAAAAAAATACGTGATAAAATAGAATGATGTTTTAGTAATGCTTGATAGAAAAGACCGTATGATGAAAAGTGTATAACAAAGATATTTTCATTTTCGTGAAAAATAAGCGTTTTGGTAGAAGTATATAATTGATTGGATCATGATATTTGAGAATTTTTTTTAACAATTTTTTTACAAGATAGATGTGTTATCACTTTAATAAATTTTGTTTGAATTTATATTTAAAAAAATATTTGAAACGGACCAATCACAAACTACAATTACAACGTGTTATCAAAAAATTATTAAAAAAACTTTTTTCTAATTGATTTTATGAATAAACATTCATAAAATAATTTGGAAGTGATTTTACCATTTTATATATTCTAAAATGATTTTTTATAACAAATCGTGAAACTGTATAACCCAAAGCACACTAAATTATGTTATATGAGAATAAGTTATTAGAAAGGAAAAGGATAAAGGGAAACCAAAATAAGAATTTAAAAAAAAAAATGAAGAAGTTAAAGAGAGAGGTAAAATTGGCGCCAAGTTGCACATCATGAACTCATAAATGGTGGACCCAGCAAGGCAAAGTTAAGAAAATAACGTCTGAAAAATGGAGATAATTTACATGTGAATGAGGTGAAGCATATATAGGATAGATTCGTGTATCAATTTGTTCATTAGATTTCCTTTGTTTCTGAGAACATAATGTTGTATCCAAATTTACTGTACCATTAATTTTGTCTTCCGCCGACACTCCGTGTGTCCGCTTCATTATTAACGAACACTCCGAAAAGGAAAGAACCAACTTACGTGTCATTCACCCCAAAACAAAAAACAAAAACGTTATAAGTTTTCAGATTTATCTGTCTTTGATTTCTGTTTCACTTCCACTCCGTCTTCGTTGACATGTCAACCAACCTCTGTGAGTAACCAAAAAAATCTCCTTTTCTTTCTTGTTTCGAATTCTGTTTTATCATCGTTATTTCGATGTTTCTTGGTTAAGAATTTGTATAAAGATTTCGTTTCTTTTAGATTTTAACGTTTAGATTAGCTAGCTGAGTGTGATTGAATGGAATTAAACTTCAGCGGATTGGATACTTGCCAAGAAATTGTTAGTTCTGTATGAAATTTTTAGTGTTCAGAGTTTATTGTTATTTTGATTAGGCTTTGAAGGATTGGATGAAAGAAGAGAGAGGAAACTGAGTTTCGAGAATAATTCAGAGGATGATCGGTGGACAAGAATTGGAAGTCTGAAAAAGAAAGCACTAAATGCATCAACCAAATTCAGGCATTCTTTTAAGAAGAAAAGAAGCAGAAAAGGTTGTAGCAGCAGGAGCAATTCCCTCTCCATTGAGGATGTTCGAGATGTTAAAGAGCTTCAAGCAGTAGATGCATTTCGACAGGCACTTGTGTTGGATAACTTGCTACCTCCAATACATGATGACTACCATATGCTATTGAGGTCCCAAACACTCTAACTAGGTTTTTTCTTTTGCATATTTTTCTGTGGATAAACTTCTTACACAGGAAATTCACATATTAACACATTTCTTGCAGATTCTTGAAAGCAAGGAAGTTTGATATTGAGAAAGCAAAGCACATGTGGGCCAACATGATCCAATGGAGGAAAGAATATGGAACAGATACAATAATGGAGGTGAGGCATTATGTATTTGATTTCACGATCTGAACATTGATTAATTTATTAAAACTCGTGGTTGATGTATACTACACTATGGTTTCTGCCGTGTAGGATTTTGAATTCAAGGAGTTGAATGAGGTTCTGAAATACTACCCACATGGCTATCATGGCGTGGATAAGGAAGGAAGGCCTGTTTATATTGAAAGGCTAGGGAAAGTTGATCCCAATAAGCTTATGCAAGTTACTACCTTGGAAAGGTATTTGAGATACCATGTTCAGAGTTTTGAGAAAGCTTTTGCTGTTAAGTTTCCGGCTTGTTCTATAGCTTCAAAGAGACACATAGACTCAAGTACAACTATTTTGGATGTTCAAGGCGTGGTAAGTTTTATGTGTCTAAATGGCCAATTAATGTTTTCTAAACACCGTTTTAACTTGAAGTTAATAAAAATTTAAGGTTGGAGTTTGTAATAATATGCTGTCTTTTGTTTTCCAGGGCTTCAAAAACCTAACAAAGTCTGCACGGGAGCTGATCACCCGTCTGCAGAAGATTGATGGTGATTACTATCCTGAAGTATGTAGGTTTTATCTTCATTTTTTTTTTAAAAAATTTTCTTATTGTTCATTCATCTAGTGCTTCTAAGTTCTATTCTCAAAACGATACTACTGTGCAGACACTCTGTCAAATGTTCATCATCAATGCTGGTCCTGGTTTTAAGATGCTCTGGAACACTGTGAAAACATTTCTTGATCCCAAAACCACTTCAAAGATCCATGTATGTGATGATTTTGATTTATTGTTAAAGATTAACCTTTCATATTTTTGGCTCGGAGATAACTTAGGTATAGGTTTCAATTGACTCTTGAATGTTCCATTAGGTTCTTGGAAATAAGTTTCAGAGTAAACTACTTGAGATTATAGACGAGAGGTAACTGTACATTCAATTGTGGTAATGGAGTGATTTCTCAATCAACTTGTTATTTGAGAATTCTGACTAATGGTAAGTTTTGCAGCGAGCTTCCAGAATTTCTTGGTGGTACGTGCACTTGTGTTGATCAAGGTGGTTGTATGAAGTCAGATAAAGGACCATGGCAAGACCCAAACATTTTAAAGGTGACTGCTGTAATGAATAAATTTTAATGGTTCTACTTTGCATCTTACTGAGTCTGTGATTCAACTAGAATAATTTTGGGCATGCAGATTGTTCTTAGTGGTGAAATGGGATGTTCTAAACAAATAGTAACTGTTTCAAACGACGAGGGGAAAGTGATTGAATGTGACAAGATATCTTATCCAATGGTAAAGCTTCCATTACCATCTTGAACCCTGAAAATTTTGTAAGTTTGGAACTTTCAGATGTTATATTAACAAAGTCTTGTCTTCCTTTGGATTCTGGGCTTTTGAGAAAACAGATTAGAGGTGGTAGTGATACATCTACAGGTGAATCAGGATCTGAAGTTGAAGATATTGCTTCTCCCAAAGCGTGTGGGAACTGTATTAGCCCTATGTTAACTCCTGTCTATGAAGAAGTGAGTAACCATGATACATAGATACTGAAAAAAAAAAATGTTTCAATAAATTTAATTTTTTAAGTGACTTTACGTTTATCAGGCAAGACTGGTTGGTAAGACTAGTAGTGATGGTGGTCGCTTAGTTGAGTATGTTCCCATGGTTGACAAGGCCATTGTTGTTGGATCAATGGAGAAACAAGCAACATCGAGAAAGCTACTTTGCTCAACAGGTTATATAGTTCATGCACAATTATTGGTTTTGACATGCCATTATTGTTAGCTGAGAATGGATATTATTGTTACTTAAAACCTGCTGGGATGGATGTAGACACTCATTTGTTTTTTCTTTAACTGAACCAACAAATGACATTTTCAAAATATCTGTCATAATTAATTTCTACGTTGGCATACAGAAAAAATCTTAAGGAATGAGAAACTTGAAATTCCAGTTCAGTAACCATCCCTTTCACAAATTTGTGTTTGGTATTATTTTTCTTCACATTTTTCGCGTTCATTACTTTACTACCTACCATTCCGAAGAGAGATAAAATTTCGTCAAACTACATGTGAAATAAAATTTAAGTTACAATACAAAGATAAATAAATGTATATATTGACTTACTTAGATTTGATTGCTGATTTTTTTTTTTTTTCTTTCGATTACTGAAATGTGAAGAATCTCCTGAATGTTACAGCTGGCATCATTTTGGCTCTTTATACTTTTGCTCGTTCAATAGCATTTCGTGTGACCAAGGGAATACGGTACTCAGAATCTGGTTCTGCCTCAAATGTTCTTAACACGACTGTTGATTCAACAAAGAAGGAGGAATGTCGTCCTCCTTTACGTGCTCCCGGATTCACAACGACAAACCTTTCTTCGTCTACCTTAAAACGCCTCGGGGAGCTCGAAGAGAAAGTTGACATGCTACAGTCAAAGCCTAATGTGATGCCGTATGAGAAAGAGGAGCTGCTCAATGCTGCAGTTTATCGTGTGGATGCATTGGAAGCAGAGTTGATAACTACAAAAAGGGTTTATATCTATTTGTTAATCACTTTTTAAACTTTGGTGTATGTGTGTCGCATCATGTTCAACAATTTTGTGTATATTTATAGACTGGCGTGTTTAACTTCGTAAACAGGCTTTATACGAGGCTTTGATAAAACAAGAAGAACTTATGGCACACATAGACAGTCAGGAAAGAGAGAAATTCAAGGCAAGTGATGATGTTTGCATCTTGTTTAGATGAAGTTCTACTTATGGTGACGTCGTGCATGGGGATTCTTAAAATTGTGTTCTATCTGTTTAAAATGCAGAGAAAGGTTTGCTGGTAAAGAAGGCACAGTGCATGGTCGAGTTGTTCGATGGGTGGTTTCAGTATCATACTTCTCTCCCTCCCCAAATATATACATTATATGAGAACCAATTGACGGGCAATGATGTATAAAATTGCAGGGAAATATTGGTTTGCATTTCTGTCATTTTCCGAGTAAATTTTCATGACATCATGTTAGAATAAAAAAATCACAGTGAACGAACATAAACATTATTTTGCTTGGCAGAAGGATTCATAATGGTACAACACCGATTAGACTTGAGTTAATTACATAATGAAACATTAACTACATTACATCGCATCTCTGACATGAAACCAACTTTTATCTCATCCATCATCTTTTACCTGAGAACGCTTGTACTCAAATCCTGATAATCTTCGGACCATGATGATCTTCATTGAATTGGGTTCTTCAGTCATAGTCACCTTGATTCCGTACAAGTTGAGGCTGTAGTCATGCTTTTACAAGTTGCTTTTGCCTGCACCTTGAACGGAGCAGTTCTACTGACGCTAGATTTCTGCATTACATAATCCCGTCAGACATGTTGGTACTTTCTAACCAAAAGCAGAGAAAGTCTAAACCAAAATGAGCAAATCGTAAATAGTACTTAAGTGTGTCATTAAGGATAAATGACTTTAGAAGTGAAGACATAATTTCCACATAGCAAGAGTGCTACAATGCGAAAGTAGGTTACAATTCATCCATAACATAAAAATTAGACACCATTTGGGAGTTTATAACTAATCTGTAAGAAAAGCACTTGCAGAAACAAAAATCAAGATTTGGTACTTCTTGTTCATCAAGTTCCACTGTACAAGTTGGGCTGAAAATTAAAGTGGCAGCGGAAATGCTAATAGGGAAACTAGACAACCAGTAATGAATGGTAATCTGATAGTGTCCGACCTATATGTACCCTCCCCGGCGAACAAAATGCAGAAACTAAATATTCACAAAAACAAACTCCAATTAATATTCACAACAATTATTCGACTCCACCAAGATTCCTGGGTTCAGTAAACAAATTTTCAACAGTTAACAAATCACAACATATGACAATCAAACCCATGCTATATACCCCAAATGCCCTCCCCAAAAAGACATACCTTATAATCGGTGGAAAACAAAATTGCATACGTTTAATTTAAGAGGGGGTGATATATCAAAAAGCAAATGGCTCTGTCCATGGTTTATGATATATCAATATTCCATAAGGAGTACTATTCAAGTTGTATTTCAAATTACAAATAGCAATGTGTACCCGGGTTAAAAAACGCTATAGCAAGCTAGTGGGTAACCACTATTTTGAAAGTTTCTATATAATTTACAAAGGGTGGGTGTATAGGCATATAAATTTTAATTAATAAAAAAAGCTCAAAATTAATGACATTCATAATCATCAATAAAATTTCAAGGATGTCAAACAAGTAAATACCAACAAAAATAGCACCACGAAAAAGTCTAAATTTCCTTTTCAGCACCATCTTCTAAATCCGAGCTTTCTTTACCATTTTTACAACTATTACAGCTGCAATTTTCATTTCTGAGGATTGAGATCACAAAAATAACCCCCAGAAAAGCTCTAACGTCTCCGTTTACGGGGCATTTTGGAATCAACCAATAGTGTCACTGGGACCCCTATTTGGTCCACTACAGCCGCTACTCTAAACTGCTTCATTACGGCAACCCTTTTAGTGTTCAGGGGCAGCGCTACGGCTATAGTGGTGTTTCAGTGTGCGATTCAAATATTGTCATGAAATAAATTTAAAAATAAAAATTATTGTGGTCACAATTGATTATGAAAGTCATTTGATTGGAATGTGTCAGTATGCTGGTGAAAGCATGACCACTTCTGATAATCCAACCAACACAAGTCCCTTTGTAACTACTGGAACTAGAGACAAAAAAACAAGGAAAAGAGTGATAAGGGAAAAACCTTGAAATGGCTTGTGAGCTCAATGTAGACACACAGAGATCATCAGTCAGGCCACGGCCAAATTAGGCTGACTAAAGAAAAAACTAGAACTGAGCTGAAGCCACCGTCTATAACATAGACCTTCTGAGTACTGTTTACAACATTACATCGCAAAGTTAGAGATAAGATATTTGCAAAGCAAAAACAGGTGTTTGAGTGTTAATGTATTATTGTGGAAAATTGACAGAATATTGACATATCACTTTCCCAATTTCACTAATATGTACAAATCAAAACAGACATGACCTGGACCAAAAGCGTTTAATTTATCTACTGCTTCCGTGTGTGTAGAACCAATATATATATAGACATTTTAGAAATAATAAGGGAGCCAAGAGTCTGCATGTATTAACATAAAAGCTTTCACAAACCAATTCAACATGTCCATCATAAAGAAATTGAAAGTTCATTATATGAAGCACAATATAAGTTTCCAAACTTAAGATATGCATACAAAAACCCTTCTGAAGGATAAATAATATTGACAAATTGCCAATACTTACCAATTCAATCTTCCCAAGTATTACCTATATAACAGAGACTGCTAAATCTAGGTACGCAATTTGTTATGGTTGCAAGTTCATAAATCACTTCCATGGTCCATTTTCGCCATTTCTTTGTAGCAGCTCACTATCTTCTTATCTAATTCATAATATTCTTCCATTTTACTCATTCGCTTCAGATCCAAGTCAATGAAATACACCTAATATATGTCAAGTATCAGTTGAAAGAAAATATAAATGTAAAAAGCATCATACTTATTGTTTTATAAGGATAAAGATAATACAATGATTATAATTGTGGCTAAGGGAGGCAGTAATTCAAACTTGCTTCATATAAATATAAGACATGAAATCGTGAGTGTGATCAAGTCGTTCACAAGATATGGTCTGTGCAGACACATGAAAGCCCCATTTTCAACTGATGTGCTTTCGGTTTTAGTACTTCATGAGAGCAGACACAAATTACAGTTAATAAAAAATGACACCAAAGACAGTAAGGGTGCTTCTTCCAGTTCTTTTGAGTTTTGAGAAACACCCTATTTAGTTGCAACATTTATCCTTTTGATCGGCCTCAAAGTGAGTAGAATATTTATAGAAAACGATGTGGTTGAGCAATTGAAGTAATGTGAGAGGGAAGCATTCAGATTTGCTAGCATTGAAAACTCATTCTCAGTTGTAACAGGGAAACCTTTGGAAGGAGGATTTTTCCTTTAGCATCAGTTAGGAATTCAGTAAAGTATTACAGATATCATTCTATAGCCTCTATTTTTTTTTTCTTTTGTAATTTTAGATACCTTTTGCGATAAGTTTATGCCAAACAACTTTTTTAGTTTACATACAATAGGATGTCCACTCACTCCAGAGCAATAAATTATGAAGTTCCAAAATAGAATAAAAGAAATAAATGAAAAATTAAGTATTAAACACTGAATATACTAATTTTAAAAGGTTAAACTAAAAACATTAAATAAAAAAACTAAAATCAAACCAACCCAAATCTTTTTTCCTATTTCAATTATTCCATTGCCATCTCATTCTAATTCTTCCACTTCATAGGAGTTTATCAATATTCTTGATTGATTTATTATCAGTAGTAATATGCTCTATAAGGATGCTTTTGGTGAAAAAGTATATTAAAACAACGGTTGAACATAACATTTCACTCCCGTGGATCTAATTTTTGTTTGATTTCTCACTATGATCAGCGAGTTTCTCTTGGCAACAATTGAAAATAAAATCTTTCAATATGCCGTTTTTCTTTCAGTGACATCCTTTATTTGGTAGAATATGAGGAAGGCATAAGAATGAAGCTGACAAGTAGGAAAAGAGAGACCCAAAAAATTCAGACTTTTTTTTTTTAATTGTAGTGTTTTATTTAATTGGTTTTTCATTTGATTTTTTTTAAAAATTAGTTATTTATTATTTAGCTCTAATACATTATTTATTTATTTGTATCACTTTGTCATTCACCATTGATCCATTCTGGAATGGTTCAACATTCCACTGGAGTTGAACTCTTTATTCTATTTTGCACTAAAAAAATCAACATCATTCTCAAATGAGGCTCTCAGACTACCAGCAGAGCAACCAAATGAATCATGTAATGCACTGCCTATCTTATAAAAATAAATAAATAAATAATAAAAATGTGAAGGGCTGCCTACCTTGAAGTCAAAGGTTTGCTTAGTTGACTGAAGATACACGGTATTGCATACAGATCCAGAATCCCCCTCTTTCCTTGGTCTAAAACATATCATAAAGCTGCAGTCTTTTGCAGTTGCTGCTATTAGAAAGTCCTTTACAATTCTCAAGCTTTCATCCAACGAAGCCGAATGTAAAGAGGTATACCTTTTCCGTTGTTCTGCACTCAATTGTCTACATACCATACACTGCTGATGAGTAACATCATAATATGCATGGATGGCTCCTTCTATGTCAACACTGTCAAGCTTCTGAACCTCCAGAAGCCGATCAATAACTCCTGATTTCTGCACAGCCTCAGTAACAAGAGTAAGCAAGTTCTCTGTACGTAGACCTTCGTCAGATCGAATGACAGACTTAAGTGCATCTTCAAATGCTTTAGCAATACAAATGTTAGTATTTTCGGCACCACCTCCCAGACCACCAAATATGAGAGAGCCGTTCATAAATACACGGAAATTGTTTTGAGGTGAAGTGAAGAGATCATTGATAGCTTTAAAAGTTCTTTCCTTTGATCCAGAGAATAGATCAAGTGGATTGTATTCACTGAGCAAAGATATCTGCAAAAATATTGGATAAAACTGTTTAAAATTTAAAGGTTAAAAAAATAATGTATGTATAAGTGAAATTCTAATAACATCCATCAACAGAACAACAGATTAAATAATGACTCCGAGACTACATGACATCACCACTGGAAGAAGTATGCACTAAGCAGAAACAGAACCACCAATGAAGGCAAAATTTTGTGCACGGGTACCTCTCCTTGCTGCAATTTTAGAACTTGATGCATTTGAAAGCGAGTTATGGTCCTTTTGACAGCAGTTTCTTCAGATATGTATCTTGAAAGAGGAAGAAATCCCCATTTGGGCTACTTGTTCACAACAACACTTATAATGTTAACAACAAGCAAAAGAAAAAGTAAGGGGGAACAAGTTTGATACTTAATTTAAAATTTTAAAGTTTAAACAAAGCTGTTGTCTAATAATGAGAAGAAGGAGAAATTTTGACACCAAAGAATCATAATGTATGACACTATAAAGAGCGTACCTTTATCTCAACAGATATGCTGGGGCTCGATCCTAGATTACCTGAAATAAAACAGAGAGCTTGTAACAGAACTTTCAAATGTTTAGCAGATGCGTTGTGAAGTGAGAAAATTTGGATGTGTTTACTAAATTAATATTACAAGGGATAACAACAAATAGGAAAGAGACTAGAGATTATGGTTTTCTTGTTGGAAGTGTACTAAGCATCACTATAGAATACTGAAACGATTAGTAGCATGTCTCCGGTTCAACCCTAAAACCTGCCCTCCCTTTCTTCTATTTTTGCTTTCATGGTGTCCGTTTGGATGGATGATTTCTCAGCGTGGTGCTATAAATTGTTAACTGAAAGAAATATAGCGACAACAGCAACTACATACTCCAGAATTCCACATGCACAAAGGGTAACAATTATTCTTTGTACACAGCAAGTTCTCAAAGGCATCTCAATACCATGAGTGAAGAGTGAATGATCAGACATGAGAAGCACAGAATCACGATGCATGTCGACCAGTGCATTATCAACTCTCCAAGCAGGACGTTGATAGATAACATTCTTTTCAATCGATTCAAGAAATTCCCTCGTCACCCCCACAAGCATCTAAACAAAGTAATGAAGGATAAGTGAGAGTCAGAGATCATAATCAGTAACCATTAATCTCACATAAGATCTTCCACACTGTACAAAAAGGTGGCATGGATGATTTATTAATTAACGAACTATCAAAAACCGCTGAGTAGTACATTTATAAATAACAAAATCAATCCCAACAGAATGTCGGGGATTCGGGGGGCAACACAACTCAACACATACCCCGGCATCGACAAATTTGGAACCAAGCAATGGCTTCATAACGTGGTGGACAAATTGTTGGCTTGCAATGTCATTGTCCGGCGATGAAATGAGTTCATGAACGTCTTTCCAAAGCAGGCGTTCCTGCGCAGTCAAGGCAGAGGGGCTCCTCATAGTCATGGCCTCAGCGCCACTCCTCGGAGCCTTACGAATGCGCATCACTTTCCCAATCTGAAAAATCAACACCATTACCAATGTACCATTGATCAAGCTTCCATTATGATCCAATTCGATCAAAACAAAGGAATTGAGGAACGTACAAACGTAGAAAACGATCCGGTGTATGCGAGAACGAGGTTAGCAGCTCCTTCGCCCCGGTAAACCCACTCACCTGCGTCCTTTTCCTGTAAAATCACCTCCATCAAACAGCTTTTGCCTGAGAAAACGAACGATTATGAGTGAAGCATTTCATCGAAAACTATCAAGACACTCCAAATCAATCATAGGAAAAATTCAAATACCTAACTAGAATGCACTGAGAAACAAAAAACAAAACCCTGTTGGCCACTGTGCCCAGCTACAGTAATTGCGGCTCAGATCCTTCATTTGTTGTATTCTGACGTGATTCTCGAACCCAATTTTTCATTTACTTAAACTTTTTAGTTAATTATTCAATAATTGTAAAATTGTTTTTTTTTTTGTGTGTGTGGAGCTAACCAAAAAAGGACATTGCAATGCAACAATTTCACTGTTTTAGAAACATATATATTGGAAATGGATGTACCTTAGTTTAACAGAATTACTTTTACCGGATTTCAACCTTTTGACATTACTTGAGCTAAAAAGTTTTATAATTCAATTATAAATCCCTTTTATAAAATAAGGTTATACATTTATTTATTAATCACAAGAAATTAGCCCACTAAAATTAGCCTTATGGTGAATTGGCAATAAAGCACTACTTGGGAGTCACTGTGTGCCGTTGATAGTTGCATATTCTATCACCACCATCTTCAATTGCGCAAGACTAATTAATAATTTCTTTGAATTCCCTCAGGTTAAAGGCAAATTAATTTAAGACACGTTTTTTATAATCTTCTCCAAAAAAAAAAGAAAACAATAAATATAATTTATTTATAACTTTAAACCTACACCGTTAACTTAAATATAGTTTTATAAATAACACCTGTGTTGTCAAACAAAAAAATGATGATGATTCTACTTTATAAAAAGGATTTTAACCCTCTAAGAAAATAAAATTACTTATTTTTTAGTATTAATGATTTTAAGTTTAAAAAAAAATTATCATATTTTTAGTATAAATTATTTTATTAGTAAATAAAAAATAATTTTAAATTTATTTTAGATGTTTCTAAACCTTTATCTTGCCAGTGGTGTAACACGATTAAACAATTAATGTAGCATTGTCCCACTCCCATCTCAAAGTGGAAGCCTGAATGTTTCAAAACATACTCCAGTGCATGTCGGCCATATAAATCCTACGTTGTACATATATGTAGCACTGCCAGTGTTGTCTATTGAGCAAGATATTTGGCCACCATAGAAGAGAAGGTGAAGAGAGACCAAAATGCTTTCCAAATTGGTAGAAGAGCATCCTTACCTGTGTTCCCATGTTGCTCTCTTGTGTTTTCTTTTATTCTGTCAAAAAGCATGGACACTTTGGTGCACAAACTACCCCTCTCTGTCAAACATTCCTCCGGGGAATCGAGGATTACCCTTTCTCGGAGAGACACTTCAGTTCATGGCCGCCATCAACAACACCAAAGGAGTCTATGAATTTGTTCAAGCTCGCCGACTCCGGTAACATATCATATATATAAAAAAGTAAACTTTAACTCAGATTATTTCTAATTAACGTGGAATCTTCGACATTACCATTATTATGATGTGATTATAGTTAGGTTTTTACATTTATATAATTTAGAAGAGATGTGTCAGGTATGGAAAATGCTTCAAGACGAAGTTATTCGGGGAAACGCACGTTTTCATATCGGGCACGGAGTCCGCAAAAGTGATTCTAAACAACGAGGAGAAATTCTCAAAGAAATATATGAAGTCAATCGCTGAGCTTGTTGGACGCCATAGCTTGCTCTGCGCTACACACCAACATCACAAACTTATTCGCGGTTCTCTGTTTTCTCTATTCTCCACGCAGTCTTTGTCTTCCTTCGTTAAACTCTTTGATTCACTTCTTCTTGAAGCTACAACTACTTGGAAATCTGGATCTGTTCTCGTTATTCAAGATGAAACACTAAAGGTTAATCTTATTTGACATATTATGTTAGTTTGTGAATGAAACGAGGTTGAGGATAATGTTCTGAATGCAGCTAGCGTGTAAGGCGATGTGCAAGATGCTAATAAGCATCGAAAATGGCTACCAATTAGAGAGCATGCAAAATGAGGTTTCTCGTTTGGGTGAAGCAATGTTAGCCTTACCCGTGAGGTTACCCTGGACCAGATTCTACAAAGGCCTTCAGGTAAATATACAAATCCTATTACCTCATCTAATTAAATTAAAGTCCCAACCAAAAACTACCATAAACTATAAAATAAATAAACATCAAGTATAAGTGCATACAATTAAACTTTGAAATGTGAATTTGAGCTTTCAAGTGAAAATGCAGGCTCGAAAAAGGATAATGGATATATTGGAGAAGACTATAAGTGAAAGAAGAAGTGGAATTGCAACTAGCCATGTCGATTTCCTTCAACAACTTTTGGATGATAAATCACACGACGATGGAATCCCAATGCTAACAGAGAAAGAGATCAAAGACAATATCTTAACTATGATAATTGCTGGTAAGGTTTAGTACGAACCATCCAACCCCAGTACAGAGAAATTAGTATATAGTTCAGGATCATGTCCTTTCAATTCATTTTTATGTCATATCCGTAACTATGTTATGATTATTACATTTTTAATTAGCAATCAAGCTAATTACATATTATATTGAAATTGAACAGAATGACATAATCTTAAAACTATCGAAATCGCAGGACAGGACACGATAGCAAATGCGATGACATGGATGATCAAATTTGTGGATGAGAATCCGCTTGTTTTTAATACCCTTATGGTGGGTGAACATGTTTACATTATCCAACGTTCATTCAACACTTTCTTCCTTTTGGTTTAGTAAAATGTAGTGATTTTGATAACTAAACAGAAGGAGCAACTTGAGATTGAGAAGAACGGTTCGAGAAATTCATATCTTACAGTAGAGGCCCTAAATGAAATGCCATATGCTTCTAAGGTGTGTGTATGTTGTACTTTTCTGTGCAATGTGTTGTAGCTAGCTGATATTGACACACTCACAAACAGGTTGTAAAAGAAGCATTAAGAAAGGCATCTGTGGTGCAGTGGTTACCTAGAGTAGCACTCGAGGACTGTGTTATTGAAGGTAACACGTAAATTTCTCATGCATGATGAAGTTTGCGTAAATTTAAATGAAAGTGATGAAATGTTATAGGATATAAAATCAAGAAGGGGTGGAACATTAACGTGGATGCTAGATCGATACACCATGATCCAACCGTGCACAATGATCCGGGTGTGTTCGATCCTTCAAGATTCCCTGTAAGTCTAAAATATAAGAAAAATAAAAACCTAATTTTGAGATTCAAAGATCACAAGATAAACTGTTGGAACAAACATTACAGGCAGAGTCAAAACCATACAGCTTCTTAGCTTTTGGGATGGGAGGAAGGGCGTGCCTAGGGAAGAACATGGCTAAAGCCATGATGTTGGTATTTCTCCATCGTTTCATCACCAATTGCAAGTGGGTATTATGATACATAATTATTTTTTTTTGCATTTATTTAATTTTTTTCTTCTTAAAAATACAAAAAAAATAATATTTTTTTTTATTTTGATGTTCGTAAATTAAATGGTTTTTATTAAGGTGGAAGGTGATTGATTCTGACTCAAGTATTCAGAAAGGGGCACTTTTTACAAAACTTAAGAGCGGATATCCTGTCCGTTTGATCTCGACCAAGGATGCCCAAAACCAAACCATGTGATGTGACAACTTAAACATTTACATTTGCAAGCATGTCGAACATGGGTTTTAAGATTTTACCCGCAGATTCGGTCGGGGTTGGCTTTCAGTAACAAGTATTTAACTCATGCTCAGATATTGCAAAGTCTAGTTATCTATTTTCAACAAAAAATTACGAATTTAGCGTCAGTTTAAGGTTTCGTATTGGTTAAAAATAAATAATATATAAGTGAAATTATATTATTTCAAAGTTTTTAAATGATGATTTCTCTTATATAAGTTTATTTGTCATTCAGTGTCAATTTTTTCTAGTGGATGTAAATTTAGTTTGTTATATGATACATATACATATAAGTTGTCGGGTGTTACAGCTAAAGATGTGGTGAAACTGGAAAAAAAAATGAAAACACGCTATTTAATCAAAGCCAAATGATATGATGTATGAAAATTTAGAATTAGGTACAACTAAGATTACTGTAAGATAATATCTTTATTTTGATGATTACAATGATGAAACTGGAGGGATAGTATTCCAAAGGAATAGAAATTATAAATTAAAAAAAAAATGGATGTTGATGTAAGAGAAGTTGTGTCTCAATACTCACGAAGTACTTTCCTAAAATAATAAAAATAACTAAATTCCCAAGACAGATATTAATCCTGATAATTGATATATCAAAATTAAAATAAATTATTAAAAAATATTAATTGACTAATAAATAATGAGATATGTCTTTCTTACAACTAAATTATAAGCCATATGATTTTGGTTATTTTTTTATTAGTTTTTCCTTCAAGTTGAAGTGGTGTGAGGAAAAATTAAAGAAGGTGTCTCGATCTTGGTGTGATATGAGCCAATTGGCAGAGCAATCCAAAGGAATAAAACCATTCATAGACGATAATCATGTCTCTTTCCTTCATTTCTCACTGCTTTTTCTTGTTTCGTTTCCACTTTTTAATTCATTGTATTTGGAATCATGAAAATGTCCTTCTCCTATACTTTTCCTCTTCAACGGTGTCTTCCTAACTAAGAACATGATCATATTTATTCAGCGTATAAGTAAATATATCTATATAGAATTTTGAATTTTTTATAGGTGAATATGTGTGTATGTTTCTTTTAGTACATATATTTTATATTTTTTGTTTTAGTAATTTACTTAAAGAATTACATAAATTTATTATATTATTGTCTTCATTTATTTTAATAAATATTAAAATCGAATAACTTACACGTATTTTTTTTATTCTAAGCATTTTGGAAGTAGTGTTTCATCATCGAATGATGTGAGGGGATAAGTTATGAAGTCAAGACTATTTAGGAAAATATGTATACAAATTTAGGAAAATGTGTTATAATAATGTAATCTTGTGGTTTTGTTTAAAATATGTATTTTTTTTTTTGGATGATGTATTTGATAATATGAAGATTTATAATATGAATTATGAATGAAAATATTTGTGGACAAAACATTGTCTATTGTGATAACTTTTTTTAGTAATTATTTTGAGTTTACGAAAAACAAGTTTATTAAATTATGAGATTATAAAATGGCGAAAATAATATTACATTCAAGTTACAACAATTAGAAACATCGTACTACAATTCAATGTAATGAAAATGATGACATTTTTGGTGCCGCTTTTTGTATTGGAATTGTTTTTAAATAGAAAAATTATGACAATTTTAATGATCATGATTTGGAATTGTTTTTAAATAGAAAAATTATGGCAATTTTAATGATCATGATTTGCCATTTTCAAACGCAAACGTTGTTTTATAGAGGGATAATGATATTTAGACAACATTTTTTTTGGCAATATTTAAACATTGATTATTGATCAAAAGTTACTTCACAGTCAATAATAATAATCATAAACATTATTATGAAATATTTTTTTATCAATAACATATTAACACGTAATCAATATTAGAATGTTGTCAAAAAAATATTATCTAAATATTATTAATATTATTATCCTTTAATATATTAAATAGAGCGTTGTGGCGGTTTATAAAAAACTGTTACATTGTAACGGCGAGATTTATTACATGTATCTGCCATAAACACGAAAAATAGCAATAATAAATGTCATTATTATTAAAAGAAAAAGTGGTAATTAACATAACATTTCTATTTTTTATGTAATTTAAATTTTATTAGTTTCTAATTACATTCTTTAATTTACATACATCCCTATAATCACTCGCTATTTATTAATCAATATATTTTTAAAAAAAAAAAAACAATTCAAAGAGAGGGTCACTTTTTTCTAGTATATGATAACTTGACTTATAAGAGTAAAATTGTGTTTATAAAAGCCTTTTAGGCTTCATTTCCTTCTTTCTTTTTCAATTTTTAATTATAAAACTATAACGTTGTTTTTAATTTTCTTCGTACTTCTTAATATTTGAACAAATTGGTTTTTCTTATATATACACTTTAAAGTAAAAAAATCCGATAATTTTATAAATAAATAAAAAACACTTGCAAGTGGTTTCTAAGTTTACATGCAATGTAAAACAGATTAATAAGGAAGCTGTCTTTTTAATTTTTTTAAATATTTATTTAATTTTTAAAATTATTTTTTATTTTCGATATAAATTTAAAAATATGATAATTGAATTATAAAAAATAAAGCACAAAATAAAAACAATAATTAATTTTTTAACTTCTACATTTTTTATTTTCAGATAAATTATTTTTTATCATATAATTTTTTGTTTCAATATTTTTTTATAAAAGGTGTGAGATATAAATATAATAATTATTTTAAAAATATGATAAAAGAAATTTAAAATAACACGTCAACAAGTGTTAGGAGCTGTCCTATAAAAGAAGTACTACAAGCTGTTGAAAAATTAAAATTTATCTATCAAACAATATTAGGTAAACAGTTATGACTCTGGATTTTATCTTTAACAAACCTATAGATATAGATAAGGTCTTCCAAATCAATGTTACAAGCCGACAACATAAATCATGGTAAAAAACATGAAGCATCAACAATTGGGTATAATTTTGTAATTAATTAAAGGTTAAAACCAGTTAGGCATCTCTATTTTCGTAAGGTATTCTCAATTTGGTTCCCTTCTTTTAAATCTTTCTAATTGAGTCCTTATAAGTGCTAATTTCAAACAAATTAGTCCATGCCGTTAAAAATCGTTAATGGTGTTAAAACTGTGCAAGGGTGGGTAGATGACGTGGTTAAAATTCTCCTTTTGAGGTGTTAAAATTGTACAGAGGTGTTAAAATTGTGCAGAGGTGTTCAAATTTTTCTCATCATTCTCTGCACAATTTTAACACCTCTGCACAATTTTAACACTTCAAAATGAGAATTTTAACCATGTCATCTACTCACATCTGCACAGTTTTAACACCGTTAACAATTTTTAACGGCAGGAGCTAATTTGTTTCAAATTAACACTTATAAGGACTCAATTGAGAAAGTTTAAAAGAAGGGGACCAAATTGAGAATACCTTACGAAAATAGGGACGCCTAAATGATTTTAAATTAAAATGTAGATTTTTACTCAGAGTAAATAATGAAAAGGTTATACATTAATGGTTTAAAAATTTTCACCTATACCATTTTGGATGATGAATATGACAAGCAATCTACTTTGTCACCTAGATACATATATGTATACATTGTCCATAATTATTTTATTTGATAATATATATACATGTAATCAAATGACATCTATTATTCTAGTTTAACACGAGGTTTCAAGTTTTCATATTGGGTAAGAAATTAAATTAAATATTTTATCTAACTAATCTTATTTTAGCCAAACTAGTGAAAGATATTTGTGTTTCTACCAACTATAAAATAGGTTGTGTTGTGGACCTACTTGGAGAAAACAAAACCAGAAAATGGAGTCCAAGTTGGATATATAATGCAGTAGAAGGAGACAAGAAGACAAAATCAATGTACCCAGCAATGATTTATCACTACAACACAAAGACAACAAGAATAGTTGTGACTATAAATTAAAAAAGAAAAGGAAAATAAATGCTTTCATAATTATATCCTATTTCGTCTGTTTGATTTTGCTTTCCCCACATAATATATAAAATTGAAAATTCATCATCAACTTGTTTTTTCTTCATATATTGTGATTAATAATAATATGCAATTGGGATGAGTCAGGTCACACGATTCTGCTCTATCTGAAATTTGAAATAAAAAAGTATCATGACTTAAAACTCAAGTAATCCCATGAGGTGGATAATTTGTGAACAAACAAAAAAAGTTCTGAAGTAATATTTTAACAACTTTTTTTTAATAATTATTTTACAACAAAACACGTGTCATAATTTTATTGGTCTGTTTGAATTTATTCTAAAAAGTTATTTAAAACAGATCAATCACGCATTATAAAAAAATTATAAAAAAAAATTGTTAAAGACACTTTTTCCCTCTATTTTATATATGATGTTTATTGATCTTCCAAAAAAGTTCATTATAAAATATATGTATAATTAATAACTCTGAAACTAAGTCACGGGAATATCAAAAAGCTGCATGCAGCAGTAAAAAAGTTTGAAAAAATAAAAAAGCAAAGTATTTGATGAAAATTAGCTTCAATGTATGCTTATTTGCATTCATAAAACGGTTGAGATGATGAATAACAACATGAATACTCTTGGATGTATTTGAAGATCTTATGTCATTAAAAATAAACAAATTTCGTAAAACAAACTAATTCGTAAAATTTAAATATACTTTTAAAGATAATATTTGAACATCCAAAATTTATTATAATAAATGTTATTATTTTTTGAATCATTCATATATTCTATTATCATATTAACATTAAAATTATATTGTATATGATTGAGTATCATTCAATTATATAATATTGGTCTTGTTCTATGACGATATAACATAGAACACAACTAAATACGTGTTAAGTGTATATACATAAATATGTCTAATCCACATGATATATTACTATTATTAGACAATTTAAGTGATTATTGTTAATCTATCAAAACTAATTGACTATTCTATTTAACTAATTATTTGTTAATTTATTAAAACCAATTGACTATTCTATAACTTAGTAAAATGTTAAAATAAAGTAAATGGACCATTGAGTCCAAACTCATACCTTTCTAGAAAATATCTATAAATGTAATAAATTATATTATAAATAATATAATTATTGAGGTGATTTATTTACATTTTAATAGTGTTGATATGAAAGATTGACTTGAATATATCTATAATTCATATTAATTTTAGGAAGGATAAATATTAAAGAGAAGGAGAAAAACACTGAATATGTATTTATAGAATTGAAAATTAAAAATATTTATAGAATTGAAGTCTTAGTAAGATATTTATTTGACTATGTAAAAACAAAAATTAATCTAGTATTGACATGAATATGTATAAATTTTCTTTTATACTTTAATTTTATAAAATTAAAGTAACTTTTTAATATATGTGTTAAGAAAGAAGTTTCGGAATATGGTATATATTGTAGGGTTGGAGGGGCTAGGCAACGAAAAAGAATGGATACATAATGTTTATTTATTTTATGTGGTATTGAGTGTGGCTGGCTACAGTACAAGTTTACAAGCTTAGAAGGTTGTTTCCCTTGGGACAGACAGCACCAAAGAAAATATGTTGGGTGGTAATAAACAATAACATTAATTATTTCACTTCTTATAAAGAATCTTATTTATTATTTTGTTGTTCCAATTCCAACCACTATGCCATAAACTTCTCTATTTCTTTTTATTTTCTTTTTTCCTTTTAAATGGGTCCCTTCTACCACTGACCAAAATATCTAAATAAATGAGAGAAGACACTTTCATAATCTGTTATCAAGTGGAGAGTGTGTCAGAAACTTTTCTCACTTCTTTCTTATTAAAGATTAAATGTTGCTTTTCTCTATTAAACACTCACTAAATTAAGTGAATAAAGCAGAAGTAAACCAACAATAGCTACACAACACACTTATCTGACCCCTGAATAACTGCAAATAAATAAAGAGGGAAAAAAAAGGAAAAGTATGATAGTATGTTTGGCAAATTTAAAAGGAAAATGATATTTTAACACTATTTTTTGACACTATTTTGACACTGCACACGTGTCAAAATGTGATCGAACGATTTTAAATTAAAAAAACAAACTTTGGTTTTTCTCTTCCAAATATATCTCTGCCTCAACTTTTTTAATTTGAAATCGTCCAATCACATTTTGACACATGTACAGTGTCAAAATAGTGTCAAAAAATGGTGTTAAAATATCATTTTCTAATTTAAAATTCCTTTAGACTAATCACTAATAAAGTATGGCAATTAGCAAAAACATAAATCTTCTATCATTGAAAATTTTGAAGCAAACTTTAGGGAAATGTAAATATATCATTGCATCAATCAAATAAAATTAGTGAATAGTTAAAAAGATTATGAGAGAATAGTTATTTAGAAAAAGCACATCATTGGTTGCCCAATAATCGTGCAACTTTGTTTTCACAGCTTCCAATACAAAATATTTCCAAATATATAGGAATTTAGTTTATGTTAAGAAAGAATATTAATTGAGTATAATCCATGATTATTGGTGGTATAAGGAACCAGATTGTCTCGCCCCATTAATCTTGCTCATAATTTAATCAGCAAAAGTTAGTTCTTCAAGTTACAAATCACCACTAAACTACAAAGGAATCTGCTGCCATGTTTTGAAGCATCTAGAGTGCTTCAAAATCAAGTTTTCTAACATAAAAAAAAAAAAAAGTTCTTTACACCAGATTTACTAAATCTTCTATCATTGAAAATTTCAGAATTTTAAGAAATATAATCCATAATCATACATCTTTTTTATACACACAAACATCAAAGTCTTTATATAATATGTAATAAATACAACGCGTTATTATTTTGAGATCTTCCTAATTACAACAAAAAAAAATGAGGATTTCAAAAAAATATTATTGTATTTAAATTATTAATGTTAAAAAAAAATATGACTTGTTAAGTAATCACATGATCATCAACCTGTAATCATAATCATCTATGCATAATTATATCCAAATGAAAACAGCCATGTGACATCTTTAATTTTTTTAATACACAGTTTCGTATGTTTGGAAATTGAAAGAGAGAACTTTTTTTTTTTCTTTCTAGAACTACACATAATTGAAAAAATCGTTTTTAAATAAAAGTGTAAAAGTAATTGTGTTAGGTTATTTTATAACACGGATCTCTGAAAATATTATGAAAGTGCCAAACTATATATAAAGCACAATACCAATGGTTGGATTTTTTTTTTTCTACGTACTGAGATGAGTTGATAACTTTTCCCTTTTTTAATTTTTACAAAACATTTTTCGTTTGAAAATCATTAGGAGAAAAATAATTGTAAATGATATAGTAATTACAATATTTTAATTTAACTCTGCGTTTGGCGCCAAACGCATGGTAAAACCAACGTTACAAAGTGATTGGATAAGATATATGGTATATATAATATATTAAAATAGGAAAGAAATCCCTCAGAAATTGGATAAATTACTGTACAACAGTGGATGAAAAATGAAAAATGAAAAATAAATTATATCCTTCTCTATTTCCCTAATTTTATTTTATTTTTTTTCTTTTAATTCGATGGAGTGCATGCCAAATTCTGTGCTAGTTGTTCTTCCCACTGCATTCTCTTATGCAAGGCGATGAATTCCTCAACCGCACGATTGAATTCCTCTTCACTCAACTCTTCCACGCACCGCAATTCACTCTCAAACGGCCTCCTCAGTCCCACCGTCTCCCATCTTTTCAACTCTCCCCGGGCAGCCGCCACCACCATCCGCCGCTCGTAACTCTCCGACTGAACTCGCCGGTAGGGCTTCTTCTCCGACACCGAAATCGCCTCTCCCTCAGTCACCGTCGTCACTGTTGTGCAACAGCACGCCGTCTCGGTAACCGCCGTGACAATTTCCTCGGGTTCTTTCTCTGCGGTACGAGGTTGTTCCTGTGGCGCGGTTACGACGTGGCGAGACTCGTTGTGGTTGAGGATTTCCTCGTAGACGTCGATGCAGGCATCAACGTTGTTGTTGTTGTTATTGTGTTTGTTTTTGTTATTGGAGAGTGCGAAGAGGAAGAGGATAATGGCGTTTAGGAGAAGAAAAGCGTAGAAAGAATTGTGGAAGAGTGGAATTAATGTGTGGTGGATATGGGAAAGTGTTTGGAGGGTGATAGGGAAGGAAAAAGAGTGTGAGAAGAGCAAAATCGCGGCAGCAACGTTAAACAAGTGAAAGATGTTTTCGAGGTTTAGTTTTCTTTGGAACCTTCTCATGGCATTGGGTTTGTCGTTTAGCAAGGAAGCCATTGAAAGAGGATTTAGAGTTAACGATGTTGAAGAAAAAGAAAGGACCAGGTTGCTGCGAAATTACAATTCTAAGTCCTTTATATAGACAACGACACAGCACAGGGTGATATATAGTTGTAAACTTCCTTTTTTTTTAAGTATAAATTAGAAAGAGATCATCCCACTAAGACGAGCACGTAAAAAAAGGGTTGTGTATAAACAGAGAAATATAATTAAATTTTTTTATTTTATTTTTTGGTAATTTTAGCTTCGTTATTACAATAAGTTCTTCCTATTTTTGTGTTTAACATTTCTTGTCTGCTTGTGCTGAACAATTTATAGAAGTGTTTCATACTTATAATTATTTTTGGATTTCATAAAAAGAAATAAGAATTAATGGTAGATATTAATGTTGTGAATAAGTACATCATAGGAATCCTTGATTTTTGTCGTCCAAATACGTATTATTATCTTCGAAAGTAAAGTAGTTTTTCACCTTAGATAAACCAAACTTTATTTTATTTATATGATAAATAATATTTTTTATTTTTTTGAAATAAGTTGTCATTCTGATCAAGTGAAAATAAATTTCTTACTGTCTGAAAATATATTTCTGACTATGTCTATATTAGATTCGAGTTAATGAAGAAAAAAATTAATTGAAAGCGAACATTCTACGAAACATGTCAAATAATTTTGTTGAGAGATTAATGGTTGAAAACTAATAAATATTTTATATCTATAATAGGATGATCAACATATATCTTAATATTTTACTTTTAATCAATTAGTCAGTATAGATTTGAATTTGATCAATTTTTTTAATCATTATTTAAGATTTTTTTCTTCAATTAATTATTTTCCTTGTAGTATATTATAAATACTATTTTTCATAGTATTGTTGATAAGTAATCATATATTTTTAACAGAAGATAAATATATATATATATATATATATATATATATATATATTATTCATAAAAAAAAATACGTTAGTTAATTGACTGATCCACTTAAAAATAATTCAATTACATTAATATTTTTATTGATTTTTTATTTGGAAACTAAATTTTTTATAATTCATGATATATAAACTAAAAAACACCGAAGATCTGAAACTAAAATAAATTGTAGGTTCTAAAATCAATTACAATTTGTAGTGAATAAAAATGCTTCTAATTTATTATTTACTCAATGTTAAATTAAAAATACTTAATAAATCCTAATAATTAAAGCCCGTCATTAATGTTTCTGATTATCACTATAAAAAAATATTAAACATATTGAAAAAAAAAATCCTTTGATGTTTAACATGCACTTGAAAGTGCACATAACATAAAAAATACTTATTAAGTGTAATCAATTTATAAAGACAAAACTAACCGCCAATCACTTTAAAAAATACTCCTCTAATCCTTTTTTGTACAAACCTTTTTTAATTGAACAGTGATTTCGCTATACTATATACTTCTTAGTCGATGATCCCTATGCTATACTTGAAGTTTTAGACTTACAATAATAATAACAATATATTGTGTAGATAGTGTGTTTAAAATTTAATTAAAATACATTATTAATATAAATATTTTTTTACAATTATGCTATGATAAAATTGTAGCTTTTATATTAATTACTCTAAAAAATTATTATAAAATTACTTTGTTGAGTGTATATGAATATAATATATTGTAGTTGTTATATCTATGAGATATATTATTTTTACCAGTTATAGTGAAATGAAACATAAATATGTTGATCAGTTTTCTAGGAATTTGAAGTACTTGAATGTAATTTGAGTTTATCGTGATTTTTTTTTTTTTTTTTGAGTGTTTGCTTTATTGTGATTTCCTTCTCCCGTGCCCTGTGTAGGAAGCAAATGCATTGATATCGAATAAAGTAGACAGAAAAAAAAAAGTTTGCTGAGAAGGAAGAAAGAAAGTCTGAACAGCAAATCCAATGGAAGCAAATAGAAAGAGAGTGATTAATTATTGAAGTCATGAAAAGGCTGAGATTGAAGGGCTGAGATTGGTTTGCATGAGAAAGATGAAAGGGAAAGTTTGAAAGAAGGATGCAACTAACCATTCACGGAACGACGAAGAAAACATTAATGCATGAAACCCATGATCAATTCATTCACCAAAATTAATTTCACAAAAAAGAAAAGAGCATCACTTTCCCACGCACCACTCGCTATCCTGTATAATATATTTTTTAAGAAAAAAGTTTTTTTAATAACTTTTTAACATAGTATATGTGAGAGTTTATGATTGGTCCATTTCAAATAGGGTTAAATATGTTTTTAATCTCTATATTTTGGGACGATTTTGGTTTTAGTCTCTCTTTCAAACTAAGGTACAATTTAGTTCTTCAATTTTAGAAAACTCTGGTTTTAGTCCTTTTTACTAAATCTTTTTAACTTTATTTGCTGTTTCAAACGCGTTTCTCAGTTAACATTGAAGCAAAAATGTGTCAAACAGTGTAAACAATCCAAATGCTATAATGAAACGTGTTTGAAACAACAAATAAAGTTAAAAAAATTTGCTAAAAAGGACTACAACTAGAGTTTTCTAAAGTTGAAGGGCTAAATTGTACCTTAGTTTGAAAGAGGGACTAAAACCAAAATCGCCCCAAAGTATAGGGACTAAAAACATATTTAACCCTTTCAAATATTTTTTTAAGGCTTAATACCTCTAATGGTCCTCTGTTTTGTCAACTAATCTCATTTTGGTCCTCAAATTTGCAACCGTCTCAATTTAGTCACAATTTTTTAAAATATGCATACATTGTATCCCATCTGTTAAGTGGTAGCAGACAACGTTACGTGTTGTCCACGTGTTGTCCATGTGTTGGAGTGAGAATGTGGTGAGGTGTTATTTTTTTTTTACGTGGCTTAAGAAATTGGGATTTAAGGATATATCATAATCAGACGTGTCCTGTTTTCATTAAAAGGAGCATTGATGATGTGACATCAGAATTGGATTTAGGGTTAAATGGGATCAGAAATTAGAAATTGGGATTTAGGGTTGTGGAATTGAGATTGGGGATTTGTTGCGACAGTCCTCCCGTCACCGCCACCGCGACAGTCCTCCCGCCATGTTCACGGCGTCACCGGGGCTGCATCCGGTCACTTCTTCTCCGCGCGTAACCGGCCCCAACTCCGAGATCCTACCGTTCCCGCCGCCTTCACTGCTCGTCGTCGCAACGACCTGGACCGACGAGGTTGCCGGCGCCTTCAACGCCACTCTCTCGCGCAAGTCGCCGCCGACCAAGCCAGGGTCGTCGTTCCTCCTCACCGGCCAAGAGCGCCGTCGCGGACCACCATCAATCTCGGCCAGAGATATTGCCACCATCACGGACCACCATCAATCTCCTCCTCATCGATGTTCTCGCCGGAATCGCTGCCCTCACCAGCACCACAACACCGCTCTCCTTCCTCTCCACTCAAGGGTTTCCTACTTGTCTCTTAAACGCCAAACGCCCTCAGCGACACCCACCGCCGGTGTCGAGGACGAAAACGTTTTCCGAATGCCGATTATTGGTTAGTTTTCTATTGTTTGATATTTCTTCTTCTAGAATTGGAAACAATGAGTATGTTATGTGCATATGAGTGTGAGTGTGGGCGGTGATGGCTGTTTTGAGTTAACTTGACGAACATTGCAGCATAACAGTGCTAAGAGAGGAGCTAACGGGATAGGTGTTTTATGTTACAGGCCGAAGATAGTGGAAATTTGGCACTTGGTATTGGAGTCATTTGGTATTGAAGTCATGGGACTTTGTGATTTTGTCAGATTTGGTCTGTATGTTTGTTCATCACAGGTGAAAGGCGTTTCGAGATAGGAAGTGGTTATACGGCTTGCAAGGGAGAAGAAACTACTTCTGTTTTATATTTTCTTTTTTTTTTTGTTTCGTATGAAAACTGACATGAAAAGGGGATACATCTGATTCTGCCTCTGTTTTCCTTCTTATTACCTGTGTTTTCTGGGTGCAAGTAAATGGATATTGAAGTCTTAATGCTGGGGAATATACACTGTTTTCTACTGTTAGCTATTGCAGGCATTGAAGTCTTGTTCTCCTTCTTTCTCTCGTGGTGATGATGTCCATCACCACTAAACAGTCCACGTAAAAAAAAATAACACCTCACCACATTCTCACTCCAACACGTGGACAACACGTGGATAACACTTAACGCCGTCTGCTACCATTTAACGGATGAGATACAATGTGTATATATTTTCAAAAATTGAGACTGTTGCAAACTTGAGGACCAAAATGAGATTAATTGACAAATCAGAGGACCATTAGAGGTATTAAGCCTTTTTTTAAAAATAAATTCAAATAAACCAATAAAATAGTAACACGTTACCTGTTGTAAAAAAATTGTTAAAAATATTTGTTAAAATATTAGTATCCTATATTTAATGTTAAATATATTTAGCGTAATCTCTATTTCAAGGACAATGTGTTTACCTCTCTCCATTTCTAAAAAAGTGTCAACTTCGATATGCATCAATTAAGTTTATGTTATTAGTTTTTCAGTAACGATTTTAACACGGTATTTGCAACATGTAATATTTAAATTTGATAGCTGCAACTTTTCAATCTATCTAAAAAAACAAAGCAAGTCATTATTTCTCATACTTCTAAAAAAACAAAGCAAGTCATTATTTCTCATACTTTTATAAATAGAATAATCGAGTTTATCATCATTTTTCCTATAATTTTTCTTCATTTTTTTCGCTTTTACGGTGAAGCGACTTGAACCAAAATCTATGTTTGCAGGCACTCTATAACCACCGTGATCGACATCACCTTCACAATATCTTCTTTGAACAATATCCAATTAGGTACACTTACCTTTTGAACTGGATTGGATTTTACGTTTATAGAATGGACCTTCATGATGTCGTTTTTCTACCTTTGCGCCATTGAGATTAATATCGCGATGATGAGAAGACAATTTGAGACACCTTTTCGTTTCCTTCTTCTTCTTCCTTCTTTTTTTTGGCGAAAACCATGAAACCCAATTTCGTTTTTCTTCTTTATTCAAAATCTTCAATTTCGCTTATCCTCTTCTACATTCGAAATTTCAATTTTGCTTTCCTTATTCTCTATTCGAAACTCCCAATTTCGTTTCTTTTCTTATATGTTCAAAATCTCTAATTTGGTAAATATTGATGTTTCAATTTTTCTCTAAATCCTTATCCCAAATTTTTCAAAAAAGTTGTTATTGGATTACACGTCAAAAAACAAATGTCACAATAATGTCACATCACTACAAAATTTTTACCACAACATGACTAATAAGTTAATGTTAACTATTTAAATGTCATGAACAAAAATGGACTTGATTGATATAAATTAACTCAATTGTGAACAAAGTTAATACTTTTTTTAGAAGCGAAGATCAAATAAACATATTACCCTAAAAGTGTAAACTATCCTAACATTTAAACCTACTTTTAATCCTTATAAATTTAAAAGGAGAATTTTAAATTCTTTCACATTTCAAATTGTGATAAATTTTAGTTTTAAATATAAAAATGAATTGATATAATCGTTTTAAATTAAAAAAAAAAAAATTTTGGGCTTGTAAAATAGATTTTAGACTAATGGTGAAAGTAAAACTTATATAAACAATTTAAATGTCTCCCTGTAACCTATTTGACATAAAAAATTTAAGTAAGTTAAATTATGAATATTATATTTATTCATTTTAAAAGTTTAAAAATCAAATTATAATGAAAATATATTTAACCTTTATATTCACATATTTTTTTTTAAGTTGAGATGTTATTAATACAAATATACTATTATCCAATTCTTTGTTATAATTATAAATTTTTCTAAGTCTTAATTCAAAATCACTTTTAAATCTAACTTAATTTATATAATTAATTTATAAAATAAAATTTATATTCTTTTATATATTATAAATTAATGTTGTGAAATTTACCTTAAACTTAAAAGAATATATATAGCCGTTGAATAAAGATATTAAAATTTATTTTGTCCATCCATCCAAGTGAGAGAAAAAAACTTATACACGTTAAACTCAAAATATAGTTTAGTTTATGGTTTAAATGAACTTAGATTGCACCAGGTCATTCTATAGAAAAGTAATTTTATTTTTTAAAAAGGTAAAAGTAATACTTTTTAAAAATTCATACATTATTACTCTGTATATTTATTTTATATCAAAAACTAATTTCAATAATAAAACTTAAATGTCGATAAAAGTTATTCAAATTTATTTTACTTTTTATTTTTGTAAAGCGAGTCAAAATAGCTCAATTACTAGGAATAAGGTTAAATAAACCCGAAAATTACAATTTATTTAAAGAATAATTTGAACCAATTTGATATAATATTTTTAAGTGGTTCA
The DNA here is from genome assembly GCF_000741045.1 of Vigna radiata var. radiata. Taxonomy (NCBI): domain Eukaryota; kingdom Viridiplantae; phylum Streptophyta; class Magnoliopsida; order Fabales; family Fabaceae; genus Vigna; species Vigna radiata. The sequence goes on along the minus strand of NC_028355.1, from coordinate 22,450,126 downwards.
TTCGAAATGTCATGAAAAAATATTTAATTTTATGTCTGATCTCATGGTATTATATATTACATATTAGCATATATTTTATGTAAGGTTTTTACCTATGCATATATTTATAGAGTCACTACTATCGCAAAACATTTTGCTTAAAACATAAACATTAATTAACATGACTTTGTCTAAAAGTGCAACCTATGAATATAATTGCAGGATTCGTATGCTGCCCTTTCTACATAAAAGTATGTTTCAGATGCATTTTATGCACAGTTCAATATTTTAAAATTTTTTGGATATTTGAAAAAAAAAATGTAAATTGTATTACTAAAGGATCCATATATTAACATTTTCTTCGAGTAAAAGCAAATAATCGGATTCTCCTTACCTACTGAACCATGTTTTTGAATATTATTTTTCCTGTATCTCCATATTTTTCTTCCATATTTTCATTAGAATGAAATTTTTCACTTTGTCTTTCATAGATTTTAAAGTTAAAATTATATTTAAAATTGTATAATTTGACAACATTTTTAGATTGCACAAATTCAAAGTTACTTTTTTGCTTTAAATAAAAAAATTTTAGATTATTCAAATCCGAAGTTGAAAATAACTTTCAGATTATATAATATAAAATCTAAAAATAACTTTTTGATTGTAAAATCAAGAAGTCATATGGTTCTTTTTCTCCAACTTTTCTCTCGTATAATTCCAAGAAAAATTATATGACTTTCAAATTGCATAATTTAAAAATAAAAAATAACTTTCATTTTGTATAATTAGACAACTGTCTTTAAGCAGAATAAAGTTACTTCCCCGTTCTATAATTTTGAAACCCAAAAAGACTTCTAGAATATACATTTGAATTTGTATTTATGGGAGTGTGGAAAGAAAGTACCGAGATGCAGCAAAAAATAAATACCCTTTTAGGATGAATATTTTACATTTTAAAAAGCCCATTACAAAATACCTAATAAGAGGTGCACCAAAAACGTTAATGAGGTGCAGAAAGAAAATTAGCTGAAGATTCTGGAGCCACAGTAGTCTTGCTTAGCTATGAAGCTCATTAACTGACTGTCCAAACCTTAAACTATATGGACCCTAAAACAACACGAGAAAAACATGTATGATAAAAAAAACAAGGGGTGACCGAAAAAAAAAATTGGTTTAATTATATTTTATTTTTTAATTAAAAAATTAAAAAATACAATTCAGTCACATTTTCAATGCTACTTAATAAAAAACCACACGATCAACATACCCTTCTTAACGGTGTCATCTTAATTTGACGGAAAGATCCTATTTGATTCAATTGTAAGAAAATAAGGATTCAATTGAAACGTGGAGAAAAAAGATAACCTATTTGAGATTCTGAACGAAAATAAGGATCTATCGAGACATTAAAAAAAAAATTAGATATGTTTTAAATTATCTAGATTTAGGATAATTTACAAAAATATTATTTTCTTTTTCTCAATTTTATAAAACCTTTCATCAATTTTAGATACTATCAAAATAATTAATTTACGAATTACACCGTTTATGTGACAGTCTAATTTGATAATACATTTTGAACTATGCAACCCTTTCATTTCTTTTCAAATGATCCGAATATTTTTCACATTACAGGGTCTAAAAAACTAATTTTAATTTGAAAAGACAAAAAAAAAAAAGAGAGTTAACTTTAAATTTGAAATACCTCAAATATATTAAAATTAATAAAAAGTAATCGTTTCGTAACTCTATTTTATTAATTTATTGCTACAGGTTCATTTCGGACCTTAAGGAAGCAAAAAACGTGTATCAGTTTTATTTTTGAAACTGGACAGTGCCTTTAATAATCTCCCCACATTAAGACATTATAATACCTATAATGTACTTGCACCCCATTGGCTACTATGTAAGATATACATATCAATCAAATAGGTCTTCTGTGGAGGACGCTGATCTTAATAATAAATTATGTATCATCTTAAATTTATGAAAGTGAGTCGAATTGACATTTGAAGAATAATCATGATTTGACATGGTGTTTTCTTAACATAATACTCATCACAAAAACAGTAGTTTATTACGTCTATGAAGAGATATTTTAGATTTGAATTGAATATATTTAAAATTTTTAATTTTATACATGTTTGAAAAATGTGACACATATTAAGATTTCTGTATTCGATGAGGGTTCAAACTTTTACATAAAAATATCTCTTACTAATAAATTTAGGGTTAAATATGTTTTTAGTCTTTATATTTTGGGGTGATGTTGGTTTTAGTTCCTCTTTGTACAATTTAATCCTTCAATTTTAGAAAACTCTGGTTTTAGTCTTTTTTATCAAATTTTTTTAACTTTATTTACTGTTTCAAACGCGTTTCTCAATTAACATTGAAGCAAAAATGTGTCAAATAATGTAAATAATCCAAATACTATAATGAAACGTGCTTGAAATAACAAATAAAATTAAAAAAATTTGGTAAAAACTAGAATTTTTTAAAGTTAAAAGACTAAATTGTATCTTAATTTGAAAGAATGACTAAAACCAAAATCGCTCCAATGTATAAAAACTAAAAACATATTTAACCCATAAATTTATTTCATTTTATTTCAATAGAAGTGAAACTTTGTTTGTATACATCGACATCGAAATGCAGACAAGAAATGAAGATTCTAGACAAACAAAACCAAAGTGGGTCTTAGGTTGACACATTATATATGGAGAAGAAAGTGAAATGTTTCACTTGACGCATTCGAATTTGACAGTACCACTCGGTGTGATAACCCTCCCACATGCTTATGCTATTTTTTCTTTCTTTTTCTCATCACTCATTGTTTTCTTGACCTTTTAAAAAGTAGCAACCATTTCTTTCTTGCTAATATTATTGTTTTCGATGTGAAATCCAATTCAACTATTCACATTGTGTTGTGTTGATGTTTTTAGATATTGTTTATAAAGTTATTTCTGACGTGTTTAAATGGGTTGAAGGATCAGAAAATACAAAGAATGACAAATTAACTTAACATTTAATATATAATAATTACTTATTTGTCACAAATCTTTATTTATATGTTTTGTGATAAGTTTTTTTATTAAAATTAGTTAAATTATAATTTCATTGTGAATAATTATATTTTATTCAGCTTTAAGATTAATTTATTATAAGATAGTTCACATGGATCAATTTAATTAATTGCAGACTAATTTATTTATTGATTAAATTGATTGTCTTGTTCACATAATTGGTAATTTACTATTTGGACTGAGATCTGTTTGTTAGGTGACCGATTGATTTTAGTAACTTGCACTTTGAGCTATAGAACATTCATTTCAAGTTATGTATAATTAATCGATTTGTTTGACATTTTAATTGAATTCATTGATTTGTATCTGACTGATACATGACCATCCTATACGATTACTATCCAATAGTTAAGCATCCAAATTAACCAAATCATAGTATAATTATCAATATTTGAGTAAATATTTTTTATGAGTTTTTTTATACTAAGATATCGTTAGGAATTGTCAATGTATAATAATAAATTATATTTTTATATTGTTTAACTATTTAATTATTGTTATTTCCCCGAGAGTCTTTGAATAGCGAGGTTCGCTGTTATCGCAATCTCGGTGGAAAGTGTATTGATTTATTACAATAAGTAAGAGGTCATCATCACCTCCTTAAAGATCTCCAACTCCATGTTATGCATTTATTTATATTTACAATAATAAAAATTATTTATAACTTCTTCCTCAACATTTTTGCTCCTCATTCAATGCATGATAAGCTTAGCTTTATTCAGGGAAATCTATTTTTAATTCATAATAAAAAAAAATTATCCGTAAATAGCTTCATCCCAATGAACGAATAATTAATAATTTGTAAACATACGTATGAATAAACCGATTACCAGAAAAGTATCAAAGTTAAATTTAAGGAAAATGATATTTTAACACCATTTTTTTTGACACCATTTTGACATTGTACACAGATCAAAATATGATTGGACAATTTCAAATTAAAAAAAAACTATGGTTTTTTTCTTCCAAATATACATTTTCTCAACTTTTTTTAATTTAAAATCGTCTAATCACATTTTGATACGTATACAGTGTCAAAATAATGTCAAAAAATAATGTCAAAGTATCATTTTTCCTAAATTTAATATGTAAGTATGCAACAATAAGTTTTCAAGAAGATTCTTCAAAAGAAATAGAAGAAGTCTACAAGAAGAAAATAATATTGTTTTTACTTCAATAAGACCATCGGAATAATCATACTTCACGTTTCTCTGTTGCTTAATACAGCTATGTTATTCCATCGTTAAAAAATACAGCAATATTCTCCCCTCACCAGAAGAATGTTTCATGAACATTCAAGTGAAACAACTCTTAATTTTGAAATATATAATGGGAATAAAAAAATAAAAAAAAAAATGAAAATCATGCATACAAATAATAATTCGTGTTAACAATTACTTGTCAATTAATATAACATTTAATTCTTATAATGATTTTATTAGATTTTTATAAAGTTAAATAATTTTGGTTAAATCTCGAAGTATAACCGTCGAAAGCCATTATCATATTAACCCGAATCAGGTTATTGAAAATCCTGGAGAATAGAAAGACAAGAAGACAAAGAAACAACATTAAGAACTAAGAAACATGACTTAAATTAATACCTAAATCAATCAGGTTTACGTTTTCGATTTTGATGCACGTTAAAGAAAGTTTAAAAAAGAAACACGTAACAATGGTGGGAACTAGGAAGTGTCAATGTTAGGGAGCAAGTCAGAAAAACTAGTAAGGCAGTGCTGACTCAGTGACAGAAAGACTTCGCAGGGTTCTCGTGAGTCTCACATTGGAATCTGCCCCTTACTCGCCGATTAAAGTCACTGTGTTCAAGTTCATCGCTTTCTTCTCTCTCTATCAACCCTCTCCATTGCCACATTTCTCTCTAAGTTCTATTTGCTGCTCTCCCAGGCCCCACCTTCGTTTTCCTTCAACCAACTCTCAATTAGAAAAGTGGGTTCTCTAAAAAATCTGTTTTTTTTTGAGGCCCTTTTTCTCTTGAATCTCCCCAGTTTTGATTCTTCAACTTATGGTGCAAATTGTCTGAAAAGTTAGGCGCTTTATGAAAGTGATTTAGCTCCTCTCTTCCTTCCATCGTACAAACTCTGTACTTCAATTTTCACTGAGCAGAAAAGTACTACCAATTACCAAATCCCGAAAGGTTTCTATTTCCATCGTTCAATGGAGTCAACTCGTGCAACACTGGGTGGCATTCTAACTAAAGTCGGTGACGGAACTGGAAGAAGCAGAAGAAGTGGGTTCTGGGGTGAGAGTACAAGGGGAAGTGGGAAGACAAGGTTTTTAACTGTTCAATCAATCAAAACTTCACGAACCAGTAAGAATCTTCGAAACTCCAAGCCTCCTGGAGTTCCACGTGCTGTTCTCACATCAGACATCAACGAAGATTCCGTGGTAAATCAACAAATGCACACACATCATATATTGAAAGGAAATTTTTATTCACTTTGGCGTGTCTGATTGTTTAATAAGCATTCAGTTTCAACTCTTAACCGCAGTGCTTCCTTTTAGGCATATCAGAGGGTGCCCACTTTTGAGACCCCCGAAGTGAACCCAAAAAGTGTGGCTTCTATAATTTTGGGTGGAGGTGCAGGAACTCGTCTCTTTCCTCTTACTGGCAGAAGAGCCAAGCCAGCGGTATTATGTGATTTTGAGTTGGAATTTTGTTGGTAACGGTTGCTATGATTGCAAATCCTTTATGCAAAGTTTCTGTTTTTGAATGAGATTCTCAGGTTCCAATTGGTGGGTGTTATAGACTCATAGATATCCCCATGAGCAATTGCATCAACAGTGGCATCAGAAAAATATTCATTTTGACGCAGTTTAACTCTTTTTCTCTCAACCGTCACCTGTCCCGGACATACAGCTTTGGAAATGGCATGAATTTTGGAGACGGTTTTGTGGAGGTGGGTTACTGTTATGTTTGAAAGGAAGTTTTGATTTCTATTTTCGAAAACTGTTTTTAGTTTTTAAAGTGCAACTTGCTCAGATAGTCAGTGAATGGTAATGCCAGACATACACCAGAGTGTGTAATTGAGGGAGAGGTTGAACTAGACGAGGAAATCTGGCAGCTGTGTCTGTTTTTTGGTTCTTTAAACACTTGTTTTTTACAATAATTTTCAAAACTTACTAGATGTTGTATGATAAACTGATTGCTGGGTGGTATGAAATTGTTTGAGAAAATGGTTTTTAAAACCAGCTAGTGGTAAGAGAACCAAACAAGATTCATTATTTTCTTCTGGAAAGTGCTTTTTCTACAAGTTTTATCAAGAATTGATTTGTAATTATATGTGAACAGGTCTTGGCCGCTACTCAGACGCCTGGAGAGGCAGGGAAGAAATGGTTCCAGGGAACAGCTGATGCTGTTAGGCAATTTATTTGGGTTTTTGAGGTAAAAGCATACGATGTTGTGTGCTTGCTAAAAATACTAGTTTGATATATGGAGTAGTGAATGTGGGTCTTGCAGGATGCCAAGAACAAGAATGTGGAGCATATATTGATACTTTCTGGAGATCATCTTTACCGAATGGACTATATGGACTTTGTACAGGTATAAATGGTATAAATTTTCATCTAACATTTCTAGTTTTCTGAAACTAATGTTGATTTCGACGGGGTCTATGATTGCAGAGACACGTTGACACGAATGCTGATATCACAGTTTCATGTGTTCCCATGGATGACAGGTATCTCTACGTGAAAATCTGCATGATTTGATTTCTTACAATAAAGGAATGGTATAGTTTTTTGTTTTATCTTGAATTGAGTTTGGAGTTGATCAGCGTTAATTTTCTTGTAGCCGGGCATCAGACTATGGACTGATGAAAATTGATAAAACCGGACGAATTGTACAGTTTGCAGAAAAACCTAAGGGATCGGATCTAAAGGCAATGGTATGCTGATAGTATCTTGATTCCGAAGTCTAAAATACATACTTTTACTTGAATAGTTTGATCCAGTTATTATCTAGCTGATAAATTTTCAATTACTGCAGCGTGTTGACACCACTCTTCTAGGGTTATCGCCACAAGAAGCAGAAAAACATCCTTATATTGCATCCATGGGTGTCTACGTGTTTAGAACTGAAACTCTGCTGCAACTATTAAGATGGAAATGTTCTTCATTCAATGACTTTGGATCTGAAATTATCCCATCTGCAGTGAGCGAGCACAATGTCCAGGTGAGAGGGAATTTCTCGTTGTTGTTCTTTTTTAAAATCTTTGAATGCCAACAAAGTAATTTCTTTTGGTCTACCAGTAACCAGCCAGTTTTCTCTTTCCTTTTGCATCTCAGGCATATTTGTTCAATGACTACTGGGAAGATATTGGAACAATAAAGTCCTTTTTTGATGCAAACCTCGCCCTAACAGAACAGGTTACTTCAAATAGCCCATAATTTTTTAATGGCTATACACTTTGGGTAACTTTTCACGATTTAGAAGCATTAATTGTTCAATGACTTGAATATATAGTCTTGATAAAATGTTAGTTTTACTATTGAACAAGTTTTCATTAAAAAGGGAAAGTGTAGTAATCCAATAATTTCTTATTTATGGTATTACTCGCAGCCTCCTAAATTTGAGTTTTATGATCCAAAGACACCTTTCTTCACTTCCCCAAGATTCCTCCCACCCACTAAAGTAGAAAAATGCAAGGTATGTCAGTCAATTATTATTAAGTTGCTTTGTGAGATTGGACTCTGCTGAACATGATGACTCTGTTGATTTAATGTTTGCATAATGGGTTGGTTTCATAGATTGTGGATGCAATTATTTCTCACGGTTGCTTCTTGAGGGACTGTAGCGTTCAGCACTCTATTGTGGGAGTACGCTCACGTTTAGAATCTGGTGTGGAGCTTCAGGTAAACAATAATCTATATTACCAAAATCTGTAATGCATTTTCACTCCAAATCGTAGGAATGAATTTTTAACATCCCTAACACAATTCCACCTCCATGAATTGACACCTTTTTATCTTCTGTTTTGGATCATCAGTGATAAATGCTTTATACCTTCTTGGATTTTGTTATCCAGGATACCATGATGATGGGTGCTGATTACTATCAGACCGAGTCAGAAATTGCATCTTTGCTGGCAGAAGGAAAGGTTCCAATTGGTGTTGGGGAAAATACAAAAATCAGGTGCGGATGATTGAGTCTCGTGAAGAATTTCCTCTTATCTGTATTCTACAACATTCAAACCATACTTACCAATTTACATGCCATAATGTAAAAAATTATTGTAACCATCCATTCCTGATACCCCGATTTTTTTTTTTAAAGGAATTGCATAATCGACAAGAATGCCAAGATAGGAAAAAATGTTATCATCGCAAATACAGATGTGAGTAGTGTTTCAACACGTTGCTTTCAGAAACTTCTGCAATAGACTTCTATTCTCTTATCTAGACTGATTTAAATCCATTGATTTGTCAGGGTGTTCAAGAAGCTGATAGGGCCAAGGAAGGATTCTACATCAGGTCTGGCATCACGATTACACTGAAAAATGCAACCATTAAAGATGGAACAGTTATATGAAGCATCAAACAGGCCTCTTTGAAATCATAGTATAGAAATAAAAAACATTCACTCGAGGACGTACTCCTTGATGAAACGCATGCTTGTACATTACTAAGTTTCTTTCCATATATCTCAATAAATAATAGTCATGCCCATAACACTTGTAGGACACATCTCTTGTAATACTTTAACGAAAATTACTACCCACTCCGCCCTCTACAATTATTAGGACACTACACTTCATTCTGAGGATCAATCCTCACACAATTAAGTTACAAAGTTGCTAACTTTCTCTCTCTTTATATATATATATATATATTGGTAGTTAAGACATATAACTCAGTTTCCAACGTTAGCACCGACATGCCATTGTGAGCCTCTGATTTCCTTAGCTCTATTCCATTTCTCGATGTTTCTGAGTCTGGCGTACATCTTGCGAATGTGGTTTAATTTTTGAGACTGTTGAGCGATCAAAGTAGCCGTTGAGGGGCTTTCATCTAAGACCACCTCGTAACCATCTCGAAAGGAATCCATTCCTTGAGCTAGAAGCTGCCAGAACAAGCCACCAACAGCAGCACCACCACTACTTGCGGATGAGTATATTGCTGAATAAACCGTGTTGAATAATCGATCCCTTGGTGATGAGTTGCCACCGAAGCTTTTTGTGGAAATGCCGAACTCCGCAAAGAGAACTGGCTTGTGAAGAGTGTTCTGCGCATCTTGGATGTGCTCATCCACCCACCGCTCTAAGAATGATATTTGTTCTTCATAACCTGAACTCGATAGCCTGCAAAGTAAACACGACCCATTCAGCTTTATCGACAAAATGATCAGAATTTTTCATATAGCGATTTTGTTGATTGAAATCTTCTCAAAAGTGAGAAATTTAAATAAAAAGTCTAACCATTGGTCTGGGTAGGAGTGAACTGTTGCGAAATCGATGCCGGGGATTTGGTTGTTTGCAATGAAATCAGTTCCAACATTGAAGTTTGGATTGGACTGAAGCTTTGACTGGCCATAGAAACCCTCCAAACCTGCTTCCAGCAAGTGGTTTCCATCTATGGATTTCAGGTAAGATGCCATCTCAGAAATCCAAGCCTGTCAGAATGAATAATTCTTAACAATTAAAATTACGTAAAAGATGATAGAACATGTATTACATATTTTCCAAGTAAATTATACGTATATTTACAATTTTCCAAGCAATACATTACACACGTAAACAGATTATCCATATTTGCAGATTGTTTGTACATTGACAAGGACTAAACTACGAAAAATACGAAATGAAAGTACTATAGTTATCAAAAAATCATAAAATAATTAACAATATTAACATGCAATCCATGTTCAAGAACTTCACTAGATGGAATTATGCATTTATAGAGTTTTAAAACGGAATTGAGCAATTAATAAATTGATCTGGGAAACGGAATTATGCATTTACCTGAACTGTTTTTCCTGATTGATCAGAAGGGCACCTAATCTCATTCATAAGTTCCCAAGCCATTATAGTTGGATCGTCTTTGTATGCAATTCCAGTGATGCTGTTACGTCTTGTAAGAACAGCCTATAAAACATTCACATAAAACAAACTCTAATATTACATCTCTTTTTTCAGTAGTAGTACCAATTCTTCTACATACAAGTCATTCATTCTACACGTTAAGCGCAATTTTAGGAATAAATAATATTAAAATAAACTTTAATGCTTTTATTTATAAACATATTTTAAAAAATTATAATCTAAGGCAATAATGAAAGACTTTTTCGGTAAAGGTGTAACTTGCGAACATGAATTCTCGGTAAGATTTTAGAAAAACACATCAAAATATATACGACAAAATCAATAGTGTTGGACTCTGTTGTCCAATATGTGTTTGAGATTAAATGTAGAATCTTTAGGACAACAATACGTCGTTTAACTACAATAATTTGTCTTTTAACTCTTTTTTTCATTCTTCTTTGCTTATCCTTTTTTTTTTATTTTATCAAGGAAAAAAACATGATTGATAAAACTTTAAAGAAAACACAACAAACCACACATTTCACAATCTTCGTTTTTTTTGGTTCCCCTGTATAGATGACGAATTATTCTGAGAGTCATTACTTTCTATCTCTATCGCACAGCACCCATCCTATTTTGTTGAAGCTTGTTCCATCAACAAGGATACCATTAAAGAAAAATAAAGGGAAAACAAAAATAAAAGGATCATTTACCTTGATGTGGTTTTTGTAGAATCCCTTGGCCACAGGATTTGTGAAGAAGTCATCTTCAGAATTTATGGACTGTCCTTGACTCCTTGCCCATTCTACATACTGTTTCTTGCCACCCATGTTCTCATAGTTATTCACCAAACTCAGAACCAGCTTGATCCCGTATTTTCTTGCTTCCGCTATTGCGAAATCCAATCCCTTTTATTTTCAATCCAAGAAACAGAGTTAACAGAGGGAAAGTATCATCATCTGTTGCAAGTTTCAAAAAAAGCAGAACAGATTTCCCTTTAAAAGCTGATTTTATAAAATTAAATTAGACTTAAATTACAACATGGTGTAAGTTAGAATCTATCTAAGGAAGTTTATCATGTGTTGGGTTTATTGCAATCACTGAATTTGATTAATATTTGGTTGTTGTGAAATTGAAAAGCGAGAGACTAACCTGGAAAACTTGTTCATCGTAGGATCCAGGAGAGTATTGTAAGGGCTTGTAGCCACCATCACTGAAAGCCCAAGTTCTGGCTATGTTGAGTCCATGATTTGAAGCCTGTTGAAAGGCTGAAGAGACTTTGTTTCTCTGAGAAGGATCAGAGGCAATGTACATAAGCCAATAGGCATTGAAGCCATTAGCATAGAAGGGGCTTCCATTCAGTGTAAGTTGCACTCCTCTTGTTTTCACAAACCCACCACCGTCATCTGCTTCTACACGGACCACTTTACTCACATACAGAACAAAGAAAACCAAAAGCAACCCACGAAGCACCGCCATTCTCTCAACTTCACTCGCTCTCGCTTTTCCTTGCCTTCTCGATGTGGGCTTTTAAATGCCTAGATTCTGTCCTTCTTTGTGGGGTAAGTTAGGAAAATTATCAAAAATAAAAAATAATTAGTGTGATTTGTTACTCTTAAAAAGATTGAAATGCCATTAAAGCACACTGGGATGGTGGTAACGTGGTGGTTGAACTCGAACAAGATGAGACTCAAGAGAGTGGGCCTAGTGAATGGTGAAAGTCCAAGGAGAAGCACCACAAACCTCACGTGCCACGGTCACTGTGGGTCCGTAATCACGACCGTTGAAAAAAGACAAAACGTGTGGTTAAAATTACTTGCCTCGTGACTCGTGAAAACGTTGTTTTTTATTTAGTTATTAAATAACTCATAGTTAAATCAATTAGATAATACATTTATTAATTTTACAGCAAAGGTTATGTTAATTATAATTTAATAAAACTTGTTAGTAAATTTTCCATATAATTAATACTACTAACAGTTATTTTGGTGACATTCGGTTTCCAAAAAAGTAGAAAAATAAGAGGCGCAATTTACGGCGTAAACTGGTGTTGGAGTTGGTTGTCTTCTCCTTTTGCATTAGCTTTCGTTTTCACACCGAAAGAAAAAACCCATTTTATGACATTGTCACGTTGAGTTTACATCAAATTTAAAAATAATATATTTTAACAACATTTTTTATAATATTTTAATATTATTTATTTATATAATTAGCTTAAAATTATTCTAAAATCAAATAATAATTATCATAAATAGTAGCATACATCAATTATAAAATAACACATAAAATGTTATAAAAAAATGTTGTAAAAATATTTTTCTTAAATTTAATGATGCTAAATTATTTTTTCTTGTTTTAAAACCAATTCGTACTGAAATTTATATCTTTAATAAAAGTTTCATTTTCAAACATTTGAAGAAAATAACTTATTCAACCTAATTTGATTTTATTTTATAAGGCATTGATTACGAAAGAAATTCATTCCCAAAAGATTTATTAATGGCGAAATATCAGGCCATAATTTCCTCACTAATGGATTGACCTGGAATAAAAAAAAAATCAAAAAGTGGAAAGTAATGCAAGAGCAAGTAACGCAAGGAATAAAGTGTCCGAAAAAGCTATTACAGTGAAAAATATCATAAAATAAAATCCTTATGCTCTCTTTGTCACACGAATCAGTTTCATAGTTCTTCAAATAAATTGCATTTATCACAGTAACACAATTAAATTAAAAGATTATAATTTAATGTCAGGTATAAATATTGATTCCATGAATGTGGTATGAATGCCTCGTGGCATGTTCCCATTTTCGGGACCCATCTGATGAGTCCAGAAACTTTCCTGGTTATTTTTTTTTTAATTTTAATTTATATTTTATATTATATAATTAATAAATAAATAAAAACAAGGCACCGACGCGCTTCGGGGATTGAGCTCAGGAGGGTACACTTAAGACGTGTTTCCACAAATAATGGTCAATGGATTTATAGTGTGACTCGTCACGGCTTTTTTTTTTTTTTTTCTTTGAATTTTTACTTGTATATTTAACGGGTTAAATTTTTTAGTCTCTATATTTTGGGGCGATTTTGGTTTTAGTCCATTTTTAAATTATGGTACAATTTAGTCATTCAATTTTAAAAAACTCTAGTTTTAGTCTTTTTTACTAATTTTTTTTAATTTTATTTGTTGTTTCAAGTACGTTTCTTAGTTAACATTGAAACAAAATTGTGTCAAACAGTATAAACAACAAATAAAGTTAAAAAAAATTGGTAAAAAAAACTAAAACTAGAATTTTCTAAAATTGAAAGACTAAATTGTATTATAATTTAAAAATGGACTAAAACTAAAATCGCGGATTAAACCATATTTAACTCAGTATTTAACTCATTTCAACAAATAAAAATCATAGTATCTTTTAAATATGTTTTGTATATATCATCCAAAATCATGTAATGATGATAATGCATTTATCCATTTTTTTTTTTGTCGTAGCCGTTTGTAAAACATTGTGAGGAAGAAAACTAAATTATTTCGGAATAATATTTTAATATTAGATTTTTAAAATGAATTAAATGTGATATTAATAAATACAAATCAATGTTGATTTCTTCATTCATTTTAAGATTTTGAAAGTTATATTTAATCAAGCAAATATCCTTAACTAATAATATCACACACACACACATATATATATTCTACTATCGAATACTAACAAAATGAAATTATATTTTCTAGGATGCTTGGGAAATTAATGTTTTATTGTGACTGTGGGTTTATGGTTTTGGAAAGTAAAAGAAATAAAAATAAAAAAAACAGAGTTTTCATCGGATAGAGAGAACCCCACAAAGGTTTTCCTGGATCCGGTGTCTCCAGTTAAGAGGGCAAACTTTCGCCTACTGTTCCTTTTCTTTTCTGATTTTTCTCAAAGTTATAATAATAAAAAAAAAACTCAATTTTATCACATTTTAACTCAATTTTTTTAATTAAAATTGTTATATTCTAACATTTTGTTATATTTATAGATAAATCTCCCATATCCCTTTCATCCATTTTTATCGAATTTAGATATTTTTATTATATTTTTAAAATATATTAAAAATAATTTTAATATATCGAAAGTACTATATTTTAAAAGCATAGTAAAAGACAACACAGAAAAACTAGAAATTGAAAAAACCAAACCCATTTTTATCGTATTTTACAAATTATGTCCCTCCTTTAACTATTTATGTCGGTGCCATTCTTTTTATTGTATTTGAGAAGTTAGAGTTTAGGAAATCCATTTTCTTCAAAATTTGTTTATCCACCTTTTCTGAATGCGTAATTTGTGAAAGAATTAAAAATAATATTTATTTTCACAATTTTCAACACTCTTTTCATCAAGCAGAAAGGAAAAATAAATCACTAAGAGTCTATTCGGGGTGTGAATGTTGTTAGAGTTTCATCGACTTATTTCTAAAGAAAACACTCGTGACTTTGTATCTTTTTGACAATAGCAATCTAATGATGATTAAATTCTTAATGTGTGAGTTAACCTAGGTTCAATTTTTAAAAGAATAAAAAAATAATTTCATTCACAGATATGTAAAGAATTAATAATATTTATAATGTCATATTTTCATAATAAGGTTTAAATTTAAACTAAGCTTTATTGAATTAAGAAAATGAACAACAAAATTTGAAAAAAAAAAAATCACGTTTAGCAGTTCAATTTCCTTAATTTTGGACCCTTGAATTGAGTATTTTAAGAAACAACTAAGAAGTTAAGTCTCAAAACCTAACTTATAAATGGGATGGGAAAGATGTGATGGTTAAGGAAGGGCTAATGTCCCACAATAAGGACACCGACAAATTACATTCTTAAGGATTGGCTAACACCCAAGAAGCATTATTAAATACAAATATGTTGATAGTTACATACATATACTATAAAAGACGTCTAGGTCCACCACATCACATGCCTGGATTTTTGTGAAAAGGCATGTCTTAATTCGGAGCCTCTAATATCATATCATTATTTGTTGTAATTGGTTTTTTTTTTTTTTAGTTCAGTTGAAATATGTCAAATTTGTTTCCTTTTTTAAAAAAATGTCAATTTCATTTTTATATAGAAAAAATCTGTGTCAATCAAGTCATCTTTGTTAAAAACAAACTAATGGTGTTAAAAACTTAAAGTAAGTTTTGAATAATAACCACTTCACGGGTTCGATTCCTGATTTTGCAGTAGATAAAGTAAGTTTTGAAAACAATGATTTTTAACGGAGATGACTTGATTGACACAAATTTTTTCTATATAAGAACGAAATTGACATTTTTCTAAAACGGAGACGAATTTGACACACTTCAACCAAATTAGAAACAAAAGAAGCAATTAATTTTTTTTTTCTAGATAAAAAAAGAAATTAAGAGGTTAAATAGGGTTGAATTCCAAGTCGGCATATCGTAGGACTCCATTGAGCCCAACTTCATGCGTGCTGTTTTAGAAATGGCCCGTCCCATTTGAACAAGGCCTATTGGAACAAGCCCGCTACAGGGTCAAACCAATGTGGGATGACAAAATATTGACTTTTTCTTCCTTTACTTAATTTTTACCTGTACTCCCATTTTTTTAAGATAACAATTTACTATTCTTAAAATAAAAAATGCTTAAAAAAATTAAAATTTCATAAATGACATATGAAATTAACAAAAATTACTAATTTAGACTATTTTAAAAAAATATAAGAGATTTAAATTGAAAGAAAAAGAGATAAATTTTTAAGCCAATTTATCAAATATAGGAACCAAATATAAAATTAAGTTTTTAATCTTTTAACATATGACAATGAATAAATAATATAGTAAAATAAAAAAATTCTGAATATACATTTTTTTAAAACTCTAATTTTTGTAAAAATTCAAAATTTTAACTTATGCATGCCTTAATTTTATTTTATATAATTTTTGTTTATTATTTGTCTTTTGTTAAAAGTACCGAGGGAAAAGATTGTTAAATCATAATTACGTGAAGTTGTTTTATTACAGTGGTAAATAGCAAGTGATGTGAAAAAAAAAAAAAAAAAAAGAGGAAGTTCTTATAATTACCCAATATATAAAGGAAGAAATGAATTGCAGTGAAAGTAAAGAGAAGTAGCAGTGTGTAATTGGTAGGCCTGGGGAGTATCAGAAAATGGCTGTGATCCCATGTCACTGTTACCGTACCGTCGCATCAGACAAACCCTACCTCTCCGGTCACAATCTCCGCCATCGCGCTCCTTTCCCCTCCTCTTCCGTATCATTCCGCCGCCAAATATCGTGCGTCGCCTCTCCCGCCGTCACTCGTAAGTTCACTCTACTCTTCTTTTTCCATTCCCGATTCTAATCGCTTTCACATTCTCACTCAATCTTCACTTTTCGACATCCACACAATCTAGTTCTAGTTCGCATTTCACATTCAATTTGCTTCGGATTAGGGTTAAGAAATGTTGAGTGTTCCATGTCATTCATAAGAACATTTTGATGGTTGACACTGATTTTCAACTTTTGTTTGCGGTTTTGAGAAGTGGCTAGCAGGTTATTGGCTTCTCACTTCGGTTATTCTGTTTTGCAGCGAAAGTTGCTTTGAAAGATTTTCTTCACATAGATGATTTTGATAAGGACACTATTTTGAAGATGCTGGATCGGGCCATTGAGGTAAAGGCGTTGCTTAAATCAGGGGACAGGTCCTTTCGACCTTTCGAGGGGAAGACCATGTCGATGATATTTACAAAGCCGTCCATGAGAACGAGGGTTTCGTTCGAGACTGGCTTTTCGTTGTTAGGCGGGCATGCCATATACTTAGGACCTGATGATATCCAAATGGGCAAGCGAGAGGAGACTCGTGACATTGCTCGTGTTCTGTGTCGCTATAATGACATCATTATGGCTCGTGTTTTTGCCCATCAGGTATGCTCGTGACTTGTAAGTGTGAGTTACTTATGGTTGATTTTGTTATTGGGCTGCGATTACTCCTGCTTGTGGTTAGTTTTTCCCATTTTCTGAATTCACAAATTCAATATTCAACGGGACCTGCATGAAATGGCAGAATGAAAGTGATTTGTCTTCCCCTGTTTGTGGCGTGTGTGTTCGCAATGTTCCTCTGATTTCAAAACCAACATTGAGGAAGTCAATAAACTTAATTTGGATGAATTATGTTAATTCCAATTCATAAACAGGTGGGAAAGAAAAAGGAGAAGCTATACCTTATACTCAGATGCTGTTAGTTGCATTAATAGAGCAGTGTATACTGACTTTTGGGATAGAGTAATTCACCCGGTGTTTTGATGATGTCATTAATTCTTGAGCTCCACTGGGATTTGTTGTAATGCATAAAATTGCAAAGAAAAAGCGTGAGTATAAATCCCTGCCAGGATCATTGCCATTGCTTGTGGTAGACAATAATTCCTAATAAATGTTGCCACCAGTTCAATGAGCAAATGGATGATGGAAGCTATGATACTTGTATGATGCTTACTAAAGAATGATATCTGCCTCTACTACTTGTGTGCCGTGCCATTGGTAATTTGTAGTGTTGGATTACGTGTAATGCTAACAGAAGATCTTGAGATGAATTAACGGTATCTAACAGGAGTATTTTTCACTAATGTTCATGTCTCTTACAACTTTAGCAAGCTTAGTTCACAACGAAAGAATCTGCTTTGCGATTGTGGGCATTATGGTGTTGGGCTGGGAAGAATTGTTATCCGAAGATTGTGATCAATCATTCTGAGAAAAAACTGGGCACTTTTGGTTTACCTTATCTGTTTTTTGTAAAAAAAAAAATTGCAGGACATACTTGATCTTGCAAAATATGCAACTGTGCCAGTCATCAATGGGTTGACGGACTACAACCATCCCTGCCAGATAATGGCTGATGCCCTTACTATGATTGAACACATTGGTCGGTTTGAAGGTACCAAGGTCAGGTTATGTTACTTGTTTTTGAAGAATTTGCTTCTTCCTTATTATAGGTGGCATTATCAAGTGATTAGGTGTCTGACTATATTCTGCAATACAAATAATGTCAGGTTGTCTACGTTGGAGATGGAAATAATATTGTTCACTCATGGCTGTTGATGGCATCTGTGATTCCATTTCACTTTGTTTGTGCTTGTCCGAAAGGATTTGAACCTGATGCAAAAACAGTTGAGAAGGCAAGAAAAGCTGGAATCAGCAAGATTGAGATAACTAATGACCCCAAAGAAGCTGTTAAAGGAGCCGATGTTGTATATTCAGATGTCTGGGCCAGCATGGGGCAAAAGGAAGAAGCTGAACACCGGCGCCAAGTGTTTAAAGGATTTCAGGTACTTACATGATATTTTCTATACCATTTTCTTTCAGCCACCTAATCAAATGGTTAGGGCAGAAATAATTTGTTCAGTTAAAAATAAATATTTTATTATTTGACAGCGGTTATGTCGTGTTTGAATGTTGTCAGAATTGGACTTAGACCAACTGGTCAGACTGGAAACTGGACCAAACCAGCCCAGTATAATTTTGAAAACCGGTCTTGTAAAGAACCTGTGTAAAACAGTGGTTAAATCTGTTCGTTTGTAGGAAAAATCAATATTGCAAGGATCGACAGTTTCATTAAATAAATTTATTTTGTTTCTAATTTTTATGTTTTTTAACGTTGTTTAACATTTTACATTAAAGATTGTAATAATTTTTAATCATTACAGGTTCAAAATTATAGATAAAGCGTTGAATCTTGAATGACTCCCTTCACCCGTTCAAATTTAAAAACTTGATATATAAAATGTGCTGTATTGTAATGGCTTTACTTTGGTTTTGTTATTGTTGACATGAGATAGCAATTGTATTCTGCAGGTAAACAGAGATCTGATGGAAATTGCTGGTTCAAAGGCATTTTTCATGCATTGCTTACCAGCGGAAAGAGGGGTGGAGGTGACTGACGAAGTTATTGAAGCTCCAAATTCAATAGTCTTCCCGCAAGCTGAGAACCGAATGCATGCACAAAATGCCATAATGCTTCATGTTCTCGGCAAGTAGAAACATTAGCTAGCTAGCGTACACTTACTGCAACAGTTAGTTTTGGCTTTCAGCAGTTTGTTCGCTCTATTATTAACTTTGGAATTTTGAGTGCTTCGGTATTATCTATTAGCTCTTTAAGAACAGGTAAATCGTAATAAAATGGTAGCGGTATCTAGTTTCTTTTCCTCTTATGCTCCAAGTTTGGTTCTTTATTTGGTTTAATTCCTCTGAAGTAAAAAGAGTGCGCTAGGTCCAGTACAAGTTTAGCTATCGATTACAAATAGACCTTTGAAATGTATTATGTATTAGAAATTAAAATATATAATTTGAATATTTAAATTCTTCTTTTATAGCCATATTGAGATTCTTTTACTCATTTCTTATTAAATATTTTATTTTAATCAGACATTCTATGCACTGCTTTTGCATTTAATAAAAAAAATTCTCATTCATTTTATTGTTTACTTTTATCTTTATTCATATAAGCGGTTCTTTTACTTTTTATCTCATGGTTTTTATTTATGTACAAAAATTGTTACTAGTTAGAAACGGTATAAGTGATTCTAAATTATTTTCAAATGTAGAATTTAACCGTTGTATTGTTTTGAAATATTCATTGTCTATTATTTGGTTGAGGGAACCACAGCATTGGTAGTATTTTATTAAAATTTTAATTACACAAATACTTGTTTTGAATAACAAATGCTAAAATTGAATTTGATAAAATGAATACATATTTAAATATTATTATAAAGTAAAATATTAACTGCCTTAATCATACGCTATTACTTTTGAAAAATTGAATTAAATATTTGATTTGAGAAAAGACTAGCTTTTCAACTATAAATTAAATTTTTATCTTGAACATGTCTATGGTAAAACACACCTTATTTAAAATTTTATATTTTTATTCTATAACTTTATTATATATTAAAATAAACCATGATAAAAAGTCAAATTGTTCCAATTTTATTTATTATTCAGTTTAAAATAGTTTCGATTAAACAGTCAGGGGATTTTAAATTGGAGAGAAACTCCTATTAACCCTATAGATGTCAAAATGGGTACAACTTGGTTCACCACAAGTTTGAACCGGATTGGATTTAAAAATATTGTATTTTTTTATAAGAGTCAAATTTCAACCCGACTCATGCGGATTGAACTCATGGTGGGCCGAGTTGACCCACTAATCCACCTACCTAATTTTATTTTATTAAAATTTAATTTAATTTTATAAAAATATTTATTATTATTTTTTGTTTGAAAAAATTATTTAGTTTCTCTATTTTCAAAATTAATTAAACATTCATGTTGGAAGTAAAATTTGGGAATGAAATTTGTTTAGATTTGAATTATAGAAAGTTTGTAATTTTTTTATTTAAGAAAAAATTGTAATTAAGTGGGTCAGTTAGCCAACCCATTTACCCACCAATCCGTGGTGAGTCAGGCCACGTTCGAATTTTTTTGGCTCACTAATAAACAAGTCAGGTTAGATTGACTTACTAAGTGATTAACGCGTGGTGGACCGGACTGGATCGAACCGCGTTACCCGTTTTGAGAGCTCTAATTAACCCTTCCCACGAGTAGTGTGCCCGGCTATTGGCTGAACAAAAGCCACAAAGTAAACCTCCTGTTAAATGTACACAACGGTTGACAAGCATAGAATCAAGTTGGAGATCATCTCAATCGACAGTTCAAGTTCGAAGTAAGAACTCAGAAAGTCAATTAACCATGTCTTAAAGTGTTAATATTAAAGTAGGAGAGAGTTTCATAATTGCCCCCAGCTCATGTACATTGAAGACTCAAACCAGATTGAATTTTCCTGAAAAATATATAGCTTCCATAACTCGTGTGGCTGTCATTTGAATTGTCAGTTAATGAATAATAAAAGACAGCAAAAAAAAAAAGAGCAAAAGAAAAAATCGGTATAATATAACCAAGGCAACATGAATAAAGGGAGAAAAATTAGCCACTATATTCATTTGCATGAATCTGTGTAGGCGTGGGAAGACCCTTGATCTGCATCTGCTTGTACATCCATTGCCAATTCTCTAATGTCACTTCACCACCAAGTGACCGGATAACAGATCCACCACTGCATGCGCCTACTTTGCAGCATTCTTCTAGTGATAGACCCTTGATCACTCCATACAGAAATCCGCTTGCAAAAAGGTCCCCTGCTCCTGTAGCATCGCATGCCTTCGTTTCCCCAATGGCTGGGACTCGTATCATCTGACATGTAAAAGGCTCAGTTTATGTAGTTAATAATTGTCTTTAACCTTTTAACACCTATTCTAGAACCCTAGCAGGCGCAAAGACCAAACAACAAGAAAGCAAAAGCTGCTGAACTTATCCCTAATGTTTTTTAACCACAATGTGCTTAATGTTTGTACAGTTTGTACACCTTTATTACCTCCCATCCTCTTTTACATATAAAACTTTCAATAACAAATTCGTACAAAGTAATAAACTACGCAAATGTCTAGCTAATTACGGCATCTTGAGGCAAATAACAAAAGGTTCATCGTGGGAGAGGAAACAGAGAATTGGGAAAGGAGCCAAGCAGAAAATGTCACAGAATGACAGAAAAAAAAAATTAGCATACCTCCTTTCCATGTTTAGCGATGCACCCATTAGAGCCCAATGTCACCACAGCCCATTGGCAGTATTTGGAAAGAAATTCTACAGCAGCAATAGAATCAGCATTCTGTTCACCCCTGTAATCCATGGTAAAGTAAATTGATATCACTTATTTACAAGACAAAATTACATGATACATAATTAATGAACAAAATTTCTTCATTCACTAAGAAACTGAAGATAAATTATATTTTCAATAATGCTGGGTGAAATGCAAACGACAGCCACCTTAAAAGCTCAGCTGCTTCATCCTCATTGGCAAAGCAAAGGTCTATATTCCCAGATTCCAGTAGCTTTAGAAGCGGTAGTTTAAAGTTCCTAACCATCTTGTCAAAATAAAGAGGTCATGAGTGAGAAATATAAGATTTAAATAAACTAAGCAGAAGACTTCTTAAAAACTAAACTTTCGTATTCCTATTTATAATGGTAGTCATCATGAGCACTTTCATGAATTAATATTTGAGATTATGCAGAAAAGAATACAAAGTCTTGTGGGTATAGCAAAAACAAACAAAAACTAATCAAATATGTTTAGTAATTATTTCTGTGGACAAACCGACTAAGAGTTATAAGACTTAGTAGCACTTCATAAACTCGGTTTTATCAATACAGCCCTTTTTGAGTTTATATGTTGGAAATGAAAACTCTAATCACAAACTTCCCAGGCTCAAGGAAGAGAGTTTTTAAATACCTCAAAACTGGCCAAATCCAAGGAAATAAGAAGGCCTTCCTGTTTGGCTAAATGAATTGCTGCTTGAATAACTTCCAAGTTGAGTATTGCATATCTCAACACCAACCACTGAAACGTAAGTATATAAAAAACCAAGTCAACAGAGATCCTCTAGGTGATACATTAATAGTGATAGATGTAGTACAATGGACACAAGAGCAAGCCATGTTAAAATAAATCGGATTTAACATGAAAAAGCGATTCAGCCCCTAAAATCTAATATAAAATAAATCCCAGTTAACACATTGACAATTAGAAAAACATAATTAATAAAATATAAAAACATCTAGAATAGGGTACCAAAGAAAAGTAATCAACCTTGGATCCCATGAAATCCTCTTTCATCAACTCTTGAGCCTTACGAAAAGGAAAAGGAGAGCATGTATCAGTCAAAAAACCTTCATAAAAGACACCCTACTCTACCCTCCAAGAATCCAGAAAGGGTGTTAGAATTACCTGAACTTTGACAGCATTTGAGAGACAAGGTCGCATTGTTCGGTTGCCCGACTCATCAACCAAGCAAACACACTAGTACACAAAACCCATTGTTATGCTTTATGGTAGGGTAAATCACATCTTGAGGTTATCTTAAATTCCTTGGATACCCTTTCTTTATTACTCCTATACCAATACTAATATTATACTAGTTTCATCAATTGTTTGAAGACATTATTTTGAAACATATTCTTTAAAAAAGTAGACAGTTATGCATAATTACAGAGACAAAAATTAGATATTGCATCTTTCAAGTGTTTTCTGAACTTTTGTATGACTTTTCCATCAAAATAAAAATAGTATCTCAGTAATCCGTGAAGTTTGTCTTAACGGATCCCCCGTGAAGTAAAAATCCAATTTTTTTTGTAAGTTTTTTCCTTCCAAGAAATTGGGGAAGTGTTGGTATAATTTGCTCTACACAATAGTAAGCACTCTAAGGGAAGTTTGTACGTATGAGGTGAGGATATAGGAAACCTGTGCCGTGTGCCCTTGCTTCTTACGGAGTCGTGACAGGTCGACGCCATTGGAGGTCATGTTATTAACAAAAAGCTGGCCTTGTTCATCGTCCCCGTAGGCTCCAATAATTCCGCCTGAAATTCCAAAACCGCTACTGAGCCCGCGAATTGTGTTGGCAACGCTGCCACCAGCGAGAGTTTTCATGGGAGAATGAGCGTCATGGGAGTGGGCTTTAACCTCGCCCAGTATGCCATTCAGTTCTTCAATTCCAACCTACAATGACATGGATGGGAAAATAATTTAGTTAACCGCGTTCATGGAGACAATTGAGTTGGATTACAAAGCGAACAAACCGGAACGGAGCCACCGCGCTCGCCGGAAATTTGACGGAGAAGGGACCAATCGACGGTGGCAACATTGTCGACGAGGGCGAAGGGCTGTAGACCGAGAACCAAGGGCGCGTGGCGGGAGTTGTGATTATGGTTTTGGTTTTGGATTTGGGATTGGGAAAAGGGCTCGGCACCCATTGATTACTGTGTAAGAAGTGTTAATTGTAAAAGCTGTGTATGGGAGTAAGTGTAGTTTGTTTTTATGGATCTATCTTTCTGAATTTGCATGAACGCGCCGTGACATTTGCGTCATTGGGCTCTCTCTCTCTCTCTCTCCCTCTGTGTAAACCCTTCTCTTTCCCTCTTAGCCAAGCCTCCCAAGAAGATTTTAATTTTACCCACACAATTACTTTCCTTAATTTGACAATAAAAATCTTTATTAAATTCCTTAATTATCATTTTTTTAATTAAGTCTCACTATAGTTTTTAAAATTTTATTTTATTTTTAATTCATCAAATTTTAACTTCTTACTTATTTTTCATATAATTTTTGTTATTTTTTCCACTATTTGATATTCAGAATTTTTATACTTTTAAAGTGTTAAGAAAGGAAAGATTTTATTGTTAATATAAAAATAATATCAAAACAATATATATATATATATATCATAACATTATTTTTATTAATTAAAGCAAATAAACATAATAATAAATATGATAACAACATCTACTAGGTTATTAAAAATTAATCGTTAAATATTTAATTAAAAAATATAAATATTATGACTATTTAATATACCAAAAAAATTAATAAGGTCTCAATTAAAATTCCATAAATTTATAAGAAATTTAAATTTAAATTAACTTTTTATTATTAAATTCTTTAGATTATAGTAATGTTTTTAAGTTAATTTTTTACTGTATTTTATTTAAACAAAAACAATATACAAGATATATATTGAAACAGTTACATTATTTTTAAGTGTATAATTCAGTTACCTAATATATTTAAACATTTTATAGATAAAATAATAACATATAACTTATCTTGTTTTAATATATTTCTTATAGCTGTTTCTAGAATAATAATTACTCCTTTTTAAAATAATATTATAAAGAAACTTTTTCAAGATTTTTTTTATATTTAAATTATTACTAGTTTTAAATTGCTTAAAAAAGGAAAAAAAATAGTGATAACTGGATTTTTTATATTATTTAAAAAATTTATATTATAATTACTAATTGAAATTGTAAAAATATTTTATTTTATCTATCTTTATATAAAAGTATTTTTTTATGGTACTAATAAATATATAAAAATAAGTTATAAGTTTATAAATACATTTTAATTATTTTTCTTAAAAATGCAAAGATTAAAAATAAACTTTGACTGAAAAAATTTATCCTATAAAAATTAAATAATAAATATGAGATTAAACCTAGTTTTTATTTATAATGAAAGTTTGAACTAATTTATCTATGTGAATTTAGTCAAATATTTACAAATTTAATAAATTTAGATCGTATTTTTAAATATAAAGTATCTTAAATATAAAAATTAAATTGAATAAAGTTTTAAAAAATAATTAATTTCAGTTTTGATTTAAAGGAAACAAAATGATATTTTTTTTGGTACTTGAATCGCATTAATTAATATTCCTTAATTTTAGAATAAATTGATCGTGAGAATAAA
Source organism: Vigna radiata var. radiata (assembly GCF_000741045.1). NCBI lineage: Eukaryota > Viridiplantae > Streptophyta > Magnoliopsida > Fabales > Fabaceae > Vigna > Vigna radiata. The sequence continues at coordinate 22,424,672 of NC_028355.1, read as the reverse complement.
CTAAACATTAATAATAACATGATACATGTCCAACACCAGCAATATGGGTAAAATAAATTGTTAAATGATTTTGATACTGTATTGAAAAATGGTATTTATACGAACTCATTTTAAATTTATCTAACTTTAATTTTTTTTACTTCAATGGATTTGGAGAAGAGTGATTCAATATATTTAAGAAAATTTGAAGATAAATTTTTTATTATTTATTTAAATAAATTTAAAAATAAATAAAAATAAATTTAAAAATAAATTTTTAATTTGTCATATAAATTAAATTTTATATTAATTTTAATAAATTTTACTTTTAAATTTATTTTCATTTATTTTCAAATCCACCCAAATAAATAATTAAGAAATTTATTTTCAAAATCATTTAATTACTTTCCCACAAATCTATTCAAGTAAATAAAAATATAACATTGTATTCTTTTTGGAATAAGGAATACAAGGAACCAGTGTGTTTCTTTAAGATGATTTGAAGATATATGCAAAGAACAATATGAGGGATCTGAGCAATACAAGAGAATCACAAAGGAAAGGGAAGTCACTAAAATTGATTTTATACAATAGTCCTTTTAAATTTTCAACAATGAAATTCCTTTAAAATTTATTTATATATAGATATAAATAAACATTAAAAACATATTTAATATATAAAAACATTTTCTAAACTTAATTAATCAATTTTTGAATTAGATAAAGTAATTATGATATTAAATTAATTATGTAAATCACAATAATATTATATATTAACACTTTAAAAATGATATATTTTTTTTAATTTTTAATTTAAAAAAGCTTCAATCTAACCCATGAACTTGAGGTGCTGGAGGAATGAACTAAAATTAACCACCAAATGGAAAATTTCAACTCAAACTATCTTATTTTAAAGGAGTTGATAAAACTGATCTAAACTCTTAGCCATAAGAATAAAATATTAATTTTACATTATAATTTATTTTATTTTTTTCTTATTACCTAATTCATTAAATTATTACGTGAAAAATCTTACGAGAACTAAAAACAAAATTAACTTATAACATATGAACGGAGAATTTAAAACCTAATCTTAAAAATGGGTTTTGTAAAATTGAATTAAATTTAAAATCTATTTCTTTAACCCAAAGTTTTTATAATCTCCACCTTTAAATCTTTTTATTTTTACCTCTAAATTCTTACTATAAACAATATAGCTTTACATTTAAAATTTTCATATTCATTCTTTATCTTAAATTCATCATTAAAAACAAACAAAGCCTACATGTATTGTCCCCTAACATTTAAAAAAAAAAAAAAATTGTTCTAACAATAATTAAAAAAGGATTTTAAAGAAAAGTATGAATCTGAAGGGTGGTAAGGTACTGACGAAGACTCCAACATTGAAGACCATTGATGAAGCATAACTCATGTTGAGGGGAGTCAAAGTCCCCCAATTATTTTTTCTTTTCACACATTTATATTAATGCATAAATAATAATATTATTTTTAATTTTAATGTCTATAAATCTAATACCTTTAAAGTTTTAGTATATATATTTTCACATTTTCAACGTATTTATTCAAGATCTATCACTACTTAAGGCCTGTGAAAAGACGTGCTTAAGACTTATGGAAGAGGAAACATATATCAAAGGAGGAACAACCATGGGAGAAGCATACTTTCATGACAAACAATATAGAAGAACGAAGAGTAGAACAAAACAATTCAAAAAAAAAAAAAAATAAACACGATACAATTTACACTCAAATAAATCCATAAAGTTTTTATGCATTTTTCATTTATTCTGGAATGTGAAAAATACATTTTCAAGAGACAGAAAAATTCCAACTTTTTTTAGTACGAAAGTACGTCCATCACTGTTCATCATGTAGCTGTATTTTGGAAAACTCATTCTGAAAAACAATATAGAAGGTCTGGAAAGTTTGTTTTGAAAAATTTAGTACGGAAAGTTTATTTCAAAATGTATTTGGTACATTCTGAAAATTCTGTTTCTAAAATTTCATTCCATTCCAAAGTTGTGTTCAAAAAAACTTGGTCCGAAAGTGACATTTATGGGAGTAATTTTGAAAACTTGAGAGGAAACACTGAAGAAATTGTAGGGGTGCAGGAAGTAGGAATCAAAATTTTCACACCCAACTCAACAAGCTGAAAAAGTCCAACGCAGTTAGTTATGGGCCAGGCCAATTTTTGGTACTGGTGGAAACCCCAAAATGCCCTCTCCATGAACCATGGATACTCTACTTCCATTTTGATTGGCAGTGGAAGCGTAAGCAGCGAGCAGTAGTGGAAATGGGAACCCTTGGGAGAGCGATCTACAGCGTTGGTTTCTGGATTCGCGAGACTGGACAGGCCATTGATCGTCTCGGTTCCCGCCTTCAGGGCGGTTACTTCTTCCAAGAGCAGCGTTTGTCTCTCTCCCCTTTTCATTTTCCTCTTTCCCATGCCCTAATTTCTTCCATATTATAATCACGTTACATTCTATCATCACTTTTCATGATTCCAGACTTATGTTCTTCTTTTCCACTTAGATTCGACCAGGCAGTGACTCAGCCAATTAATTGTATTCCTTCTTGTGATCAGTGTCTAGGCATCGAACTCTGATGAACATATTTGATAAGGCTCCTGTTGTTGATAAGGATGTATTTGTTGCTCCAAGTGCCTCCGTCATTGGAGACGTTCAAGTTGGTAGAGGATCATCCATTTGGTATGGATGTGTCTTGAGAGGTAAGCTATCCCATTGGATGAATCAGATGTCCCAACATTTCAAGGATATTATTTTTTTCTCTGCCATTCTTGAACAGATTTCGTGTTATGTGATCTTTTAATGTAAATTCAACGTCACGTGTTTTGCTTTTTCTTCACTGTTGATATATGTGTTAATCATGTGCCAAATTTATTTTATGAATAGGTGATGTTAACAGCATCAGAGTTGGAAGTGGAACTAACATACAGGATAACTCTCTGGTGCATGTTGCAAAGTCAAATTTAAGTGGGAAGGTCTTGCCTACAGTTATTGGGGACAATGTCACTGTGGGTGAGGAACATTTTTGTAAGGATAAAGAATGGTGCAGTGTTCCGTTCTTAATGGGAATTTATGTTTTTACTGAACAGGTCATAGTGCTGTTTTACACGGTTGTACTGTTGAGGACGAGGCTTTTGTTGGTATGGGTGCCGTATTACTTGATGGAGTAGTTGTTGAGAAAAATGCCATGGTTGCTGCTGGAGCCCTTGTGAGACAGAATACAAGGATACCTTCTGGCGAGGTATGTCTGTATGTGTTTACTGTTTGGCTACATTAAATAACGAGTATTAGGATAGTTTTTTTGGTAATGTTAGTCTACATCTATTTTTGGGATTCATTCCATTGTTGAGTATTAGTTTTCGTGAAGTAATAATGTTCTTGCATGTTCAACAAAATTTCGTGAAGTGTATGAACACAAGTAAATTGATGCAATAGGTCAGAGAAAAAAATATTTGTTGACATTGTCACTTCTAAGAACTTTAATAAAAAAGAGAAATTTAATTTAATAAAGGAGATAGTGGAACTTGATCCATAAGTTGTAACCTTAGATCATTTGCAAGGTAATGATGATATGAAGAATTTTAGGAGTTGACATGGAGGAGAATAAATAACTATCACCAGAAATGTAGTCAGAAACTCCCGAATAAAATATCCATGGATTTTGACATTAGTTGATTGAGAGACACAGATAGTGGGAGCTTTAGTAGCACAGGCTTGTTAGTGGCCTTTAATTGAAGACATTCTTGTATTCTGCTTCTTACATTCTTGCTTTCCTAACAATAGATAGATAATTCTAACCCACCTGTATGTGAACAGCGTGCAGCTGACAGTTGTAGGCAGTGCCAGTAACTTGACCATTAGAGGAGATAGGCAGAGTGAGAATGAAACTGCCGTTATAACAGGTTGTAAAATCTTGCTGTAATGCTCGAGTGAAAAGGCAATAAACAGCATCAATATTTATGTACATCTAAAAATAAATTACAATTACGAGTAATAAAAATCCGAAAAGCAAAGTCTCCGTCTCTTCATTATTAATCTAAACTAGGCATTAATCTCCAACAATGAAACTGCTTCTAACATTTTCCTCAAAGCCGTTTCTCACCTATTTTTGCTCAAAGCTGTTGTGTTGCTGTCCTTGTGTAACGACTACCATTAATGTGAGCGGAAGTAATATTAGACCTCAACCAACAGACTAACTTGATATATTCACCTGAGATCATTTGGTAGTGTAAGAAAGGAACTCTACCCGTCGCATAATAAAAATCTTGGTATAATTACTTGTCAAATTAAAAACCTTGGGATAATTGATAAAATTGTGAGCTGTTGCTTAATTAAAAGCAAGAACCTTGGTATATATTAAATCGTATGATGTTGCTTATGGAAACAAGAATCTTAGTATAGAGGATGGATAATTACCGAGTTAATAAGTTGGGTGAATACCAAAAGAATCTGACAAGGTTAAGAATACGAAGGAACCAAAGGAAAATTAAATCTTAACGGTCTTTGCTGATGCAAAATTATCTGTATCTTGATTTCACTTGAAGAATAATGTATTGCATATACATGTACGATCATGAATATTACGTAAATTACGAGGGAAGTGAGAATGAGAGCAATTTTTTATGAAATTTGAATCAAATCTGTAAGTTATTACACCTGGTAAAATTTAAAACAAATCCAAACCTAATCTGATGCGCACATAATAGTGAAAGTGCTTGGTCATTGTGATCATGTTTATGAAATTCTGATGTTTCCAAAGCTCCGATACAAGTCCGTTTGATGCCATTTTTATCTTAGCTTTGGTTTTGTTGACTGATCCACAAAGTTTGTGAGTCCTTCGTGGGAACACTTGTATTGCATCAACCAACCCTATCACTATGATACCTATCAGTTATGACCATACAAGAAACCTAATATCTTTTATGGGGAAATACTTTTGGTTCTTAACTCTCACCTTATCAACAAGCCCCAACCCAGTACCATATACCACTTTTCTTGAACTATTACTTGTTACTTTTGTCATGATTCTTACATTGCCTCTTCAATAGATACCAATTGAACCTGTCCCTAGCAAATATCGTCTGGACCCGTCTGATCCGAGAATCCTTGTATTAATTGAATATGAATATGAGTATGGGTTATATCATATTTTTTTTTTTTAAATTGGGTATGGAAATGTCCGTCCTAATACTCATCTTGTTCTTATACCCGGTTTCTATTTTAAATTACTAAAATACATTTAATTTATTAGTTAATTTGAAAACCCCTTATATCTAACTGCGTTATCTTGTATACTGTACTATGAGTTTTATCATAAGGTTCAAACTATCAATTTTCATTCTTTTTTATGCATGTTATGTGTGATTGGTGATCTGCAACTTAGATATTTTACAGGTATGGGCAGGCAATCCTGCAAAGTTCCTGAGAAAGCTAAGTAATGAAGAGATAACATTCATCTCCCAGTCAGCCATCAATTATACTAACCTTGCACAGGTCCATGCTGCTGAGAATTCGAAGTCGTATGATGAAATTGAGTTTGAGAAGGTGTTGCGAAAGAAGTATGCTCGTAAAGATGAGGAGTATGACTCTATGCTGGGTGTTGTTCGCGAGATCCCACCAGAGCTTATTCTTCCCGATAATGTCTTACCTGATAAAGCAGAAAAGGCTCTTCAAAAATGAGGTATTTTAAAGCATTGTCTTCAATTCTAATATTGAATGACATAATGGGACTTTTTTGCATTTACAAATTCATGGAGGAGGGATTTTTTTTCATTCCCAATAATACCAGACATTGTCTGCGCTAGAATCAATCGTGCCTCCTTATGATCGAGGAAGCAGTTATTCCTTAATATTTTAAATTCTGTTCACTAATTTGGTAAAGGCAAATGCCATGTAGAATTATGTATGCCGCCGATCTCAGTGTTTGTTGTATCCAGTGCAAGTGATTTCACATTTTTTTTTATCTTGATAGACAATTTTTAGTGCTCGTTGACATGTTTTATTGACGAGTTTGTCTTCAGTATGGTACGGTTGGGATAATGATTATTGCATGGCGGGTGAGAGAGGTTTCAGTAATAATGCAGTTGCAGAAAGAATAGAAGTTGGGTATCTCTGAAAAGGAACTTATTGTTTATTCCTTTTCCGTCTCGATTTCGTCTTAAAAAGTGCAGTTACTTTCGATGTACTGATAAGAGTTTTATAAAACTTATTGATTGTTTAAAATGAACCTGTTCATATGGAACATTACGAATTTAAAGGTGATCCAAAATTATCAAATCACGGCTAAAAGTAAAGATATTTAAGATCTTATTTTTGGTCAATTGATGAAAGTGTTACATTATACTATCTTTCAAAAATACCACATCATTGCTCGTGTATTCCACTAAGCCAAGCAGTTTTTATACCTGGATATCTGCATCCATTTATATATATATATATATATATATATATATATATATATATATATATATATATATATATATATATATATATATATAATTTTAAATATATTAAAATTCAAATCAAATAATAAAATATTAATGTAAATTAATTTAATATTCTAAAAAAAAAATTTAAATGAATTGTATTAAAATATAAATTTTGACAAATTAGTATTTTACAAAATAACTGCATAGGTGTAAAAAAAATATATATGAAGTCAAATTTTAAATGATTATTCTATAATTAATATTTTTTTACTAATAATTTTGTTTTGGTTACTTCAATTTAAAAAAAAATAACTTCAATAAAACTTATTAATAATTATTAGGAGATAATAAATTATTTATGAGTAAAATGCCATTATCTTTCAAGTAAACCGTATGTATTGAATTCCTAAATCATTAGATTTTTTTTTATGTCTATTAAGTGTAATAAGTAAATTGTTCTGTGTTATTCACTTATTTGATAATTAGAGTTGTTCTTTGATAAAATATTACTGAGTAAAATTCAATCTTTTTTTTTTTTCTGTTCTTAAGGTAGAAAATAGAACCAAAAATTCTTTTACTTTATCATCACATGCTCATTACCCATTAGCTGGTATCCATACATCGTCCTTGAACAGAGGTCATCAATGCTTCATTAGTATAAGAAATTGTGAAATCCCATAAATTGGTAATCTTGAACTAGTGGCGGTTTTTTACTGCACCTCTATATATTTATTCTTGCACTCTCGTGTAAAAAAAAAAATTGTTTTTCATAATTTGAAGTCATTTTTCACTTAATTTTCGGATTGCAGAATCCCAATTCGAAAAGTCATATATTTAACTTCTGGAATCAGAAAAGTCAGATGTTTACGAAGGTGAGGGAAGAAGCTGCTTGGACTAGTTGTAGAACAGGAAAATCAAATTGGGCCTGTGAAACCAACTTGTCCCGTAGCTCATCTTATTTTAATTCTTGTAGGTTGATGGTAGCACTGACCATCCTATTGAAGTTTTCAAATTTATTTTTTATTCATATAAATAGAAAATTACTAAAATAAATAAGATAAAATTTGCGGTACAACGCAAATTTTAAATAGATAAACTTTTTTTTTATCAAACTTGAATATTGTTTGATGCATTATCAAATTTTAAAATATATTAAAGAGTAAATTAAGGTTTTCGGAAGAGCATCACAAATCATTGTAGGAAATTATCCTAAAACGAATCATTATTTTTCGTATTATATTAGAATTTTTCATTTTTAATATACTATTATTCCAATTTACATAACATAGCATGATTTTTCTTTTTCAATATACTGTTATTCCAATTTATAATATAGCATGCAGTACAACTATTTTATTTAGATTAGGTTTTTTTCTGTGATGTGGCTACCAACGGTCCCTTAAACGCAAATAATAAGTACTATTATTATTGTTTGAACAATGGAAATCCTAAATTGCTCTCTCCGACAAGATGAAATATTCTATTTTAATTTGTAAAAATACATTTCTGATTGGAAGTTGAAGTAAAAGTGTGCCATATAAAACGTGTCATATTGAGCCAAAATCTACCGTAAATAAGCTTTTTTATATAACACATGCTTCGTGTGGAAAAATCGTTCTTAAAGCCACGAAATAATCATTATCCCAACCGTAAACCATACTGGAGACAAACACAGATAGGTGTCCTCATTAATAAAGATGTCAACGAGAACTTATGAACCAAGTTGACAAATAATGCCTTTCAACATACAAATCAAGATAAAAAAAAATGTGAAATCACTTGCACTGGATACAACAAACACTAAGATCGGCATCAATGATTCTACATGGCACTACTGTGCCTTAACCAAATTAGAGAACAGAGTTCAAAATATCAAGGAACAATTGCTTCCAGGATCGTTAAGAGCCATGATTGATTCTAGCGCAGAAAATGTCTGGTATTATTGGGAATGAAAAAAAAAAATCCCTCTTCCACAAATTTGTAAAAGCAAAAAAGTCCCATGATGTCATTTCAATATTGGAATTGAAGACACTGCAATAAAATACCTCATTTTTGAAGAGCCTTTTCTGCTTTATTAGGTAAGACATTATCGGGAAGAATAAGCTCTGGTGGGATCTCGCGAACAACACCCAGCATAGAGTCATACTCCTCATCTTTACGAGCATACTTCTTTCGCAACACCTTCTCAAACTCAATTTCATCATACGACTTCGAATTCTCAGCAGCATGGACCTGTGCAAGATTAGTATAATTGATGGCTGACTGGGAGATGAATGTTATCTCCTCATTACTTAGCTTTCTCAGGAACTTTGCAGGATTGCCTGCCCATACCTGTAAAATATTCAAGTTTGCGCTTGCAGATCATTAATGAATCATAACATGCATATACAAATAGCCTAACCAATACTAGAATTATATTTTTTTCACCAAGAAATGAAAATTTAGATAGTTCGAACCTTATGATAAAACTCATAATACAGTATACAAGATCACGCAGTTCAAGAGCCAATGCAAGAATCAAGACAAGTGGTATGTGGTTCTGGGTTGGGGCTAGTTGATATAAGAACCAAAAGTATTCCCCATAAAGAAATTAGGATTTTGTTAAGGTCATTTCATAGGTGCCATAGTGATAGGTTGTTTGATGCAATGCAGGTGTTCCTACATAGGATTCACAAACTTTGTTCATCAGTCAACAAAGCCACAAGCAAAGATAAAAAAGGCATCAAGTGGACTTGTATCAGAGCTTTGGGAACATCAGAATTTCAATTCATGATCACAGTGATCGAGCACTTTCATTATTGTCTACACAACAAATTAGGGTAGGATTTGTTTTAAATTTTATTAGGAGCTATGAGTTGCAGATTTGATTCAAATTTCATAAGAAATGCTCTTATTGTCCCTCATTTACTTAGTAATATCCATGATTGTACCATGTATATACAATATATAATTCTTTCTGTGAAAAGACCGATAGATTTAATTTTCCTTTAGTTCTTTCGTATTTATGAACTTGTCAGATTTTCTTGGTATTCAACCACGTAATTTCATCTAGTGACAGCGTTAATTATACAACTTCTATACTAAAATTCTTGTCTCTATAAGCAACAACATACCAAGTTTGTTGCTTTAATTAAGCAACAGGTCACAATTCTGACAATTTCTTGTAGTCATACCAATCTTCTTAATTTGACACGTAATAGGTTGTGGTTTGATAAATACTAAAGTTTTTTTTTTATCAAGCAATGAGTAGAATTTCTTGCTTTCACTACCAAATTTGTTTTGGAATATCTCAGGGGAGCATATCAAGTTAGTCTGTTTGTTGATATCTAATATCACTTCGGTTTGAATTAATGGTAGTGGAGACACAAACATAGCAAGACAATAGCTTTGAGGAAAAACAGGTGAGAAACATTCGCACTCTGCCTCTCTCCTCTTATGGTCAAGTTGCCGGCATTGTCTGTCTACAACTGTCAGCTGCTCACCATACGTGGGGGTTAGAATTATCTCTCCCATTGTTTGGATAAGAATGAATGTTAGTAGCAGAATATAAGAATGTGATCCATAAAAGGCCGTCACTAAGTTAAATCATCTTGTGACACTAATGCCTCAGCTGTCTATGTCTCTCAATCTACTAATGATCAAAATCCATGGATATTTTATTTGTTTCTAACTACGTTTCTGGTGGTGATTCTTTATTCTCCTCCATTTCAACATCTAAAACTCCTCATATCATCATAACCTTGCAAATGGATCTCAGATTACAACTTATGGTTCAAGTTCCACTATATCCTTCATTATTAAAATTTGTTTTTTTATTAAAATTCTTAGAAGTGACAATGTCAAAGAATATTTTTCCTATGACCTACGGCATCAATCTGCTTGTACCCATACACACCAGCAAGAATAGAAAAAAAAATAGACAATTTGTTGAAATTGCAAGAACATTATTACTTCATGAAATCTAGTAAACCTTATGCTTTCTGCATCTCTCGATGATGAAGTTCCTTATTATATTGTACCCATCAAATGCATTTTTCTAGAATATTCTAGGCTCTAGGACAAGGAATACTGTATGAAGATAAATGAAGCACCCACATTGCTGAGTATTGTGATGCAGAATGGGTAGAGTCTCCATATGATAGGATATTCTTCTACTAAAAGGTATGTATATCTACCAGTTGAAACATTGTCTCTTGGAAAAGTAAGAAGCAGATGTCGAGACAAGATTCTATCCAAGTTAAAAGGAGTGTTACAAACAGTTTCGTGTTGGAAATAATGTCTAGACTAGATGAATAGATAGAGACTATGCAGATAAATAGACACAAACTTTATGATCATTGCAATTTACTTATATCACAGAATATATGGATTAAATTAAAAAGAATACTAAAAAACTTCAAAAAAGAGAGTAAATAGAACATATGCTGATTTTGACCATTTAGATACTTATAAGTTATATATCACAGAACATGTGGATTAAATTAAAAAGAAAAAAACAAGAGAGCAAATAACACATACACTGATAAGATTTTTACATTGTCATCCAGTCATAAATCATCATATATGGTAAGTATGTTGACTTAAAAAAAAAACAAACAACTCAAATCATACCAAAGATGATTTCTATCAGCTGATAAAGTAACATTTCCTACATGACAGTGCTTAGAAATTTAACTCAATCCCCAGAAAATCCAAAAAAAATAAAATATAACACGATGGTAAATAAACAAACACCAAATTGTAATTGGTCCTCCTTGCCCCAGACCGGTGGTACAGTCTACTAACTCAACAATGGAATCAATCCCCAAAAAGAAGTAGTCTAACATGACCAAAAGCCTAACCTAATACTCTATTTTTGAATGGGTGTAGCAAAATGTAAACACGCACAAACATACCTCCCCAGAAGGTATCCTTGTATTCTGCCTCACAAGGGCTCCAGCAGCAACCATGGCATTTTTCTCAACAACTACTCCATCAAGTAATACGGCACCCATACCAACAAAAGCCTCGTCCTCAACAGTACAACCGTGTAAAACAGCACTATGACCTGTTCAGTAAAAACATAAATTCCCATTAAGAACGGAACACTGCACCATTCTTTATCCTTACAAAAATGTTCCTCACCCACAGTGACATTGTCCCCAATAACTGTAGGCAAGACCTTCCCACTTAAATTTGACTTTGCAACATGCACCAGAGAGTTATCCTGTATGTTAGTTCCACTTCCAACTCTGATGCTGTTAACATCACCTATTCATAAAATAAATTTGGCACATGATTAACACATATATCAACAGTGAAGAAAAAGCAAAACACGTGACGTTGAATTTACATTAAAAGATCACATAACACGAAATCTGTTCAAGAATGGCAGAGAAAAAAATAATATCCTTGAAATGTTGGGACATCTGATTCATCCAATGGGATAGCTTACCTCTCAAGACACATCCATACCAAATGGATGATCCTCTACCAACTTGAACGTCTCCAATGACGGAGGCACTTGGAGCAACAAATACATCCTTATCAACAACAGGAGCCTTATCAAATATGTTCATCAGAGTTCGATGCCTAGACACTGATCACAAGAAGGAATACAATTAATTGGCTGAGTCACTGCCTGGTCGAATCTAAGTGGAAAAGAAGAACATAAGTCTGGAATCATGAAAAGTGATGATACAATGTAACGTGATTATAATATGGAAGAAATTAGGGCATGGGAAAGAAGAAAATGAAAAGGGGAAAGAGGCAAACGCTGCTCTTGGAAGAAGTAACCGCCCTGAAGGCGGGAACCGAGACGATCAATGGCCTGTCCAGTCTCGCGAATCCAGAAACCAACGCTGTAGATCGCTCTCCCAAGGGTTCCCATTTCCACTACTGCTCGCTGCTTACGCTTACGCTTCCACTCCCAACCAAAATGGAAGGGTAGAGTATCCCTCTTTCATGGAGAGGGCATTTTGGGGTTTCCATCACTATCACAAAAAACGGGCTTGGCCCATAACCAACTGGGTTGGGCTTTTTCAGCTTGTTGAGATGGGTGTGAAAATTTTGACTCCTATTCCTGTCTCTGCATAAACAATTTATACTATTGCAGGGTTGAGAATTAGAAAGATAATGATTGAAAAAAATATTCAGTCTTGGCCAGAGAAGCCACATTGTCACCTATGACAAAAGAAAGAACATCACTCAGGAAATACTATTCTGTAAGCTGCCAAAATTTCTTTTGAGGAAGGTGGCGTCGACAACTTAGTATTCATCAAGTAGTTATACCCATACATAAAATCTGTCTAAAATAATATATGTGAAAAAGAAGTATAACATCTACCACTTAGAAACTCTTACAATATGAATCTTATTTTAAATGGATCGTATCATAATATATGAATTTAAACTATTTATATTTTATTTTACAAGCTTTATGGTATTATAAAAATTCCCACTTTTATAAATTTTAATTTGTGGACAATGGTAGATGGCTAGAAGCGGTGTGCAAATTGTACCAAGCCACGACGGATGCTGATATATTCTATAACCAGACAGATCAATTGCTGTAATAATAACAACAACCATCCAACAACCGCGAAACCAAATCACTAGTTTAGTTGTTAAAATTTGACTTAGTTTATATGCTAATTAATAAAAGCTCAATCGCATTGAGTTTGTATTATTCATTTAGTCCATTATTCTGATAGCTATTTGGTTTAAACATGGCCAGCTAATTTCATGAAGGCACAACCATCGTATTCAACGCCTATCCTCTTCTCCCTCACACCCAAAACTTCTTCTGCTGTAAACCATACTTAAGAGCTGCATGAAATTCGTCTAATTTTCCCAACAAATGGGTGAAAGAACTCTCGTTCCAATTTTCGTCTTCTGGGCTTTCCTTACCATGATCACTCCCACACTCATTCTTTTGTCAGAGAATTCAAAGGCAGACCTCCAATCAAATGGTAAAGACCCTTTACGTAACTCTTTCTTTTTCCTCACTCCCCAAAAGTGATGATAATACAAATTAACTAGTTTTCATTCTCTTCACTGTCTATGTCAATTTTACAGGAAATATAACTGAGGGAGTGAAACTAGAAAGAATGATTGTGCACACAGAAAATTATATCATAAAAACAGCTTCAAAGCCACCCAAATTTCAAGAGGAATTAGCACCAGCTCCAGAACCATTACCAACTACTGCAACAGTTACTCCAACTCTGTCACTTTCACATCAGAATCGTACTCTTAAACACAATACAACCCATGATGTGCTTACTCTCTCTTCTCCCAGAACAATACACTTCAAAGTCAAACAAACAGATATCAGATAAACAACTACTCGGTTCTGCTTTGCAGGCTTTGGATCTCAGATTGTTGTGTCCTCAAACCTTGTGGAAGAAGAACAACTTAAGTTGGTGAGAAACAGAATTAATTCATTACATAGTTACATTGTAGATATCTACATATGTTCATACCATGATTCTAAATTGATATAATTTGGTTGTTTCGCAAAGGCTGGTCCCAAGACCAAGTAATCCCATTGGAAAATTTGATATGTTAGGGAAATTCTGTTTATGTAGTTATGAAACTATAGAAAGTGTCTATCATACCATCATGAGCAATAGCATTTTATAAAACTAAAAGGGGTAATCAACAAACTCTATACTTGCACCGATTAATGCAGTTAATTTCATTTAGAGAAACTATCATCCTGTTTCTAAATCAAATGTTTGTACTCTGATCACAATTGAGCACACCGTGACACTTTTTACCGAATTAATTGTTCCTTCCCTCACCAAAGTACATAATTGTAACTGCGGCGTAATACTGAAGCTTGCTTGCTCATCATCGATGACACTTTCCCTTTCTGTTCAAGCATCCTTGTCATGATTATGGATAATTTGAAAGAGAAAAGTATCAGTTGTGTAATTAACAGTCACCAGATTTCATGCTTTAGAGCATGTGCCTTACTTAAAAGGACTAGAACAAACGAGCCCTGTCTGGTACTCTAATGACAGGGTATGGTCATGTACTCAATTTCTTTGCCCAAATCACACTCACAAGTTTAATTTATTTTCACCGATATCGTATCACAAATTATTGTTAATTACTCTCAATTCTCAATAAATTAATTGATTCACTATCTGACTATGCTCAGTTATGTAAACGCTAATATATTTAGAATTTATTGACTTAAAAAAAAGCACGTTCGTTTGTGTCTGACGTCTGCTTGACGCCATGATGAGTAGCTTCGAATAACAGGTACATTGTGAAATGATTTTCTCCGGAAGGACCACCAGAGTGCTTCCTATGGGCTATGGGAATTTATGAGTGATTGGTGCATTAACAATGAACTGACAAAAACTATATTCGATTTGCTATTTATGAGTGATATCTGCCACACTGATGATTCAATGAATGAGCCTATTCACTTTTAGCAAGGCAACCAGGAGATTTTCATTTAGATTTCGCGACGGAATTAAATTCAACATTAAGTAGAGTAATACTGATGTCTTTTTATGTATATTTGTAATTTTAATACTTATAAAAAAAAAAGAGGATTACTAAGAAAATATTATAGAAGGATTTTATAATTATTCAAATTAGTTTACAAAAACATGAAACTATTAATATTCCTTGGAACTGCCTCGGCAAGTTCAGGGACTGTTGACTGTTTCACTTCTCAGATTCAACTGTATAGTCTCATACCTATATAATTTCTAGATCCTCTCATTTCAGTGTATCTTCGATTCGTTTATGTATCTCTTCTACTGGAAGCTTGTCAGGAGTCGCTCCTAGTCTATTCCGCATTCGTTCATGTATCCCTTTCACTGAAAGCTTGTCAGGAGCCGCTCCTTGTCTGTGTCTCTTGCACTCCATGCCTCTTACACCGGCGACCACTCATCGCCCTCGTGGGTGTCACATTCCTTATAGGTTTATTGGAAAAAAGAAAAATAAATCTTTAAAAAATACAACCTTTGCTTTACAGAAATAAAATAAATTTATATTTAACAGACACCATTTTCGGTTTTTGTATGTTATCATGCTCCCTTATAACATGCAAGAAAAGCTATCAACGAAGTAAAGTGATACACTAAAGTTCACCAAAAATAGGTTTAAATTAAGAAATTGTGATGTTTGGAGTAATAAAAGAAAAAAGTTAGTTTGCCACACGCATGAAGAAAACGATTCATTGACACTACTTTTAATAATATAATAATATATTATGATTTTAAATTAAAAAATAATATAATTATAATTAAAATATTATTATTTGACGGTAACAAATGAATGTAATTTGTCGTTTTGTTGAGTTTTAGTAAAATTAATCTTGTTACAAAAAAAAATTATTTGAAATATTTAAATTTTTTATATTCATTTTTTATATTATTTTTTCTAATTTTTACTTTATTTCTTTTTTAAAAAACTCAATATTTTATATTTTTATGATTATTTTATTATACTTTGTTTCAAATAATTATAAAAATATGTCATTCCTTTTCCAGAAATAGAATCAAAACTTTTGACCATAAACAGGAAGGCATATGATTTGATTAGTTTTAACATTCCATCCATGAGAGAATATCTGAAAATTCTCAAAAATGTTTCTTCTATTTTGCAGGAGAGATATTTGTATTACAAAAAAAAAGTAAAATTTTTTTTCATCATAACCAGAGAGATATTGAAAATTTTCTCACTTAATAACGATATTTTTATAATCTTACACGAGAAATTTCACTTATCTATGTTAGTTTTGCACTATTATACTGTGACTCTTAGCCACCAGAAAGAGAAAAGGCAGAGGCAGAAAGACAGTAGTTAGCGCATGCATGTCGTAAGTATTTATTATTTTTGAGCTACTGAAGTAGTCATTGAAAAGTATGCAAAGCATTTGACATAAAACCCAATCTTGCACTCTCTTCCCTCTTTTTAGATCAGGGGATAATACATGGTAAAACATTAATCAACAGTTTTACAAAGCAAAATAGCAGCAACAAGTAGCAGAGGCCAAAGGTAAAACTCCAAATCAACAACTAAGTGCATCTTTCTTGTTTTAATTCTCAAGCGAACTGACTAAGGAATTCTTCCACGGTGGTGTACTTGACATCAGGGTACAACTCAGAAGCCTCAACCCCAAAAGAGGGCTCGATCTCAAAGTTTGTGTGGTCACCCTTCACGAACACAGAGTGGTTGATTGATAATATCACATTGATTGGAATAGGAGACTCTGCAACAAAAGGGAATATCAATATATGAATACCATAGATCAAGGTTCAAATTCTGCACATCTATATTTAACAGACCTTCAATGTCCTTGAGAAGCTTCTCCTCTGGCACATAAACCTTTTCGAGGGTCTTCCCAATCTTCTTCTCCCACAAGGCCACAAGCTCGTTGAATGAGTAAATGTTCTGAGCGGGCCTGAGGTAGAGAATCTTGTTCAACGTCCTAGGGTCATCCACGGCTCTGATGGTGTAGGTTCCAATGTCCTCTTCCTTGTTGAAAATTGCTGCAAGTGTTCAAGAAAAACGTACTACACGTTAATTAACACCTAATGACATTCGATATGTGCTGGTCGTACTAGAATTTATTTACATATGTTACCTTTAGGATTTCCATCGCCGAAGATAATCACTTTGTCTTTAGGTGGAGGTGGAGCGAAGACTCCTGGTTGAGCTAACGTTGGCAGAAAGTAGCCGGCAAAGTAGTTGCTGGCAACGAACGTATGGGGGATTCCTTCTGCTTCAACGGCACGCCGAATTTGGGCTTTGACTTCGAAAGCAGATTTTGCTGGCTCCACTGCATGCACACGATCCACGTCGTTCCCGAATTCAGAAGGGAAAAACCTCTGCCAATTCAAAAATCATAACACACTCCGTAAACAAAAATTAACCTTCAAAACTACTCTACATGATTCACCAGTAATTCATTCTATTTTTGCTAAACAAATTAGCGAGATATTTTCCTACTCTGGTTTTATCTTCCTAATACGCTTATTAAACGTTTATTAAGTATAACATCAAAGATTCAGATGCTAAGGATGAAATTCTACAAGAACGTATATTCGAATCAAAGTCCAAATAAACAAACAGGATCTAGAGGATTGGAGTGAGGAGAAAAAAAACCTTAACGTTGCCAGCCTCCTTAATGGCAGCGATGATCTTGACCTGATCGGCAAGTTGCAAGTGACCCACGGTGGATATGACCACATCTACCTGCTTTATGGCTTTCACCAAGGTTTCATGATCATACAGATCCCCCTACCATTGTCAAATCAAACGGTGGTTAATTAACTAATCAAATATTATACTCGCTCTTCATGTGCATCCACCTGCACACAATTGAAGTTAAATGGAGAATGAAAGATGATGTCTTACATGGACCAGATTAACACCCAAAGCCTTAAAATGGTTGATGAGTTCAGCCTTGGCGGGATCAGAGACGGTTGATTCCCTCACCAGAGCAAAAGTAGGATGCCCGGCCTTTGCGCTTGCTTCCACTATATGTTTACCGATGTAACCGGTGCCTCCGATGATCAGAATCTTGCTTTTCTCAGCCATTCAATCACTTCTAAAGCTCACTCTACACCTTTACTTTCTACTCTGTTTTGCAGTATGCCTTGTGTTCCCTGATCCTTGTTTAATAGCAAACCAACACCCCCCAAAATTACCTTCTTACCCTTCTCTTTCCAAATACAATTCATACTTCTAAAAATCACTTTTTCCCACTGCTTTGGGTTCTACCCACAAAAAAAGTCAAGCATTTTCATAATAAAATATAAATTATGATTTTTCAGTTCATAAAAATAGCTCTTTTTGCAAAAATAAAAATCAACTTGGTCCTCGTAAAATAAAATATTTTGATTTTAATCATTGTAATTTTTTTCTTCTCTTTCTATAGTTAAATATAATTACTTTTATGCTTGGCCACTGGTTAAAAATTTGAAATTGTAGAGAAAAACTGTTCAAACACGCTGCACATGGAGTGAGGTAGGATGTCAAATTCGTTTTAGATTATACCAGTCTTTTATATATATATTTTTAGTAAATAACAAGTCAATGGAACTTAATATTATGCATCCTTTTCTTACTTTTAAATGAAGTGGCAAGTTAATTGGAGAAAAGATAAGAAAAATGTTATTTTGGGTCATGATACTCCACACATACCATTCTTTACTTAACAACCCTTCAACACCAATAAAATAAATTCTTTAGTATATAATTAATCAATTAGAGAAAAAGTATTGGAAGAGTATAAAAAATTAAAAGTCTTACATATAAATTTGTTCTTATTTAATTGTATTAAGAATAAAAATGATAAAATATAACAACAACAAAAAAAAGTCCTCCCATGAGGAAAAATTACTAAAGTGAGTAATTTAATATAAAAATTATTCTTAAATTTCTTGACATCTAGAAGTATTCCTATATCTGTCTCCCATCTTAATAACAATTAGGGTATCTTTTTCACTGAGCTAAAATGATGACTAAACTAGTTTTGGTTTGATCATCTTTGAAATCTTAATTTCAAAGCAAAAGGAGTTGGTGAGTTTTAGTCCTCACTCGGAGTTGGTGGAATGCCACTGTTCATTTCAATATTCATAACTTTTGGCCTTAAATATAATATAATATAATATATATAAAATGCAAAAAAAAGTATATACTTTTATAATATATATTAATGAGTTTTTGTGTACATATACCTAACAAATACATGGACAGTATCTTCAAAATAACAAAAATAAAAGTTTAAGTTAAATTGAAAATGGTACACAGCAACCAACCCGCAAGAGACGACAATGTTTGACAGCTTGCAGGAGAGGTTATTCCAAGTCTTCGTTGACTATAAAATTCAATATTTAGTTCAAAGAAATTTAATAGGGTGCAAGACTTGGTAAAAGAACTGCAGTTATATTACAGGATAATTTGAAAATAATTCTAGCTATGTCTATGTTAAACTAAAAGTTAATATATCTAATTTTAATTTTACATATTTTAAATATAAAAGTTAATAAAACAAAGATTTTAAAATTAGAGATATACAAAACTCAAACGCAAAGGTTTTCTTAAACAATTTAGTCTTTTAAATGAATTCAAAATGAATATAAAATAGAGAATCGAACTGAAGAAAGTAATTTTATAAAGATTTTAAATTGTTTGAACCACCAAATGATTCACTTCAAATCAAATCATGTTATGAAGTCATTTGATTTAATTTATGCATGTAAGTACAAGGTTTCTTTTTGGTAATAATCTGAAGAACTACTTCACCTTTTTATTTTCATGTGAATAAATCACCAATTTCATCTTGATATGATATTTTCTATTTTAAATAATAATTAAAGAAAACAAATCACATAAATTATTTAAGATAAATGATAATAGTTGAATTTCTTGCAAATTGATAATAAAAAACGAGTATTATAAAAAAATAGAATGAAGATAAGAATGATTCCAAATTTAAAAAATACCTTTCAAAAGTCTAAACAACCATATTTTGAAAATATTTAATTTTCAGTGGTTAACTTTGATTTCAACTTCCAATTAGAGTTTGTTTCTTGGAGGGTCCAGTATCTTCTAGATAGAAAACAGGTTTCTCGGATTCAATGTATGTGGACGGTTTAAGGATCAAAGGCAAAAGTGTTTTTGTAAGGATAAGAATGCGACACAACTGGCCATGATATATCATTTTTTTAAAAAAAAAAAGTGAAATGAAATTATTTAGATTATAAAAAAAAATAGAGAATTATAATATTTTTATTATATATTTAATAATAATAATAATAAATATATTTTTTAATGTAGAATAAAAATTACCATTTAATCTTAATTAAAGGTTAATTATCTTATAAATTTAAATATCTTTTGATTATTTTTTACATATTAAATATTCAAAATTTTAAATTTTTTAATCAAATTTTACTGCTTAATTTTTTAGTTATTGAGTGATGTAGCTGTTATATTCATATTTACTTATCTCTCCACTATAATTTTTATGGTTTGTAATGAAGTCTGTATGTAGTCACAAAATGTCATAGTTAGAATGATTAAGTAAGATTATAGAATAAAATAATAACTATATCACTTATTTAATAGAAAAAAAACAAATAGCAGATAATTTATTTTAAAAAAAATTAATAAATAAATAATATTAATTAAAATTTAATTAGAATACTTAAAATTTATACAAAAATAAGAATTTAATTAAAATTCTAATTTATCATAAAAACATCCATTTGTTATACAATTCGAGAACATTAAGTTAATTTGGATAATATAATTTTTGTTATGTTCTGTCTTGAAGAACTTTTTTATACATTGTGCAATTGATATCACGACCAGACGGATGAGAAACATCTTAAATAACTTTTATATTTTGTCTCCTTGTAGGTTTCATTAAACTTATACATTGAGTCAAAGAGTCATAAATATCTAATAAGAGTTTTGCTGTTCAGTAAACATCAGATTTCCTGTCAAAAGTGTGTTAATTAAGAATATCATAAATCGATAAAGGAAAATGATATTTTGACACAAATTTTTGACACTACACACGTGTCAAAATGTGGTTGGATAATTTCAAATTAAAAAAAGCTGAGACAAGGGCATATTTGGAAGAAAAAAATCAAAGTTTTTTTTAAAATTTGAAATCGTCCTATCAGATTTTGATACGTGTGCAATGTTAAAATGGTGTCAAAAAAATTGGTGTCAAAATATCATTTTCCATCGATAAAATATAATTGAAAGATATTCCAAAAAACTGAAATTACAAATCAATATTTTTGAAAAACTGAAACTTTTAGTAGATTGAATTTTGTTTCGGATGTAGATGAATGTCAATGTTTCACGTTGAATTATGATGTTTGAGGTTTAAATGTTATTTTGTAAATAATTTATCGTGTATTTAAATTGGTAAGATAGTTTTGGTAGAAAATATTATGATGTCAAAATTGAATTTTGTTTCGAACGTAGATCAATGTCAATATTTCACGTTGAATTATGTTGTTTGAGGTTTAAATTTTATTCTGTAAATAATTTATCGTGTATTTAAACTGGTAAGATAGTTTTTTAAGAAGATATTATGATATTAAAATCAATTTAACGTTTGATAAATAATAATTAAAACAATGCAACGTTCTTATTTTAAATATTTATTTATAGGTTTTTTTATATGACTTTTTATTAAAGTTAACTTAATTATGATTTTGTCGTGATTAATTATACTTTAATACTAACTTGATAAGTTTTGATTTTAATTTATTATGGTACCATTCATGCATATCAGTCTAATTCAAGGTCGGATGATCTCTTTGGTGATCATCCAAGCTCAATGGCTTGTTGTCCAAGCCAATGCTTGACTTATCTAAGCATGTACAATGGATGACCAACTTGTTTGACAGTTTGTCAAGTTTGGTGTTCTATCTACTAAACTGGTACTTGACTATTTGAGCTGGTGGATTACCAACCAGTTTGTTTGTGACATTTGGACTTAGTAGCTACACTCCAAACTATGGGATGATCATCCATATTGTTATGTGGTTGTCTGACGTGTTTGGTGATTAGTCGGGTTCGATCACTTAGCTTTGGATTACGAGTTAACTATCCAGGTTAGTTTATGATAGGACAACCTATTTGGTGGCTAATCAGACTCGCTGACTAACCATTCATACTATAGTTGATCATCTAATTGACAAAAAACGAACACACAATACAAAATTAATTTTAAATTTATTATATATATATATATATATATATATATATAACATTGCATATTATTATTAGTTATATAATAATACATAATTTAAATATGTTTTTTTATATTTATTATGTACTTTATCATTTCTTTATTATTTACTCAAAAACTAAAATTGAGACAAAAATTTAAAGAAAAGACATACATAAAAAATTGGCAAAACCAATTAAATGATAAATTAAAAAAAATAGATTAGATAAAAATTTTCTTTTAGATGCATCTAATTCAAAACATATTAACAACTTACTCAAGTACCCAATTCCAAAGGGGTGGTTTTTGGGTTAAGATTCATCCAGTCAACCAGATCTAAGTGGCTTCTTTCTGCACCTCTCTGCACCCTCATAAATTTTTCATTCCACATTTTATCCCTGTACCGGGTATGCATTTCCATCTTCTTCTCCCAGTAGGAATGATGGTTTTTTCTATCCCTTGAAGGAAATTATATGATATAAGATTCACGTCCCTCTTAACTTTGAAACATTGAATTTATTAATATTTTTTATATATCATTTAATCTTATTATTTATATTAATATGAAATTTAAATTCATATTAAAATTATTTTTAACAGGAGAAAAAAAATAAAAAAGAAATAAAAAAAAAGTTTCGACCTCAAGAGCTTCATCAAACCAGAAAATGCCTCCAAAAACCTTGGATCCTCTAATGAGAAAAGATAGACCCTACTTCGACTAACGGCTAGGTCCATCTCATATTACCGAAAATAGTATGCAAGAGACCGTTTTACTTGTTTGTAATTTCTCACAGTACCAAAACTCACAACGTAACTTTAGCTAAAGTCAATAACCATGATAATTGTAATCGTCGCATTATTTCACGTGTAAATGTATGGTTTAATAGATTCTTTTTTATTGTTATTAGAAAAACAATATTTGACACTTTTTTTCCAACTAGTTGACATTCCTTTTAATAATATATAGTAATGTATATCGAAATTTTAAATTAAAAAACATATAATTAAAACATTATTATTTTGGTTTATAATGTGTATGCATTTTGTCTTTGATGGTGTCAACATAATACCACATGTATTGTCTAATTTGGAGACTTGTCTGTCAGTCTATTACTTTAAAAAACTATTTTGTTCCATCATTGGCTTTATAACCTCACTGTTATGTTACAAGTATATACTGAATAACATCGTCCGTTTTAGAGTCTAATTCATTATGGTTTATCCTTAAAAATATTTCGGAAATAGAAGAAAAAATATTTAAATTATGTAAGGTCGGTAAATCTATATAAGTATAATATGCACAAGTATCCTTCTACATTGATCACTCAAAATTTGATAAATGTAATAATTTTAATTGAATGCCAATTAAATGGACCCTACTATATATCATGATACATTAGAGATAAAATTTATTGAGGACCACTTAGCCTCTATTTATAGAAATTCTTGAGAATATGTGACACTTTCACAATTGTTAGATTTGGTATCATCCAATAATAAAGAATAAGCGATATTTTGCATTCAACATCAAATCTGACATGTTTAACGAAGTGACACAACCCTTTATCGCTAACCGTCATATCTCTTACTTAAGAGTCATATTTTGAAGATGAGTTGAGTGAATGGAACAATTAATGAGGGATCGGTGATTCACAAGAGTAACACAATCTTCCATCATCAACAGTCATATTAACAAATTCTTTTCACTTGTTAACTTCGTCCAAATTAAAGGCTCGAGGGGCCTATGTAGTGTATATGTATTACATACTAATCAAACTACCTCAAACCGATTGTTGGAGCTTAAAGGAAACTTATTGATGTCAATCAAAATCAATTAATTATCCCATTAATTTAAACATGTTAGTATTCAAGTTTAACAAAATTGGATTATGATTAGGTTAATTCTCATTAAAAGTCCATGAAAAAATCTATAACTATAAATTAAAAGTATATTTGTTGGTATTTTTACGATACATTTACTGCAATAATAAATATTTAACTTATCGAGTATCTTTAAAAGATATACCTATTCCAACAAGAAAGAAAACTGTGAACTTCAAATATACAATACTATAATCTAAAGTTATAGTTTTAGAATAATAATATTGGATACTTACTTTAGTATCATAATTACTATAATTAATATACTATTAAATATTTATTAATTTTTGTTATTATTTAGGATATATATATATATATATATATATATATATATATATATATATATATATATATATATATATATATATATATATATATATATATATAAACTACAATAAAATATTAGTCACAATAATAATAAATTAATTTATGGTTAGTATCTTATTATAAAAATACACTTGTTACTAATATAATAATATATTATTATTAATAGTAAAAGTAATAACATTATTAATATTATTTTATTATAATTATTATAGTGAGTATATAATTATTTTTTAAAATAATTTATTTGAAAAAAGTAACATTTTAAATTAAAAAAATACTAAAAAGTAAGTGAATATAATAAAATGACAAGAAAAAAAAAAGCTGAGCAGATATTATAATAGCTCCTTAAGGTTTATATCCGATAGATCATAATATATTATTGTTTATAGTATATATCCGGCACCAAAGAAACAAACCAGCTTTTCCTTAACCACAAAGTAAAAGAATATTATGTTTTCAAACAGTTCTTACGACAAAAACAGACGGCATTACTCATATACAATACAATAATACACAGGTAACATCAGCAAATATTCATGTCACGCCCTAATTCCATTTGTGGTATTAGTTTTGGATGATCCCAACTTAGCCACGTGAAACTGTGAAACATAGTTGTTGGAAGAAGCTTCCATCAATGGTGGTTCATTCAGAAATGCCCACCTGCTCTTAGTCCACCTGCACTCACACCAATCACTTACTAACATTAATTAATTTACTCACATAATAGTAAACTTATTGCTAATGTAATTCTTTTGCAAATTGAGAGTGTCGATACCATACCAGCAATTTTTGTTCATAAGCTGCTCCAAACTGTTTTCGTCAACATTGATCATGCCTAAAGATTTCTGAGAATGAGCCTGTCGTCCATTATCCATCATATATTTAAATCTCTGACAAAGAAGGGGTAAATTTCAGAGGTGAAAATGAATGTTAATGTAGAAGTGAAACCTGAATAGTCTGAGATAATTTGGAAATAGCTCTGAGGTGTTCTAACTCTGTCTCTTTCTTTGCTGTCCAGAAAGCATTGATTTCTTCTTTGGTGAGCGATCGATTCCTCTCTATTGTAGCTGAAACAGTTAAAAATAAGAAGCCTAGTTAGAAATAACGTCACGTCCATAACACAGTACTTATTATGGGTACCTGCTTCAGGATCTAAGGTTGGAGAGTCCCATCCTGCCATAAGAGAACCCATTGCTGTTGCTGAATTTCTTTCTTTATCTCAACAAACTCAAACGTATTTCCAAATGGATATAACCTAGTTTTTTTATATGAAGAAAGTTGTATAAGGTATGTTATATATAATAAGTGGTGGTATAGTGTAGTGACAAAGCTCCTAGTTGTTTATCTTATCTATTAGCAGGTTTTTTATTTGTGATGGCTATTGCCAGTGTGTCATCCAAAAGTGCTGGTTAAGTGATAACGATTATGAAAAGAAAAATAATATAATTTTTTAAAATTTATTTAACACTATTTTTCTTTATTTTTATTTTTATTTCTTTTAAATTACAAAGCATTAATTTCTTTTGAATTACAAAAAAATAATTTTTTTAAACTATTTTATTCTTATTAAATATGTCAAATATCATGCTATGCTTAATCTTATGAAAAGGAGCTTCTTCGGTATGAAGACAAAAATCTTGTAATAATAAAAAAAATTGACAGTGGTTTCGGACAGCACACAGACTATAGAAAACAAAGCGGCCAAGTACATCGCCGCAGTTTTTTGTTTTTTTGAAAATATCAGTTGCTTCTATTTCTGTACTTTTAGTTCTACTATATTTTTTCTCTGCCTTTCAACACCTGAAATCTTGCTAAAAGGAATATTAAGAAAATGAAAATAAAAAATTATTTATCAAAAAATTTTCTTTTTTATCCGAAAATAAAAACATATTATTTTATTCTAGCAAGACGTTGAAATGATTTCTATTTTTATTATGGAAGGGTACGAAAAGAAATTTCAAAAATGAAATTACCAGCTCTCATAAAATCCGTAATAGGTTTATATATATTAAGTATAATTTTGATATGTAATCTTTATATAAAATTATTCAAGTTATTTTTACTGATAATAAGTGTAGATAAAATTCTCTTATATACCACCTTTATCATAAAGAAAACAAAAATAGTATTTCTAATATGGAGCAGAAACTACTCTATCTTTTGTAACCTTTCACCAACAAATATATTCTCATACATATATAAAAGAAGAAAAAAAAGTTTTCTTCTTTTAATTATAAGTGTTGTTTTAATAAAAACATCCCTTTTTTTAAAAGGCTTTAATCAATTTTGCACATTAAATTTACAAAAACATAAAGGAGTTTATCGTTTTAAGCAATAGTGGAGATGAAAAGGTACACAAATAAACTTTCACGCACTTAACCACAGAGTGAAAGCAGTTATATATTATTCTCTTTCAGATAAACCCGAAACACAGTTCTTATGGAGAATTGCAAGTATGACAAGAAGCCATAGACACCAACTATATGTACATGATAACTGAAGCAAGATCATCAAACACTAATTTCATTTCCGATTTTGAATTTTGTTTATTGGCTACGTGAAACTGTGAAGCTTTAGTTGTTGGAAGAAGCTTCAATCACTGGTCTTGGTCCCCTGCATGCACACCAACCATTTGCAAAATATACCATTAAATTTTCTTCACAAACTTTTCTATCAATATTATGTTTGAACGTTAAGAAGTAAACTTTAAACTTTGATCATATAAAATCAAATATCATTAAAATAATCATAACTCTTATATAATGTTAAAAAGTGAATCTCTAGTTCAATCTCATACAATTTATTTGTATGATAAAGTATTTTATGACCAGTCGATGTAGAGTTTCGATATCAAGACTTCTTTGTGCGGTTCGTGACCACTGTGCTTGACATACCAGAATTCTCTGAATCGTACAATTTGCGGTTCAGGATCCATTAGTAAACAAAGAAATATAGTAGTAGGTTTTTTTATATTCAAATTTCTGACACATAATTCGGACTAGTGAGACTTGTAGAGATGTTAATTTAAAATTCAATCTGAATAGTTTCAGATAATTTAGTCAGTCTTCTCTTTTGTTCTCCGCTGAGCATCAATTTGTTCTCGATTCCTCTCAGTTGAAGCTGCAGTGGTAGAAAATATAAGCCTCTTCAAAAATCACAAGGGTTTTATTATTTCAACACAAAAAGGTAAAGCTAACGTAAGTATATAACTTGGTATTCGTATAGTACTCATTATTGGTATCTGATTTAGACTCCCAGTATCCCCATGCTATCATATGAGACATTGTTGGTCAATTTCTTTCTTTATTGTAATTAACACGAAGCTCTATAAGCTATATAGATAGGTGCGATAATGAGGAAGCTCCAGCTTGTTTCTCTGTTTTATAGTTATCTCTGGTCAAGTTTTTAATTTGTGATAATGGTTACAAATGAGACAGTGTGAGAGAATAATGATGATGAGTATGATCTTACTAACTAAGGACAAACATTACCGCTTCTAGTTTGGACGTGCAGCACAGACTTTTGACAGGCCGTGAGTGTTTTTTTCACTCCTAGATTCATCATCGATTTCTTTGGACATTTTTACTCTTTTTTAATTTCAAGTGATTAAAAGTACACTTTCTGCATTTGGCAGGATAATCTATTGACAATTTGAAAGATTTTTCAATCAAAGATAGTCAAAATAGTCATATTTATTGTGTTTTCTTATTGGAAAGCATTTCACATCAACCCACTGAATATTTTTATTCCTTCGCTGAAACATTGCTTTGACAATTAACAAAAAAACAGCTTGTTAACGGCTCTACAAATGTTCATTGCGACTTACCGCAATAAAGGAATACACAATTAAAAATCACAGCACAGATAATGCTATATAGCACGGAATTCCAGCACAAAAATCCTGGAATGGTACCACGTCTTATGTAAACAAGACTCTGTTTTTCTTAATGGTGGTTACGTTCAATCCGATCACTTTTAAAAACTAGAAACCCAACAATATTATGTTTATCATGGATATTAATTAATCATAGTCGTTGTAATTTCAAAACATACGAAGAAGCATGTCATATATCATACGAATCAACAAAGTAAGCAGAAGAACTTGATTCATTAATAATTTCATAAATATTTAGTATAAAAAGACATTGATCACAATATCCTTTTTTGTCATAACAATTATCACATTTAAATGACACCTCAACTCCCTTTTTTTCAGTATTGATACAAAGATTAAATTAACTTTGATAGAGGACACATACAACACATTAATCAAGGCAGAGTCTTCCCAAATGTGAGCTTAAGAAGAACTTTTCCTTTTCCTAAGACAACATCATGGAATCACCGAGGAACACATGTTATTCTCTATTTCCTACACTGATGTAAGAGGTAAAGACACTTCTATTTGCACATATATGTTTGTTAGCCCTAGAGTGTACTACTCACTTACTTACATTGGTCATCAAATTTACTTGTGAAACGATCGCTGCAATAGTATCATCTTTTCTTCGACTATATTCATCCTAGGAGGATTGTCGTTTCTTACTCTATGCCTGCACTGTGGTGCATGATGTCCCGACTTTCCACACACGAAGCAATTTCCTTTCTTCTTAAAGGTGAGGTTACATCCATTAGGACGGGATATAAGAAAATTATTTTTCTTTTTGTGATCAAGTTTGTGTTCATACCTTTTGGAAACTGGATTAACTTGTGCCACATTTGGTTTTGCAGATAAAGCTTTAGCCCTTGCAGTAGCACACTCCTTCCGGTTTGCATCTTCAATAATTATGTGTGTGACAAGCTCTGGAAGCAACATTTGTTTGTGTCTATGTTTCAATTGTTGTTTGTAGTCAATCCAAGATGGCGGCAATTTTTCGATCAGAAGTTCTGAAACAAATTCATCCGGTAGAATAATATTCTCCGCTTTAATATCTTCGAGTAGCTTGTGGTACTCATTGATTTGAGTCTTTATGTCCTTATCTTCAATCATCTCCCAGCGATAGTAATTGCTTATAACAAATCTCTTGTGGTACTCATTGATTTGAGTCTTTATGTCCTTGTCTTTAATCATCTCCCAATAGTAGTAGTTTCCTGTAATCAATCTTTGTCTGATGACATTTAACAATATACTTAAGAATCAACGAATCCCAAATGTCTTTTGCTTTTTTATATGAACAATATACATGAACAAACTGTTAGAAAGTATACCAAGTAAAGTATATCGGTATACCTTATTTGTGTAAGTTCAATCTTCGACTATAAGAGTTAAAAATAAAAAAAGAAAAAAACAAATAAATTAAGGGAGAATTGAGAAGGTATGATATGCAAGAAAAAGAGCTAGAAAATGGAAGAAATTTTCATTTTGTGCTTGTTTCATGGAACGAAGGAATACTATTTATAAAACTAGACGGTAAAGGAACGTTGCGAACAAAAAAATTGAACGTTGGACTCATGAACGTTAGCCAACGTTTTTGTAATATAATATTATTATTTTACAACATATAGTCATATCTTTTGTGCTTTTTTATCAAAAAAATATTTTTTTATACACCTATATATTTTACCTTTATTTAATATTATCTTTATTTATTTTTTATTTTCTTCTTTATTTAAAAAAATACAAAAATTTACATATTTTTTTTGATATTTTACCGTTATACTATATATGTTAAATGAATATAAAAATTGTCCCAGTACCGTTACTCTTTCTTGTTGGTAACCAGTGAATATTTTTATTCCTTCGCTGAAACACTGCTTTGACAAGTAACACAAAAACAGCTTGTTAACGGCTCTATGAATGGTCATTGTGAGTTACCCCCAACAAACGAATATACAATTAAAAATCACAGCACAAATAATGCATGTTATACAGCACGAAATTCCAACACAAAAATCCTGGAATGGTACCACGTCTCATGTAAACAAGACTCTATTTTTGCTTATCCCATTGTAGTGTCCTTATCATTTGAATTGTCCCCACATCTAAACTTACAACCATGACGACGAGGTTTTTCAGGGTTATCAGGTTCAGAGTCACTCGGTTCAAGAAAAAGTCCCCTCAGACATCTTCTTCGAACCACGGGCCTGTAAGCGACCCTCTCTACCCGGTTTATGCTGACTTCAGCCTTTGGTTTCTCCAAGCACGCTTCTTTCACATCAGGGAGAATAACACGAACACCAGGATCTCTTCCATTGATGGTGCCATGAGACATGATCGAATTGTTGATGCTCTGAATGTTACTGTTGACGTATGTCTTACCCGCTTCGTCTTTCTCCGTGGATGCGCTCTTCTTCCCTTCGGGATTGGGCCTAGTTGAGTGAGAACCCGCCACGTGCATTGTCACTCCTCTGTTATCGCCGGCCAGAGTTACCACACTCACTGTTTTGTCGTCCACGTTCAGTGTTGGGTTGAGAGCTGAAATGTCATCGTCGTCATCCTTAGTGGGATTTTCCTCCTCCGCTAATGATATGGTTGAAACGTTCCTGTTCGTTGGATGTGATGATGTTGAAGCTGAAGGCATGACCTTTGTGTCTTTCGCGCTAGGAGTCGATGTGGAAAACATCATCTTTCTCTCCATGGGGTTGGCGTTGGATTTAGGCTGGTGGGGTTTGGTTGGTATTTCCAAAGGGGCATTGAAATTCTGAGTAGGAGTAGTATCCAACTCCAATTCCTTCGTATTTGGCTTCGAAGGTGTTGGAGTTGATGGTGTTGAAGAGGATTCTGAGATAGAAGACACTGGCGAATCAATGGTGACCGAAGGTGCTGGTGAGTGTGATGATGGAAGAGAATCTGAGACTTGTTGAGGTTTAGTTTTTGGGGTTACCCGAGGAGGTGGAGGCTGTGATTGGGTAGAGGCTATTCCAGGAGGACGAAACGGTGGTCGACGAGTGGAAAGAGATTTTGATTTTTGTTTTGGAGAAGAATGAGATTCAGTGGAAGGACCTGTGATCCAAGGGATCCTAAAACCACACTGCTGGTTTTTGCGTGGCATGGATGTTGGTATGGTTAGTATCTGAAGGAAGAACAGAATCAGTTTTTTCGTTTCTTTTCACCGGAAATACACACAACTTGTTCTATTTTGGCTGATCTTAAAATCCCAAGATTGCACTAGCTGTGTATATATATACTGAACAAAGAACAAAGAATTTATACCTTGGATGTATTGGAGGACTTTTGTTAGAATTTTGGTTTGACTAACCACTTTTCATTCCCAAACTTTTTCATACTGATTTCCTTGGAAACTTCTTTATTTGTGCTTTGCTTAGACTTAGAGATTTACGTTTTAATCAAACGTATGCAAACCATTCTTATCTTGATCTGTGCTTTACGTATGCCTCTCACGAAAGAAATCCCAAGCATATTCTTGGCCTCTCAAGCTTCCTGAAATAATGGTTTTAGTCATTCATCACCGTGTTAATAAATTGATTTCATTGAGTTTGCTCTGGAATATATAGAACTAAGCTTAAAATAATCATCCGTGAATCTGTAAAGTTGGACAAAAGAATGAGAAAAACGTGATCCAATGGGGTTGGCAATTCCATGTTTAAGCAACTACAAAGTTCCTTTCTTCATATTCTCCTCTAAGAAAAGAATTCAAAATGCAAGATACAAGCTACTGTTGTGGTTATATGAAAAGAATTCATGTTTTATTTTGATTGAACAGAAGCAGAACAACAAATGCTAGGATTGTGCGGGATACTGCGACTTCGCCAAAACCCTCTGAGGGGCGCAGCAATATTTCAACAATTCCAAGGAAATGCGATCTCTAACCTAAACAAAATAAGTTCAAATTTTGGATGTGTCACATCCTCTCCACGCAAACAGCAGAAAGGGTTGGAGAATGTAACAGTGTCAGAGGTACTAATGACAAAAGGTGAAGAAAACATCGGCTCCTGGCTTTGGTGTCGAACTGATGATGCTGTCATTAATGCAATGAAAAACGTAAGATAGTTCAATTTGCTCAAAAAACCAATCACTCTAACTACTTTCATAAGAATGCTTCTTAACTAACATTGTATAAGGTTTCAGATGGCTGATAATAACATTGGATCATTGGTGGTACTAAAGCCAGAAGGGAAGCACATAGCAGGGATTGTCACAGAAAGAGGTACATGCGGTTCTTTCTAATAACACCCTTTTGTTCAGATAGAAAATTCATTACCATTTCAAATCAAAATTAAAACTTTTTGTGACTCCGAGCTAAACTGAACCCCTTTGTTGAATGCATGCATGAACTACAAGACTGCTTGAAAAAAATAGTTGCACAAGGAAGATCTCCCTTATACACACAAGTTGGTCAAATAATGACTGACGAGGTTCTTTTATGCTCTCTCATTTCCTATATATTTGATATCCTATTCTTTCATATTTCTTGTGAATGATGATGAGGGTATTCGTGAACAGAACAACCTGATAACGGTGACCTCTGACACCAACATTCTTCAAGCAATGAAAATTATGACAGGTAAGGGTAATTCTCCTTCTTCTGATATTTTGCGACAGAGATTAAGGTAACTGTTTCCTTGCAGAGAATCGCATCCGGCATGTTCCAGTTATAGATGGGAAAATAGTTGGTATGATTTCCATTGTAGATGTGGTGCGAGCAGTGATGGAGCAGCAAAGTGGAGAACTGAAGCGACTCAATGACTACATCAGAGGAGAATACTATTAGCAGAAGAATTCAATAAATTTACCAATCTGTGTATTCATGCATCAAAATATAATACACTATTAATAAATTTACCAATCTGTGTAGAACATTACTGTGTTGTAGTGAAGAAAGAATAGAAAGATAGATAAAGATTCTAAAACTAGAAGCGTCTAAAAGATGGCATCCCTCCCTTTGGGCATGGGGCAGTATCCCCAAACTGTAAGGGCACATTCCCAAAAGGAATCACTTGGCATCCCACATATTCTCTCACAAACAACACTTTTTGACACGATAATGGGACACATATCATCATTTTATTGGTCTATTTGAAATTATGTTTAAAAAATATTTAAAATAAACCAATCACAAACTGTCACATATGCGTTGTTAAAAAGATGTTGTTAAAAGAAATTTTTTCTTCTATCACCCACTATTCATGTTTACCACCCAATTAACATTCTTTTATATATATATATATATATATATATATATATATATATATATATATATATATATATATTTTAATAATTATTACTATTTTCAACCATCTTCACTTAAAGAGTAATGAATTTTTAAATCAGCAATGCCTTGATTTAATTTCATGAATGATAAGGGAGGTATGAAATGTGATTAGTAGAATAAATTAGTGGAAAACTGAATCCGTTACATTAAGAAAAAGAAATTAAGAGATGAAGACATTAAAAAGATGTTGCCAGTAATTTCATTTATTTGATAAAATAAAACATGTACGTTAAATTATAAAAATAAAAAGATATTTTGTAATAAAATAAAATGTCATTTTTTCAATATAATTTGCTAAAGTCGTGTTTAAGTTTGAAGAAGAATTTATGAAAAAAAATATATGAAACTGTTTAAATTAAGAAAGAGGCGATGAAAATGAAATTATTTGAGATTTGTTTTTATAAAAATTAGTAAATAATATGACAAATTTGATAGATTAAAAAACTATTTTAATTAAAAAATAGAAAATTTATATTATTATTGTTATTATTATATTGTTATTATTATTATAATCATTTAAATAAAAATTGACTTTGTTTAAAAATAAAATTATTTAACTTTCGACACAAATATATTCTGTGAAAGTTTTATTGGTCCGCCAATTATTTTTCTTATTTTTTTTAGTTATATATAAATATATATGTTAAAAGTACACTGTAAATATTTTTTAAATTTTAATTGGTTAATTATTTTTTTAATGAATAAATTATTAAATTATCATTTTATAATTGATGATTAAAACTTAATTTCTAAGTCTTAAAAATATAAATAACAATATCATTGTATATTAATCAATTTTTAATTTTTTTTACTTCTATCAAAGAAAATGGATTGGTTAGTTAATCAGTCCTATTTTATCTTTTACAGATTAATTTGTTACGATAGACAGTACAATACAAAATAGGTTGATTGAAATTTTCAATCCATCCTATTAAATTACGATAGAATGGAAAATCATGACTAAACTCATTTTGTTATCTTTAACTTTTTTTCATAAATTATTGATCAAATAATTTAAATTATGTAGGCTTTCATATTTTTTATTTTTAAAATTTCTACACTGTAATTCAAATCTCAACAATTCACAGAAATTCATTATCTCTATTTCTTCTTGTATAAGTGAGTGAAAAAAAAAAGTTAAAAAGAAACAATAAAATCAACTCTAATATTGTTTCTTTTACTTTTGAAAAACTTAATTTTTAAAATGTTTTTTTTTTAAATCTAAAATTGGAATATCTTCTTCCAACTAGGGGCCATTGACTTGTCGTTTATGGGCCTTTCATTACTCATGGCTCCATCATCTGACAAACATGCAGCCGAACACTCCTTTTTTCCAACAGCAGTTTTTTCTTTTATTATTTTTTTAATAACTTTAAATAGTTTATTATTAAAAACACAAAAAGTAAGAGAACAATTTCATCAGATTTTAAATATTTTTCTCTCGCTTCCTTCTAAAGTTTTCTTCTAACTTTAATTCGATTAATTGATCTATCATCTTTTTCATCAAATTCTTAATTATTTTTCTTCTATATGACAAACAATACAACAACATAGGTTTGAGCACAAACTATATAACAACATAGGTTGAGCCACGTGATATTGACCGTAACACAAAATTTAATTTTAAAATAAAAAATTAAATATGTTTTTAATCTTTAAACAATAATATAAATTCAAATTTATTTATATTTAAAATTTTTAATATATTTTAGTTTATAAATTTTAAAATAAATTAATATGATTTTTATTATTTTGGGTTAAATATGTTAAATATACTTTTGTTTATGTGAAAATTGAAATTTGTTTTTTTTTTAAAATATTAACCTAATTTAGTACTTTAATTTTAAAAATGTATAGATTTATTTTTTTTAATCATATTTTGTTTAGTTTAATAATAATTTCAAAAATATATTTTATAATAATATTTAAAAACATAGTTGAAACTTTAAATAAACTTAAAAAAAATTGGTTAAAAAAATAATGTATTTATGAGATTAATATGAATATCAAATAATATCTTTTACCTTAAATACATAATAATAATAAAATTATTGTTAATAATAAATTTGTTCTTTATTCTAATACGAAAAATGTTTAATAAATTTTGTTGATATATACTATTTATTACATTCATTACGTCGGAATGGGTACAACTAATAATTTAGAATAATAAATATTGACATTGTACGATAAAAAAATGACAATTTTAGTGAAAAGTTAAATTTTGTTAATATTTAGTCAAACTCAGCTAATAGTTAAAATAAATGAATATAAACTTAATATTTAAAAGTAAAATGTATTAATATTTTTTATACCGAACTAATTATTTATTTCATAAAAATAAAAAATAAAAAACATTAATAATCTAACTGTATTGAATCCTTTTCTTTTTATAGCCATTGTTAGAATTTGCATAGTGAAATTCTGGAACCGAACGAATGACTCCATACAATACAACAGAAGTAACAAGTAAGGGTGAGAACAGAAAGGAGCACATGTTCTGGAACTTGAAAACAGAGCAATATAAATAAATCCGAGTTATGGCATTGACAGAGCCAAATGCAGAGCACTGTCCAAAACAGAGCAGTCTTTCACCTCTCAGGCACGCGAACTTCATCGAACAAGTTATCACCGATTGCAGAAAAAGTAACCCTAGTTGAACTCACAGAATCAACGAGTAAGTTTCCACTCCAATTCTTTTATTTAATGCAAGTTATGTGAAGTAGTTGACGAGGGTTTGAAGCAATGCAAATGGAAAATATATTAATGGGTGATGGAGAAAGTATATTACCCGTCACAAGTTGCAAAATAAGTGACAGGATTATTATTCTGTAAACATCTTAGAA
This sequence comes from Vigna radiata var. radiata, assembly GCF_000741045.1. NCBI lineage: Eukaryota > Viridiplantae > Streptophyta > Magnoliopsida > Fabales > Fabaceae > Vigna > Vigna radiata. The sequence goes on along the minus strand of NC_028355.1, from coordinate 22,388,288 downwards.
AGGAGCAGAATATCTTAGCCTTACATATTGTTAGGGAATATATATCTGTATTGCAGTGGGAATTGGTATCTAATCCCCACCGCCACCACCACCACCAGCCTGTAAAAATCTGAACAAATGATATTACAATACTGAGTCCAACATCAAATGAAAAGGTCACATACATAGACTCATATCATAGGTTTATAACCCTCAAGGGATCAAATCCAAATGACCCCGCTACACATACCAGCTTCAAGGGAATCATATCTTGTTGAATCCCTAAAAAGTATTCGCCAACTTGCACATCACTTCAGTTTCCCTTATTTAACCATCCACCCAGACACTCACCTACACACACACACTCACACACTCTTTTCCTGTTCTCTTCTTACTTCACTCTTCCTAACACATTCACATACACAGTACTCCATTCATGGGGTGGACACGAGAAGAGAATAGACGTTTTGAGGATGCTCTTGCGGTTCATGGCCCAGACGACCCAAATCGGTGGCAACATGTGGCCAACGCCGTGGGAGGAAAATCTGTAGAAGAGGTGAAAATGCACTATCAGATTCTCCAGGAAGATGTCATTCGAATTGAGCATGACCAAATTCCACTACCCAGGTACAGAGGTGCCGGCATCAATGGAAGACAAATTGACAATGAACAAAGGTAATAACAATCAACTTATTAGAATGTGCGTTATGTTATTCCCCCACTTGTATTAGAGGAGGAAATCACTATTGTTGCAAACACCAAAACTCGTGAAGAGTTTTTGTGGGAATATCATTTGATCAGGGATAATCCTTTGCATCTGCATTGCCAATTTCGTTAGTGTTTCTGTTTCAAAATAGTTCTCACATCTCATGTTTTGGATTACAATGATCAGAATGTCTTGAGAAATTGCAACAGCAAGCCAAAAAACGGTGATTTTTTTATATTATTATTGAAAGCAGATAGCACGTGAAATTTGATCCATCAAGTTTCATGTCACATGCACCTGAGATCTATTGGTTTGGATAATGTCCTAGGTGATGCTAGTAATATTAATAATTATCAACATGTCGATAAAGTATTGGGTAATAATCATTGATTCATGCATCGACGTTTATCTTCATCCTCAGGGATATTAGTCCCCTCCTTAAATCACCTGTAATCATTGGGTGTAGTTTTTTAGCACATGCAGTTGTCTACTTATTTATGCACATCTTAAAAGGCTGAATTTGTTCTTACTCTGTATATAAGCTTATTGTTTTCTTCACCAGGCGAATGAGGAATCTGACTCTCCGATGAAGCACTTTGGAGTTGTAAGTTTCCACGAAGGCATGTGCAATTTATGTTGGTGTGCTCACTTCCTGTGTGTTTCTTTTCCGTCATATTCACACAATTGTATTTTGTAAGAAATATCATGTGATATGTAACTCTGCCGGATATTAAAAAATTGTATGTACTGACAAGTTTGAATGGTTAAACACCTGTTAATCATTTAATTTTATTCTTTTAGCTACAAGTCAAAAAATCAAACATAAACACAATACTAACTGGATACGTCCAGATGACTAATTTTCTATCGAGGTTGGAATTTAATATGGTGGAAGGTAAGAAGACTGATAAGACAGATAGTTTTACAAACAGCACAATTGCACAGGAACATCTTATTTAAAACCAGAGACACAGTAATAATGAGAATATTTTGGTGCTATATACCCCCATTTTGTTGGATTTTTTAAGGTAAGATGAATGATGAATGATAATTGTATAGAAAGATAGATTGGGGACATGAAATTTTTAATGGTTTAGATAGAAATGCAAAATTGAGTCTGAACATATACACGAAATGCATAACATGCTGTCTAGCTTCTGCCTTAATTTTCACTTTTCCCCATACATGTATCTTGATTTAACATCAACACTAATGGTAAAAGAAACATTTTATACTTTGAATAGAAGGGAGTTGAGCCGAGACTTCATATATCAACATGAATGAGAACAAAAAATAATAATATGGTGACTTATATTTATATTTATTTGGTATATATTACAAAAATAAAATAATTATAAAAAAATGAATCTTTATATTATTTAAAAAAAATACTGTTAAATGGATGAAAAATATTTATGTATGTTAAATGCGCAATAAAATGATTTTTGGAAAGAGTTATATCCATGGTATCTTCCGTGAAGCATGTGTTCGAAATTAACTATACCAGTCAGGCTTAGATTAACTATATATTATTCTTTTAAGAACATATTCACAAGAATTTCCCACTGTCAACCCCAACCTTTATATTTCATTCAACCTATGCACAACTATTCAGTACAATATTCCTTGATAGAATAAAATTTTCATAAATGCTAAAGAAAACCCCAACTATATTTAATTTCGAGAATAATGAAAACAGTGGTGGAGCTTCAACGTTTTGGAGAGCCCAAATCAAATTTAATATTTGGAAATTAAGGTGCAAAAGAAAATCATATACACAAGCACACAATGTGCATAGTTTTTGCACAACAATAAGGTTCCCGTAGACAGCAAAAGCAATAATAACGCATAAAACAAAACGGCCATAATGGGTCAATAAAACACAACATTAAATTAAGGGTTAAATATGTTTTTAGTCCCTATACTTTGGGGCCATTTTGGTTCTAGTCCCTCTTTCAAACTAAGGTACAATTTAGTCCTTCAACTTTAGAAAACTCTGGTTTTAGTCCTTTTTACCAAATTTTTTTAATTTTATTTGCTGTTTCAAACGCGTTTCTCAATTAGCATTGAAGCAAAAATGTGTTAAACAGTGTAAACAATCCAAATAATATAATGAAACGTGCTTAAAACAAAAAATAAAATTAAAAAATTTTGATAAAAAAGACTAAAACCAGAGTTTTCTAAAGTTGAAGGAGTAAATTGTACCTTAGTTTGAAAGAGGGACTAAAACCAAAATCATCCTAAAGTATAGGGACTAAAAACATATTTAACCCTTAAATTAATATTTATGAATATATATATATATATATATATATATATATATATATATATATATATATATATATATATATATATATATATATATATATATATATATAAACTCTTCCAATGATTTTAAGTGAGAAAAAAATTATGAACAATGACACTTTGAAATACATTATATTTATTTGACAACACATTCTAAAAATAAAACAACACATTCTAAAAATAAAATAATCACAAGAAAAGAATTTTGTATTTGTAAGAGAAAACAAAGTAAAAAATAATAAAAGATAATACAAACGAGTGTAAAAAAAATGTGTCATAATATAACCATTTTACATTATCCATTACATAGCAACACATTTAAAATTTATATAGGTAAGATATATCTTATTAAAAAAAAATTTAAATATGATTCGAGAGCCATACTTATAATATAACTCTCTTTTTCTAGATAGAATCCACATATATAAGAACCAGCAACAATATAATTATGAAAAATTTGATATACCTAACATTTTTACATTATTTGACACTATCATATTTTATCTTTATGTAAAAGTGTATTAAATATTAATTTAGTTTATTCATAAGAATGTGGTCCAATAGTGGCAGTCACAAGTGAATTGGGAGAATAGTTTTGACTAGAAATAAATATGTCTTTCCAAAATAGAACAGCTTCTAAGAAAGGACTTGTAACTAAGAATAATAGGTAAACATATTTGACAAATTATGAATTCAAAATTAAGGAAGTAGCTATTCTTGAAAAAAAAAAAAAATTGGAGAACGAGGAAAAAGCAGCAGCAAGGGTTGTGGCAACAGCAGCGTAGAGAAGCTAAAAAGAAAACGGAGAATTAAAATTTCTAAAGATAAGAAATGAGAACGGGAGAATCGGACATGGGGAGAAGGCCGTTATGTGTGGCTAAAATGGGTTGTGGCAGTGTATATAAAAGAACGGATTGTAATGAACAAAGTTGCATATCATTGCCACCCTTGGTTCACTAATTGTCAAGGCGTTTCTGCAATCCTTGATTCCAGGGTAAAGGAATAAGGGGAAATGGCGAAGATATCATTAGTTTTGGTGTTTTCGGTGGTGTTGGCTCTGCCATTCCGTGCGGTTTTGGGCCAGGACGATTGGAAGGATCTCTTGAGTCAGGGAGGGCTCTCCCAAGACGCATTGGACCAGGCCCGGAAAGCTATAGGTGGGGCCGCGGCCCAGAGTGCTATGGGTGGGGCCTCGGCCCAAGATGCTGTCAGTGATTACTTCGGTTCAGCCCTAAGTGGCGCCTCCTCTGACGACTCTGACGACTCTTCTTCTTCTTCTTCTTCTTCTTTCTACGAAGATACCGATGAAGGCCAAGGGTCATCCTTGGCCGACTTTTTAGACACCGAAGCGTAAGAAACCATAATCCTTCTCCTCTCTTTCACTTCAACTTTTTTAATTCTACTTAATTTCTTTAGCATTATAAAAATAAAATAATCGGCGAATATATTTTCGAAATCGTGGATAATTAGGTTTAATTTGAAACTAATTTCGTGCGGTTAACTACTGTTTTGGGGACCGGTAGTGCAAGCCACGACACAGAAATTTCACCCACGGGATCAATGGCAGATTCACCGGTGGGAGCACCAGATGCTTTACCTGAAATTGAAGACGACGAAGACGACGAGGATGAAGATGAGGACGATGATACTTCTCCCGCAGGTGCACCAGAGGGCTCTTTCTCACCTGCCGAGGCACCAGTAGACTCAGACGACGACGAAACATCTACCGAAGCACCAAGCAATGCGCCAGTGGAAGCACCTGAATCTGCACCCGCAAATGCACCGGAATCTGATGATGATTTTGAGGAAGGTGAAGGGGCACCAACAAGTGCACCAACAAGTGCACCTACCGGGGAACCAGACAATGATGATGATGATGAAGAGTTTGATGATTCCCACTCTTCTTCTTCACCCAGCAATGCTCCCGCACAGGCACCTGAAGGAAACCGTTAGACCAGTGATCCATTTTCCTTTTATTAACATTAACAATTACATACATTTTCTTGCCAACTGAAACTGTGTATAGTGTAAGGGTGATATCTATGTTGAGAATACGGTTGGAGTGTAAAGTAACACCTACGCCCACTTTATCCTCATTTAACATGACTTTTCTTGTTGAACATATATACCTAATTTCTATCAGGTGGAGAACAATATATACTATAAATTTTATTATTTTATTTTAAACAATCATACAAAAATTACACTTTCTTATATTCATTCCTTAATATCCTTAGAACACTAGTTATTCGGTAAGCAACCTACTTCGTTTTACTTTTTTAATATTTGTGTATCTGATACGATTATTTCAACTTACGATGTTATCATTTTTTTTTTCTCATGCATTATCAAATTTAGTAGAAAAATTAATTATTTTACCAAGAAATTTACGAGTATTAAAAAATTCCGATGAATACTTTGTACATTAACTTTACAAACCAATAAGTATTTGGAAGGTAATATCATAAAAATCTCTTATTCTATAGAACAATCCTGAAAAATAAGATAGCTTATGTAAAAAGTTTAATTTTTCTAATTATGATATTATTTTTAAAACCATGTTTTTCTTTCTCTCTTAATTATACAAGTGTATAAGTCTGGAAGAATATTTTTATTCTTATATTTATTTATTTATTTACCGATATACAGAAATGAAAATATGCTGATAGAGAATCAGCAGTTTTCATTCTTATCACAGAAGAGATATTAGAGAGCCAGGAGTGTCCATACATGAAAGGGATCTGTCCACGTGGCCCTTCTCTTCCCAAGCTTCTTCTCTTACGTTCTGTGCTCTCGTAAAAACAGTAACATCTTCTGCAAACCTCATCTCCATCAGAATCACCATTTCCCCTGCGAGAAGCTTCTCCTTACACCTCCCTCTTTGCAATTTTCCAGAAGTGGTTTTGGGAATACACCCACTCTTAACCAAAACCACCCATCCAATCTCTACCTTTTCCTTCTTCCAGACACCTGCCTTAATTTTCTCGCAGACCCACTTCAAAACAACCACATCCACATCCTTTTCGAACCTCTGCATCTCCGCCACAACCACCACCATTGCTGAAACTTTAAACGCTGCAACGCAGCCTCCTCTGAGTAACTTGGAGCAAATGTTGTAAGCCGCAGTCTCTATGTAATGTGGATGAACCTTTTCACCGTTTTCGAGTTCCATGACATCTTGACAGCGACCAGTAACAAAGAGGTATCTCTTTTCTCCTTTCACGATGCCTCTGTCCCCGGTTCGAAGAAAGCACTTACTAACCATGTTTCTCAGTCTTCCATGAAACACCTCTCTTGTTAAACTAGGGTGGCCAAGGTACCCAGAAGCATTGCTTGGTGAAGCAACCCAAATTTCTCCTTCGACACCATCCTCACTCGGTTCCAAGGTTTCTTCGTTTACGACCATAATCTCCACGTCTTCCTGCTCCACGTTTCCGAGCCTTGCAACCGGTAACAGTTTGTTGTGAGTTGGGAAATCTGGGAAGCTGGAAGCATAAGCACCATCATTGTCACTGTGGCAGTTCCTCCACGCAGTGGACACAAAGGTACAATTCTCTGCCAACCCGTAGGAAGGAGAGATAGAAGAAGGGCTTAACCCGAATGGTGAAAAAGTATGAACGAATTCTTCCACAGAGTCTCTATAGATAGGTTCATTGATGATTATAAGGTTCTTCAAAGTTGACAGGTTGATGGGTAAAGCGCTTTGGTGAATCCCTCCACGCTTGATGACCAGTGGCAATGTGAACGAGGGAACGGGAGTGCAAGTGGCCTTGAATTCGGACAAGAGTTCAAGCCAGAATCTGGGGCGTTTGATGAACGCGTTTGGGGAAGTGAGAACACACGTGGCACCGGAGACAATGGTCAGCAACAGAAACATGAGGCCGCAATCATGATACTGTGGCAGCCACGAAACGATGGTGCTGTTTGGATGAAGATCGTAAGCTTTTCTGGCTGTTCTAACGTTGTGAGCAGCTGAGCCAGCAGTGACAAGCACGGGTTTTGGGACACCAGTTGCTCCAGAAGTGTACTGAACCAAATAAACTTCATCTGCTTTACAACCACTGTATGTTAGGGAATCACGGTTGTTTACAGTAACGACGGGTTTACCATGTTTGACATGGTCAATGGAAATCCAGTGGATGTTTTGCAGCATGTGAGCAAGCTTGGTGTTGTTGTGAGGGGAAGAGAGGTAGCGTCGAATGCTTGAAATGTAGTTAGAGTGAGCTATGGCAGCTTTGGGTTTGGTCTGAGAAATGGCTCTTACGAGGTGGTGATAGTTTTGATTTGAGAAAGAAGGGTGAGGAGGGACTATAGGTACGCTCAAGAGACCAGCTCTTTGGCAGCCGAAAATGAGCTCAACTAGGTCAAGTCCTGGAGAGCAGAGAAGAAGTACAGTGTCTCCTCTTTGCAATGAACTCTGCAGCTGTGATGAGATGAGATGAACAGTGTCGTTGAGTTGTTGGTAGGTGAGGATAGTGGTGGTTTGTAAGTCTTGAGCCCAAATGAAAGCTGGTTTGGAGTGGAAAGCTGGTAACCTTGCCCAGACAGGGAGGTATAAGTCAACCACAGGTTGGTCGGGGAAGGAGGGGTCATAATTCTCGTATTCGTATGACATTTTTAGTTTGTCTGTTGTGCTTCTTGCCAAAACTAGTGGCATGATCGCTTGCATATTTATAGTTATAGTAATAGTGTTAATCTAGGTACGTGTTGAAGCTCATGATCCAGTCTCTGACATCCCAATGGGATGATTACGAAAACTAGAGGGAATAATGGATATGCGGTTAGAATATCTCACTGTCCCCTCACCTGAAGTAGCAAAAATCGTCGCCATGTAGTTGTTGGGTTTGTGTATTCCGAATTGCAACGCCGTCCTGTAGAAAAAAACGTTTATATATTGTAGGCGGATTGTCTTTGCAGCTGTCTGATAGTACATGTTCATGTCTTCTGTACGTGTTCTCTCCTTATCTTCGTAAATTATTAAAAGTTATTAGACGCGGACTTTTTTTATGTTTGAATACAGAAAAGATTAATTTTGACAGTAGCTACCTAGAAAAAAAACTGAACAATGTTTTGAAAAGTTAACAATATTGTTTTTACGCTTGTTTCAACTTTTCTTTTCTGTAGGTTTAAATTTATAAAAAAAAAATTGCCAATTTTGATAATTCTCGTTTTTAGTTTAATATTTTTAAAGTCTTCGTATAACAAATGATATAATAAATAAACGAGGGCGACTCAATATTATTAATTATCCCACTACGAGAAGTGGAGTACGTCTTTTATTTATGTGCATAAAAGATTAAGTATACTGGCATTAACCACCAATACCAGTATATTAATAAAAATTTCTGTTCTCAAATTTAAAAAACAAGTAAAATATCCGAAATGATAAAAAATTTAAGGCTCTGGACTATCTTTTATCCTATATATAAGATGTATATAAAATAAAATGTGGTCTATATATAAAATGTGCATCAAAAGATAACCACTTTACATACCCTTAATTTATTGTAAAACTCATTTTCTATGAAAGTAAAAACATTTATTGAATTATACAACTAAAAAACTTATTCTAGAATTATAAATGACATCTTTAAATAATACCAAACCGATTAAACCAATAAGTTTCAAAGATGATTTTCAAATACAAATTAAATACAGGAAATTATCATCAATTACATTAAATAACCTAGTTTCGTTTATTAATCTTAGGGTTACTGATCATCACATGACTTACCAATAAAAACATAGGATGCAAACTGCACTACTACTGACATCTATTACATTCAAAACCTATTACCAGATAATTAGCCCCCACTTTTCTTTCCATTAGAAGAACGACGCATAAAGCAAAGGGCTCATCCAGTAGCAGCAGGATGCAAGATAATGACTCCATGCATACATTAATTACATCACATGGTCTGACACTCCAAAAAAACACACTACCATGCAGCAAAGGCAATGAAACACAGCCCTCTGATCAGTCTAGTCCTACTACCTGACGCCTTAACAACATGACATAGCCCTCCAACAACTACAATTACTTAAATAAAAACAAAATTAAGGAGTGGCCTTTATTAATCTTGCACTGGCTTTATTGAACACAAGGCAAATCATACACTAATGCTTCAATGCTCCCAATGTCCAAGTCTCAGTACTAAGATCTATCATTAAATACACTTCACGTCGTGTCTTTGCAACTTCCCGTGTGAGCGACTGCTAACGAAGCCTGATACAAATTCCGTTGGGGATCATTGTCCCCAAGCACAGGCGGCCCTATAGCACATTTGACAGAACATAGAGATGACAAACGTGTTAAAAATATATCAATACGAGATTAGACATCATAAACAATTACATATTTGAAGTTGCAGAAAACAGAAACAAATGAAGCTAAATGACAGACGCGTACTGTACCTTGAAAATTTCACTCCTCTCCTTCATAGTAACTGAATTTTGTATATTGTTATAATAAACTCTATATCAATCAGATTTTAGGGAAATACTTGACAGTTGAGCATCTCTTATATCAACTCCTCACAAGTTGTGACCAAGTTATTTTCACTACCTTATCTATTTTAAAAGAAAAAATCAATTTAATGAAACATAGGAACCAGTCCTGCCTTCAAATCAACTCGAAGCCTAAGTATAAAATAATACATAAAAAAATTTAAGTTTGAATGATAAATCAATATCCTTGCATTTCTTCTTCCAATGCAAACCATGCAATGGTAGTATATAGTTCATCCTAGAAGCTTCCGAGCATTGACTTATTAAACTGTACATACCCACTGTCTATTATGTTTGATGGGGAGTGTTGACTTATTCCCTTCAAGATAAACAAGGCAATAATGATCTCCTCTCAACACTTCTTTTGGTGGGAAGATAGCTTAATTGACGCAGCAATTCTTTCAATCCCAGCACCACAAATCATACAGTGGCCATTCCATGTTTAGGTAATCAATTTTACTTAATAGCATCACCACTTGACTTTTGGTGGTACTAGTTCAATTCTTAAATGTTATTCCATACTTTTCTATATCATTATTGGTTTCATCCTTTTTCACACCTACGTACTAGTAATGCAAGAAAATGCCAGCAAGTGTTTCTTCCCTCGTACAACCTATATATACTATATACAATTTGAGACGTCAAATTTTCCCCTCAATTCATACACTGCATAACAAGAGAACCAAAAGGAGTGCATCAGTTAATCACGTGCAATATATCTTGTCACCATAGATGACTAAGACACAAAAGGCACTAGTTTTCTTCCTCATTAGACAGAGAAAGCTATGTTTCACATAACATCTCAGCTATCAGGAATTCTACATCGCATTATTTTAAGTATCATCTGCCAAAAACACTGAAGCGAAAAAGTTTTAACTTAATTGTCCTTTTGGTCCCCCTTGTATCACAATCATGTGATTTTAACCCCTCAAGTTTTAATTGTGCCAAGCGGATCCTTCTGAAATTACAATTGTTTAATTTTAGTTCCCTGTGTTCTAATTGTGCATATTGTGTGGTTTTAGTTGTCATAAGTCAATGTTACATCAACTAATTCCAATTAATTAGAGGATTAAAACCACACAATTACAATATCCAGAGGATTCAATTGACACAAATGAAGCCTACGAGACTAAAGCAGCACATTTACCATGCTTGAAAACCCAATTACCACAGTTAGAACTCGAGGGAGTAAAATCATACAATTGTGATGTTGGAAGACCAAAAGTGTCTTACGGTATTCCTTTCGTTTTTCAAATAAGCTTGCAGAAAAAGCGAAAGGAGCAGCAAAAAAATATCTCAAGGAGTTATAAGTTCAACGACCAGTCAACTTAATGGAAATTGAACAAAGATTAAACACGCAAAAATCAGGATATGTAACCATGAGGTACGAAGGCATTCCTAATCTGGGAAAAAGAAACAATACAGAACCACGTCTTCCCGAGACGAAAGTACATATCTCTCCCCGAATAATCACCAAGCGACGGAATACAATTGCTCATCAGCAGCATTTTCCATATTCAAAATGTAAACCTTTGATTATACATTTTCATATACAATTCATTTAATTTTAAATCAAACAATCAAAGTAAAAAACGAAATTAATCATCACATACATATTCTAAATGTGAAGAATTTCATTTAATACTAGCAATTTCCAAGGGATCAAATCAACACATAAACCATTAAATCAAGCATATGAAAAGCTGCGTAGCCAGTAATGTCTTACCCGAGATTAAACATACTATTTATGGGGTCCAGAAGCTGCGGCTGTGGAGGATGTTGCTGTTGCTGCTGTTGCTCATGTTGTTGGTGCTGGTGGTGATGCTGCTGCTGCAAACCGGCACCAGTGGCTACTGCCACGGCACTAGAAGGAGTTCCTTTGGCTTCAACAAATCTCCACATATACCACGACGCAACAGAACGATAAGGCCTCCACTTCTCGCACAATTGGTCCATCTGCGACGGCCGCGGCAAGTCCTCGAGGTTATAAAGAAGCTGAACCCCTTTCCTCACACCCAAATCATTGATTGGGAGAACATCGGGTCTGTGTAGGGAAAAAATCATGAACATGTGAACAGACCAAGAGCCAATTCCATTGACCATGGTTAGCATAGTGAAGAGTGACTTATCATCCATGTTCACAATGGCCGCATCCGATAGTATCCCGTTCTGGTACTTCCTCGCCAAATCGTGAAGGTAACTCGCCTTCCGCCCCGAAACCCCAATTTGGCGAAGCTGTTGGGGAGTCAAAGCGAGAACGGTTTCAGGAACGACGCCGTTTTCGCCACCGCAGAGCGCGATGAAGCGCGTGTAGATGGAGGTGCCTGCTTTGTACGCGAGTTGCTGGTACAAGATGCTACGCGTTAGGGCGAGGAAGGGAGTGTGGAAATTGTCGAAGGTTGGGGGTTGGTGAATGTCGATTAGAGGAGAGAGGAGAGGGTCAGCGTTCCTGAGAAATCGGAGCGCGATCTCCACCTCACCTTCATACGAGAGTGAACGCGCCACTAAGCGCGGCACCACCGTCATGGCTCGCGAAGGCGGAACGTGCTTGGTGCTCCGGCCGCCGTTCTTGCCCGGTTTAGAGGGTTCGGTTAGGGATTCGGATGTGGAAGGGTCCGGTGAGACCTTCCGGATCTTACGGGGACGGAGGGGGATTTTGGAGGCAGGGGAGTTTACGTGCGGAAGGACATTGTTTAGTTCTGAGTCCGCTTGAGCGCCGTCGGGGCCAGCGGCGGAGGAGGATGGAGCTGGGTGGGGTTGAGGTTCGATTAGGGATTGTGCTTGACCTAGCGTGTGTTCGCCCATAAGTGTGAGGTTGAATCGGAGATTGAGGAAAGTGAACGAATTTGAAGTTAAATGAATGTAATGTGATGATGTTGATGATGATGACAATGGTTGAAACTCACTCTCCTTTAATCCAACTGCTTCTAATCATTTATTTCTTCATTCTCTCTTCAGTTTCGCTGCTTTTCTTGTTCCTCTTGGTCTTCGTCTTGGATCCTACTTTGGTGTGGGTTTTCTTATTTCTTTCTCACACGCCATCTCGCAATGCGTGCTGCACGTGAACCTTTATATTCCTGTTGGCCCAAATGACAAGCCCAACATCATGAAAGCAGCCCAACATCTCTCCTTTGTTTTTTCTAAACCCGCCTCTATTATTTTGAAAAGTGTTCTTTTTTACAAAATTAACCTTGGCGTCGCTTGTATATTTCCTTCAAGTTACTTTCCTTTTAAAAAAAGAACTTTTAATTGAAATTAAATTACTTAATAATTAAATTTTCAAATTACCACTTAATAGTTAATAGTTAAAAAGAAAAAACAAACTATCACTATTATCAAATTTAGTAATAGTGTTTAGCTAATTGTTTTTTAAGTACTGTTATGAATTTATTTTTGTGTATTTTAAGAAATCAGGATTAATTAAGGAAGAAATTAAACTATTATTAATTTTAAATTCTAAATATCGTCAAACTTTTTTATATGTATAGAACTGTAACCATACACAGGTAAAAATTAGAGGATCTCATGAGTAGTGGTGTTACCTATCTTGATATTTTTTCCTTAAATTTCTTAACAAGTTTAGAATAATATAGATTTTTTTAACGTGCCATAATATTATTAAATAAATCAAGCTAATGAGACAATTTATGTGGATTTAAAAGTTAATAATTTTGTTTTAGTAGCAATTTCTCAAATAAATACTTTTTGTATTTTCCCCTATAGTATTTCATATTAAATATTGCTTGCTCGCAAAAGAACTATATCTTCAAGGGGAAACAAAACACTGTATCATGTCAGACTGATCCTTAATTCAAGGCATAGTTACATATTAAAACGTTATTGAACGTTTTCAAGTGTATGTGTTATGGATGAATTAAATTAGGTAATTTTCCATTTAATCACAAAGGTCTGCTAATTTTTATTTTTTTATTTAACTATTTTTTGAAAGATTGGTATAAATTATTTTTAAATTTTCATCCAAAGTAAACGTGGTATGGATTGACACAAGTGTGTTGACTTTTTATAATAATACTTTATAAGCTACACCACACTATAATGATTTCTACTTAGTTGATTTCGTAACAAATGTAAATTTAAACCAAAAGCCCATAAAAATTGTTTAATGTCCAAGCATAAATAGAGAATTTAATCACAGCACGTTATATTAATAAAATATTCAATTAATCAACTTAAAATCAACTGGCTAACTCAATTTATGGTGTTTGAAAATGGGTAGATTGTTACTTTTTTTTTTTTTTACATACATGATGTAGCTTTTGCGGAATATTATTTTAACATTGTCAGAATAGATTTTAAAAATATAATGTCAAATTCTTTATCTTAAGCCAAACTTGTATATATGAATAAACATATATAAAATAAAATGATATTATACTAACCTTTAAGGTCATATTTAAAGAAAAATATTTACATTTTATGAAATAAGAGTTTCCTAAATTGTATATGAACTAAAATGACTAACCTTAGTTAATTGAATCTTGATGATGTCACTTTGAATATGAAATAATTTATATTTAAAGAAAATATATTCATATTTTATGCACTAAAAGTTTCACACACACACACACACGAAATATAACTATATTAAAATAGTCAGCGTTTATGAAAATTCAAAATTTAGTATTTATGGGCTACTTTATTTTAAAATTAAGAAATTGTATATCAAACTAAGCCCAAGTGGAAGGAGTTTATGAATTCAAAATCTGTGCACCAAGTTTTAGAATTCTTAATGTTATTTTCGTTGATTTCATTTTATAAGACTTCATATTTGTTTATTAATCATCCTTTTATTTTTCGTTAGTGAAATTCTCTGTTATTCAAAATATATATGAAAAAAGATAAGATAAAATTATAATATACGAATTTTAATTTATAAATTTGTTTTATGAGCGAATAAAAATTCAAAGCTTAAAAAACTGATGGAGAGAGAAAAGAAAAGTTGATATCCAATGGCTTTATGTATGTTTTAGTATTGAGCGGTTGGCCCTCTTTGGACACTTTGATCTTTACATTTATGGAAACAGAAACAGAAACACAAAGCACTGATGCTTCGCATATACATGGTAAGAAATAAAAAGCAAATAAAATATTTCATAGTACTAATCCAAGCATCCACAGCATATTACTGCTAAATCAACCTTCACTGCAGACTCAGACCCTTCATCCTGCATTATCATAAACACAATGACTCTCAACCAAGAAACAACAATCAAATACCACAATAATCTTCATATACACAGCTACTAGAAAAGTTAATTTTTAAACCTAACTCAACTCCATAGGGTGGTGAAACAGAAATACTCAATAAACTAGAAATATTACTAAGATAAGCTTTAATTATGATTCTTATACCATGTTAGAAATAGACTTTAAGATTAACTCAATCCCATAAAATCAGCTTATATGATTTGTACTACACTTATATATTATAATTTGATTTTATCTATAGTGGTAGGACTTCTAGCAATGACTATGACTATTTCTTGTGTTTCTATATATATATATTTATGCTTGGAAGTCTCATATAAAATCAATTTTCATTTTCAATCTTATCTTTTAGGTCTTGTTCACTTGAGTGGATTTGAGAAGAGTAATTGAAAAAATTTGAGAAGATTTAAAGATAAATTTTGTTGTTGTTTATTTGAATAGATTTGTAGATAAGTGAGAGTGAATTTAAAAATAATTTTTTTTAATCTATCACATAAATTAAATCCTACACTAATTCCCACAGACTTTATTTCCAAATTCACTCTGAGTTTACTTCCAAATTCACTCAAATAAACAACAAAAAAAATTACTTTCAAATTCTATCAAATCTACTCGATTAGTCTTCTTCAAATCTATTCAAAAGAACGCCTCCAGCAACGACTATTTCTTGTGTTTCTATATATATATATTTATGGTTGGAAGTCCCATATAAAACCAATTTTGATTTTAAGGTTATTTAAGAAGAAGAATGAGTTAGCAATAATAACCTGTTTTCTTCATTGATGTAACCGTAACCTCTGATGCTGCTTGCCATGGTTGAAACAGTTCGGTAATTGGGAAGAGGCACATGGCCTTCCTCGATCTGCTTCACATCTTCGACGAGCTTCTGATAATGCCTTTTGACGTCTTCCACAGTTTTTCCTCCGACGGCTCTGGCCAGGTTGTGCCACCTGTCTGGGGTGTCCTCGTCGAAGATGGCAAGGGCATTCTCAAATCTTTTGTTCTGCTTCGGTGTCCAACCTTGGCTTGAGGCCATTGTTAGTGTACTACCAATAGAGCTTTGATGGTTTGTTAAGGGAAGTAACATCGGTGCCCTTTATATACTAGTGGGGTAGTTGAGGCTGTGTTGTGTTGTGTACTTGATGCTCATGTTAGCCGTTGCTTTCCGGACAAAACAGTGGGACACATTCTGAAATTCCTAGATACGGACGTGGTTTTCTTTAACTTTTAATTTTGCATGTCTTTTTTCAAATTGACTTAAAGTTTAATCAACCTCCATGAAATATGTAAGCAAATCTAACGCGGATATTGCCTTAATCGAGGAAGGTGTAGTGAATTCCTTGTCACATCACATGCATGCCTCCAGTTACTGAATTTTAGTGCCATTATTTTGGACAGAATTTAGCACATAACAACGTTTTTATCTGTTGATGTGATCCTCGTGGAGTTTCTTGTTCACGCTATCAGTTCCCACACCCCACCCCTCTACAGGCATCAATATAACGCCTTGAACTACGGATCTAAACTGAACTAAACTATTAGTTAAGATAGACGCAAACTGGCACCACCTCACATTTTGCAAAACAATTATGCAAACAAAAACTATGTCTAGCACGTTTGGAAACGGACAAGGTCACCAGGAACATGGTTTTTCACATCCAAATAAACGCTTACTTGTTACAACTTTTTACGTTTTTTATTTCACATTAGAGACATGATTGTTGTTGGTTGTGGAACGTTTGAGCTCTTCACCCCACGAAAGAAATGTCTGTAGATGATTAAACGAGTTTCTTCAACCCAAAATCCTGGAACTCGTGACAGCCAAGATTTTGATCTTTGTGGTATACCCATTATGGAGTAGGATCCTGGTTTCTAAGTATGGTGATCGGAAAAACTTGACCGGGATGAAAAGAAATAAAAATGCTTCAAAAGATTGTATCTTTTCTCAGAACAAAAACAAGATAACTGGAGAACAAAGGAGGGTGGGTAGGAGAGATGAAAATGGAGGCATTTTGATTCTGGTGATACTCTGCAACATATCAAATGCTGTTGGTGGTCATGCAATCATAGGATTAATCCGCTGTGTTACCACTCTTGTTATAATACAATGGGGTTTTCATCAGTGTCGTGTCTGACTATGGCAATGGTGTTAGAAGATTTTACACAAAAGTTTGATTCAAGGTTAAGCATATACATTTGTGTATTTAGTTATTTTTATGACATTTTTAAGCACTGTTGTATATATAATTAACTTCAACATATAGAAGCACAAATTCTTAAATTTTTGGTAGGCTATCAAATTCTTAAATAGAGGCACAAACAGGATAATGGCGCATCATACATAAAATTATATAAAAACTCATAATGGATAACAAATATCAAATTGATTCCTGTAAATTCAGATTAAAATTGCTTCTTGAACATATTCCATTACTATAAGCAAAATAAAAATGATAAAGCATTGCATTACAAATCACTCTACATTATCGGCAACTAGAAATGATTCAAAAAGAGAAGAGTTTCTATCTTTGTACGTTTCTGTAACGGATTATATTAGATTTTGGTAACTTTTTAGAGGCTTTAGATGAAGCAAGAGAAAAAAGATCTGTGCGAACTGCATTCGATCTGTGATTTTGGAGATCTAAGATAACAGGTGGGGCCACCGAATCACTCCAATCAGCAGCTGTTTCCTGACTCTATTGACTTCATTTTCATCTTCCACATCACTGAATTGTGTTCATGTTAAGTGTATATTCAAGCTAACAATAACATCATAAAACAAACAATCTTAACAGTCAAGTTGCCAGAGAAATCCACCTTCTGTGAAAAGTTTCTGCTGTTCTTAACTTATCTAGTGGTCAAAGCACCAAAGTGGCTAAATTGCTTTTCCCCTTCAAATTCTGTAGCTGTATATAAAAGGTAATGTCACACTACTTACATTTGTTGCTCCTCATCAAGTGTTATGGTTCATGCAATTCCAACTATATCAGCATAATGCACTTACAGTATTAACACATCAGTAACATGCTGCCAATGATTTTCTTCGGTTATTTTTTGGTTTATCAGTTGAAGAAGCGAAAAAAAAAAAAAGAAGAAAGATGTTCATGTTGGCGTTATCTTAAAGTTAATCTTGTTGCAGGGAAAAAGGGTAAATAAATGTTAGAAATCAGAAGGGTAGGGAAAGTGAACCTCAGAAATTAGACATAGGACACTTTCCATCTGTTTTACATTAACAAATATAATGTAATCTCAAATCTAATCTTACAAGGTGAACAACCGAAAGTTGCTCCGTAATAAATGGTTTGTTTTACACTGAATGAAAGCGACATGACAGAAAAAAAAAGGGGGGGATGGATATGCTTTTTGCAGTTCTCTTGGAACAAAATATAGTGTGGCTGAATTTCAACCTAATGTTCGTGATTGAAGATTAATGTAAAGATATATGATTAGTTGTTTATTGAAATGGTATATATGATGATTGACATAGGTTGTTCTAAATAAGGAAAATAGAAGAGAGCTCCACCAAGAAACATTTATACTTTATTTGATCCATAGCAAAGGGTGAGGTGATGCTGATGCATTCAGAATCCTTATCATCCACGCATATCCATCCCTGACCCGAATTTATCTCTCAATAGCTTCCCTTTCTGTTTCAGAAGCTTTATGATCACTCCACTACCAATTCAAGTTGCCATTGGGGTCCACTGCATTCATTTCTAACCAACCACAGATTGGTATCCATGCTCAGATTCCAAAAACTAGATGCTTTGAAAGGCTTAGTCAAAGGGACTCACCCTTGAATTCCCAGCTAGGGTAGTTCTTCTGCATAGACAATGGATCTAATTCTCAGACAGCAAAAAACAAGTATTATTGTTTTGTCAAACTACACTAATTAAACTACCTTAATTTTGTCCTATTATCTGCTGCTAAAACCATTTTTCAAACATAATTAGCACCAAGATAAGCAAAATTATTAACTAGAATCTAAATTTTCCTCCTTACATATTACCTTATATCTCTTGTATAAGTGACTATATAGACTAAAGATAAAATTAATTCAACACACATATGGAGTTATTGATTGAGATTATTGTTCTATCTCTCCTTTTAGATCTGTTAGATGCTCTGTATTAACTAAAGATAAAGTGAGTACACGATACCATATATACAGTTACTAAAAAAAGGATTTTGACATGACCCTTTTATTATATAGAACTCCTTTAATTGTAAAATATAAAATTAGAATTGGGTATGGCGAATTTGATAGAGTTATTGAGAAAATAATGTAGCAATGGAAGAGATGTTGTCTGCTATCTTGAATTCATTCATAGGCTTCAGATTTCAATATGGCTTTTTGCAGTAGTGATGATTAGTTGAAACAGACCTTTGAAATTAGAGTGATAGGAAGAGGAGGAAGAAGAGGATATATCCTTAGAGACATCGGTTGAATAAACTCGGAATCTTTATCAAACATGCATGTTTGTTTCCACTATAAGCAAATCAATGGGGGCATTCAATTGTTCTTTCTTTACAACTAGTGCTGTATTTTCTTCGTGAGGTCCCTTCTTCACAAGTTGAACGTGTATATATATTCTGGATATATACTCTTGGTCGTCTTATTGTAGATGTTACACCATTATTGCTACTCCAAACAAGTTTCAATCAATTCCTTTCGCAGTCACCAAGTTTTTGGAGGAATAACACAAGAAAAATTCCACACTCACCCATTAGTTTCATAACGTTAACGTTTGCACCAAGCTCGATTTAATTTCATTTGCTTAACTTTACATTATGTTCATATCAATCTTTACGTTTCCAAAGTCTTCCCATTTAAAATAAGCATTAGAGACCTTCGATCAACGCACGTAATTACTGCATATGTTTCATATTACGGAGTTGACTTGAGAGCTGAGATAATGGATAAGATGTTACACCCATGAGCTATGTAGCATACACGACACACTTTAACATGTGTAATATAAAAAATAAAATAAAATGAAAGATACCCATATACATGGATCTATATATTAAATTATTATAGATTATTTTTTTATTTCTTTAATTCTATATTGAAGTTATTTGGAATAATCATTTACTGGTGCACAGTTAAAATAAGAAGCAATGTCAATTCTATGAGTTGTGGAATAATCATTTCCATAGAAATCAAATCATTGATCAAATTGGTTTTATTCGAGATGTAAATCAACTGAAAACGTGAGGAACAATCAAATTGAATAATCTCCGACAAAAGAAAAATAAGCAGAAAAGCGTATAAATGTTCGGCAGCAAGGCTTTCAGATATCTTTATACCCATAGATAATTGTCATGGTAGTGGGCTATCGGTGAACTTTGGTTTGTTGCTTAAATAATTTTCTTAACTCTGTTTTTTTTTTTTCTTCTTTCTGCAAAGACGGATCTAAGCACCTTTTTGTAAGTTCAAATCACATGCATGGGTCCAATTCTGCCAGCCTGTTGTATTCTTGTCTGAGATGATAATTTGACATCAGAGATTTGTTGATAAAAGATTCAGTTATAAGAGATGAGATAAGTTCTATTATTCCAGCACCTGTTTTATTGTTGGATGTCTCTTTTCATATATATTCCCATCAAATGACAAGTCATGCAATGAACGCAATGTTTTTGTTTTTCTTCCATCTGATTATGTAATCCAACCCTCTGCATTTCACATGAATGATATTTTTATTAACTTCCTCTGTTGTAACATGTCACCAGTACGTCTGCAGGAATTTTCTCAATCAAAATAATAAAAGGAAATCAAACTGATAAGATATAGATGAAAAAGCTTCACATTATTTTTTTTTTATATTCTTTTACTCAAATATTCTAAAGCAACGATACATAGATATTGTTTTTCTTTGGCCAATGAGAATGGATCCACTGCAGCATATGTTCATAGAGCTATTAATCTTCCCTTCGCATTCGTAGGCAAATAATTCTAATCAAAAAAGGGTGTCTTTAAGAAAATGGAGAGTGAAAACAGCTTTTGATAAATTTATTCATTTAAAATCCAGTACATGTGATTTGGCGAAAATGAGTGTTTGGAAAAGAAAATCTAAGAAAATAACGGTCTTTATATTCATGATTTAAAATCCTTTATAAAAGATGGTAAGAATATTATCAAACGAGAGCTCTTTCTTCATACTCTCTTCAAGAACCTAAATATCCAAACAAAATTTAGAAAATCTTATTTATAATGAGTGTGTGAGAAATATCCTTCCAACTCACTCTCTCTTTAGTGCTACTAGGTCACACACTTATAGTTATTGAAGTGGTCCAGTGGCATAATACCACCAATAAATTTATTTTGCAAAATTTACATTAAATTCTCTCGCAATTTTGTGTCATCTCAAATAAGTAGAACCAAATTGAATCCTCTAAAAAGAGTGAGGGAAAATTGAAAAAACTTAAATAATAAAACAATAAATTATTATTTTTATCTTTATATATATATATATATATATATATATATATATGTGTGTGTGTGTGTATGTGTGTTGTCTTAAAATTTAATAATATTTTTATGGATATTAAAAGGATGAAACTCCGTTCATAACAAACTGAGGTCGATGAAACTTTTTGTCAAGGCTCACGAAAGAAGGCCCAAATAAAAAAGTTGGCATATGCCAAAAAAATGATGAAATTAAATTAGTGTAAATGTGTAAATTCCAACTGCGTAGTAGTACCAATTACTTATTGTAGAGAGCCTGACAAAAGAAATATACAATGCTAAAATGTGGTATTTTTCTTTATCCCGTGTAGTAGAAGTTTAAAATATTATGTAGTACTTTGAATTGCTAACGAGAGCTATGACCAATGAAAAAGAAGGGAGATGAGAACCGGAATATTGAACACGGGGTACAGCAGAATTCGCTTTCCAAACTCAAACTACCCCAAATTACTCGACTTAAGTGTCTGGTGACTCATAAGCCACAATGCCAAATTCATGCTGCATGAAATCTTCACTAGGTCTGTAATACTTGTCTGGAGAGTACAAGCCCAGGTTAGATACTTGGCTAGTATACAGGCACGCAAATCTCTCAACCTGACACAAGTTCATTAGAAGAATCCTCATTCAGTGAGATCATACGACTATCGTCATTTACGAAGAAAAACTAAACCACCCAAAGAAAGTCACATTTTACCTGATGAGCAAAGCGAGAATTCTGATAACCAGTTTTCATAAGCTGACCCCATGGCTCGTGAAACTGCAGTGTTTTATGGCCAATTACCAACATTGTATAACGCGTAAATTGGATATATTGCAATTGTTCCACACAGACTAATAAAAAGAAAGGGAACTAAAGATAACCAAAAACAGTACAGGAGAACTTCCTACCCTTTGATGTAATTTTCTTTGAGCTTCTTGATGCCTTAATCTCACTCTCTCTCTTTCAAGCTGCCAATGAAAAAAGCCTCTTATCAAATATGTAAAATTGGGGTTCCATTCATGGAATTGGAATGGTTGTAAGGCTCAAACCTCCAACGTATCAAGTTCTGAACATAACTTCTGCTTGGAATCAGCATCTGGATTCTTGAATCTGAAATAGTGCACCACTCATAAGAAAATAAACCGACAATAAGGACAGACCTATATGAGATACCTAGAGTTATACTTACTTGAGAGACCACTTCAAATGATGTATTTCATCCTCGATGCGGTCACGCTCACTCCTCAAGAATTGAAGTTCCTGCAAAAAACTACTTGTGAAAAAATCTTCCTAGGTGCAAATTGACATGTGAGAAGTACGCAAATGCAATATTTGTTTAAAATGCCAGAAGTCCACACAAATTCTTGTATACATGACTTAAACCGATAATTTTCTCTAATTTAATTTTTATGCAGTAAAGCATTGACATAAAAGTAAAACTAATCCCATAGACAAAAATAATAATAAGCACCTTGCGGGTATCCCTAGATTCCCAGAGAAGTTTAACTTCCTTCTCAAGTTCTGGGACTACAAGCATTGTTCTCCATCCTGCTCATTAAACACATCGCATCAAAATCAAATTTAAGTGACTTAAATTGAATAAAAGCGAATATCATAAGGAGAACTAAACAATGGGTATCTACACATAAACAAACAAACATCAATGTCCCCTTTCTCAATTACATTACCAGTTATTATTATTTCCCCTCCTACAATCATAACCACATTTCTCTCCAAAAGTTAAGGTAGATCGATTAAAAATGGAAATTTTTTACAACAGAATAGTTAAGAGGATTGATGGATATACCAAGAACCTTTTTGCTGCGTAATATATCTCCATAAATATGATCCCCAACGTAGAGAACCTGCATATAAAGAATTTAATTTTTTACAGAAAGCTTCAGTTTAGTGACAATCATCAAGTACCTAAATCAAAAATCAGCAGCTGTTTTAAAATAAACAGCTACTTAAACCAGAAAACCATGATGCAACTTACCACCATTTGTTTGTGTTAAAAATGGAAAACCAGAACCAAAAAAATATTACCTGAGAACTAGATTCAATGGAAAGCAGTTTATGAAGATGAGCAACATTTCCTCCCTACAACAGATATTTACAATCAGTACATGATACTGAAATTCTGATAGTCAAAACATTTATTAGATAAAGACCTGAATATTAGAAACAACTTTAACATATATTGTTTACATAAACATGTAGACAAATGATCTTTTATTTTAGGTACGATAATGACTATACCTGGAAAACTGGACAGGCATGATTCTTTGCTTCTGTGAACAACCTTGCTGAGGTATTACCCACCTTTGAATAAAAAGATATAAAGGGGTTTATACATGACCTGACAAAAGAATAAAATGCAATTCAATTGTGCTAACCTGGGGCATGGGAGAGCCATTATCTGTATTGAGAAGCATTCCCGTCTCAGGCACAACCTCAAATAGGTTGGCACGATTTTCCTCATGAAAAAAACCCGGCTTTGCACTGTAGGATTATGGACTTGAACAGGTTAGAACGGAAATCTACAAATTTCGATATATTTGATTGCTGTAAGACGCAAAAAGTTCACTTTTCATATTGAAAACATTGTAAGAGTGAAACATTGTCTAAAAATGTATATTTAGCCAGTTAATAAAATGAGTAATGCATATAGTTCAGCAAAAGGGAAGAAGATATGTAGTGTAGTCCCGTGAAAACAAATTCGAAATGCTATTCAAATTAACAGCACCAGGACAAAAGTAGAATCAACAAGGTCACTGGTTCCCCCAAACATTATTTGTGCAGCAGTACACAAATCAAAGGACTATAATATATGAGGAAATTCACGTCAGTGCAAAATAATAAAGGCAAACATATATATAACAAAGTACATGTGATAGGAGAAGAACATGACCTCCCAGTGATTACGACATCAAAGTATTGAAGCCAGAAAAAATTGTTACTGACATCTTCCATGCTGGATCCACAGAGGAAATTCATGACAATGTTTGTATAGTCCCATAAACTGCGAATCACATTTGAAAGTGAAAAAAACTTAGATAAAATTTCCATATAGAAGGAAACCAACTAGTTTTTTTTCCAAAAAACCCTTTTAAAGTATTTTCTATCACATTCCTTCACCATATTTTAGAACACTTTCAATCCTTATAGTATAATCTTGCAACAAATATCAATTAGTATCACTGCACATGACTTTCCCACACAGCACCACGGATTAGTTTACAGAAAAACAATGCTATAATGTCTTCAGACATAAATTAATTGTTGTATCAATCATTAATAAACACAGAATCGTTTGATTATTTCCTCATAACTATTAACAATGTCTAGGTGAAATCGTAACTACCTATTTGTCACTAAAAATGTTGCACGACCAGAGTCTCTGAGCATTTCAAGCATGGGCACTATTGAGGAGTCTTCATTAATATACCTGATGGATAAAATTTAACAGAAAAATTAAAAAGTAAAGAATTTTATTAACAATTCATTCATAGTATATGAATTTAAGAACACAACTTCAGAAAGAAACAGGTAGTGCAGCAAAAGTGTAGTATGTCATTGCTAGCATAGTAATTGTTTGTCTATTTCTCACTTTGACAGGTTAGCAACTTTATATCCATACCTTTTTGGTTCTTTAGCAACCATTTGCTTCAATGTTCCATCGCGATGACACAAATCAACTGCAGCTCGAACATCTTTGTACATGCGAGCATAGCTGGAAGAACAACAAATAAATTATATATGTATCATGAGGTACTCACAAGTAGCTATTTACTGGCTGGTCGATGGTTTCTAAACAAATAGATAGAATGCTCATCCATTACTCCATTAATAGACGCAATTATAAATTTCCAACAAAAAGTACTCAAATTTAAGAAAGCTCCTACTTTGCAAAAATATGGGAGAGACTTACTCTGGCACACATAAAGAGATTGTTTTTGAGTTTGGCACTATCACCACTCGGTCAAATATGAATTTCCAATATTTGAAGTGAAAAAATAGACGTTAATGGCCTTATATCGATTATAGCACTACTCTTTTACTTCACCTGCCTACTAGGTAATGGTAAGGTTAGATTATTTTTCAAATGACAGTTGGCTATTTTAAGCTTTTACGCCTCTGTAGGACTCAACTGATGTCAAATGTTACGGTGTGGTTTTCTAAGTATGTCCACACCCATAAAGAACCCTAGTAGAGTATCAATCATAAATGATAACATACTAAGCTCCTTTTAAATAACTATAAAAAATTGCCTCCTGTTTGGATGAACAAAAATTGCCTTTAAGTGCTTGCATTTAGTTGGTATAAGAAAGCATTTAAAAATCTCAAAAATAAAATTTTATGCAAGCAATGATAAGACTCACTCAACACCCTCTTGAATCTTGCCAGGATTACAATCCTTGAAATCAACCAATTGAGCAAACAAGTAGGCCTCCGCAAGTGAAAAGAGAGTATCAATTAGAGCATAATCCGGTTCATCAAAGGAATCACGTATTAAAGTATTTCCATAGGTTCCAACTTTATCTTCTTTTGACAACTCTCTAAATCCGTGATAGGCTACTTTCACATACTTGTGGCGATCCATCTGAATACATTCATCCATCAATAAAGAAGAAAGAAGTCAAGGCAATCTGTTAATATACTATTTCAACGGGGGAATTGGTGATGGGAAAACATTTATCTACTCTATACCTTCAATATGTTTCCTCTCTTTTTGTCAAGAACCAAGCCTCTGACCATGTACTTCCAGTTAAAACACCAATTTAGTAACTGAAAAATATAAAAAGATTTTTAGCCAAATAAAACAGAATGTAAGTGTCATCATACTAGCAAAGATTGTGAAAATAATAAAACTCTTTAACAAAGTCAAGTTGGACGAAGTTAGTAAACTACATAAAAATACACCTATCACACCAACCCTGACGTCGTGATTTTTTTTCTTATCAGCAAAGACCCTTACATCATGATTAATGCACGAAAAAAAAAAACAAACAGATTACCTCACGAGGGTATCCCAAATCATAAACGAGCTTTTTAATTGTGCCTTGATAAGCAAGAGATTCAAAAGTTTCAGGCTTGTACTGTGCCAGAGTATAATCCATGTCAAATCCCACAGCAACGATGTTCTTCATATTCAGTGATCGATTACAGAATATCTGCTTGCTTATTTCAGTTTTAAATCCATGTTCAGGAGATGACCATACACGTGGCTGTTTTCTGCCATCACTGCCAGGCGAACCCACCAATCCTGAATCATGTACACCAATTTCATGGTTTCCGTCCATTGAATATTGAGCATGCAACGGATTAACTCCTGATAGATTTAAGCCAGCACAGAGAATAATAGAATGAAAATGATCAGGAAACACTTTTCGTAAACTTAAAAACCCAAGCAATTAATAACGAAACTATAGCGTTGCCTATTTTCAGAAGAATTAGCTCGGTAGAATGAGTTCGAATATTTTCTAAATACATTTTGTTTAAAAACCAATTGAACGAAGCGTGGAAAATAACTATAATCCCTTCCCTGAAAAATAACTCAAACATCTTACCTTGAATGTGATTTCTGAAAGAATTATAGCGTAGGTACAATGCACGAGGCTATGTTCCAACTCTAGGAATTCCCCAAGCTAGGCTCCGAGAAACACCTATAAATTTAACTTCCGAATTAAGAAGAGTAATCCTCTAAGATGCTAGTAGTATCGAATATTCCCCTCCAATCCATATTTCACACCTAATGCTGTAGTTACTACCTCTATGATTCACAACAAAAGATCTGCTTAACCATGTATGCAAGTCAAAAGCACAGGAGTATTGAAAAGGACAATTAAAACCATAGTTCCATGTCGTTAATGAAGTTTTACAATAAATGTCAACAAATTACATGTCCATTTCAATTTTCAATCAGGGAACAATTCGCAACGAGTTCTATCTAAGTTTTAGTTGGATTAAAAAAGCTTACAGCACAAGAAATCCTATTGAGGAGAAAGAAAAAGAAAACAGAGGATAAGAGAAGGGAGAGAGGAAGGAAGCAACGAACCTGGTGACGTGGCGCTGGCGACGGAGTGAGGGCGTTTGGCGCAGATTCCAGAAAAGAAGCGAAGGCGAGTAGACAAAAGAGGTGCGAGTCGAGGAGAGAAATTGGAGAGAGAAAAGGTGAGGCGCCCCTCGGGAATTCGCATCGTGCAGCGATTAAATAGGCGTGGACATGGTGGAGAGAGCGAATGGGAGGGAATCAGATTCCGCGGGCACTGCAGAGTTAGCGTTTGAGGCGCAAACGCGAATGCAAGAACAAGTTCGAAATTGGAATGGAAATGCAGTTCCACCAGCATTTACCGCTTTTGCCAAATTAGCATGCCTCCGAAACCTATTATTCCCACCCTGAAATTTGGATTAGAAAACAGTAATAATCAATTGATGTTGGTGAAGGAACCGATTCCCACCTATTTTATTACAATCTATCTATCTATCTAATCTCCTTTTTCTTTGAGGAATAATAGCAACAGAAGCCATAAACTAAAGGAAATTTGGGTGGGGAAATGCGAGATGTGTAATGGTATGTTGGTGGAAGTAAAATAAAGGAGGGAGAGAGAGAATTGAGACGATGGATGGGCGCATGCCACGTGGAACAAAAGGGAGGGAACGTGCTGGTGCTGGGAGTTTTTTCGTTTTGTAAATTTCTGCTCATTTCTGGCTCTGGCGTGGATAAGTAGCGCCCGGCCACAATTTTTTTTGGGTTGGTTTTCATTTCCCATACTCAATAGTTAGTCAATACTCAGAATCAGATGATGATCATGATCGTGATGATGGTGTCATCCTTTTTTTTCTCAACCTTTCTTTCTTTTTCTCACATTTCCACTCTTCCATCCGTTAACTTAACACCACAAACTTTATCCCCACGTGAATGCCACGGAATCTATCTATTTCATTACTGTCTTCATGCTAACCAGTGATTCAAAATTCCTTATTACTTTTCATCTATTCTCCAGTAATCACTCATCAAAAATTAATTCTTTTTTATTGGTTGAATATGAAATTTGTATTTATAATTTTTAAAATTAATTTATATGGATTGATATAATTATTATTAGTGTTGATTTTATCTGTAATTCAACTAATCGATAAATCATTTCATATGGAATTGAAATGATTGTTCAGAACTATCATAATATACCCTTATTAACCCTTTTAAATTTATCTTGCATTATTCATGGTCTTTTAATGTCACTAATTTCATAGAACGAATTAATTTATGTAAACCATTATAGAGTCACACAATTTTCCTTTATTTTGGTTGATTTGTTATTTCTTTGTCTCATTGTTTCCAAATGGAATCATCTACTAGTTAAGAGTGTGAAAGATAGTATGATTTTTTTTAGAATAATAAAATCTTTAAAATTAATCATATATTTATTATATTATTTTTATTTTAAATTTTGTCATTGTCGATCTTCATATGAATAAAATAGCAATGGGAAAAATTATAATTATATGAAAAAATGAAACATCTTTCAAGCATAAAATATTATGGAAATGGATGAAAAATATTTCTTTTAAAGTTAATGAAATTGATAATTAATTACTATAATTTTTTATGCTTAGGAAGGGTTTAATTTTAACATACTTATTTAATTCATTTGATGTAATAGTTATTTTTTTTTTAAATTTCATTATCAATGATACACTTAATAAACTGGGCAACAAAACATTTTAGTCATTCTTTTACATCTTAATTCATTTTTGTGGACCAGAGGTATTGTCACTCCTATAAATTATTAAATAAAAAGTTTAAAATAATTTATTTTTCTTAATTTAAGAATTTTTATTATTTTAAACATTTTGATTAATATTTTTTATTATTAAACTAGTAAAAACACGTGTTGATGTTTTATTTATGATAAAAATAATAAAATTATAATTATAATGGTTAATATAAATATTAATTACATGTAAACTTTATTTATTTTGTATGTAATATTTTATTATAAATAATTATTTTAGTTCATTAAATTTAAAAGTGATTACTTAATAAAAATAATTTTGTAAAAAAAAATGTATAATGGACTATTTTTATTTATATAATAGTATAGAAGTATAAATTACCTCTAAAAAAAAGTCTCTTGGCAAATATCAAATATTTAAATATAACAAATTATCCTAAAAAAATTTAAATCAAACAGAAAAAAGAGAGTAAAATATACTAAATTAAAATCATTAAAATGGGTTAGAATATGACACGTAACACTTTCCCTCGAGATATATGTTTATTATATCGAAAAAAAAGAAAATATATATTAATTTCCCCTTATATGTTGGTATGGAAATAGTGCAGAGAAAGAAGAAACAATTCGACCTGCAAGAATTGCTCAAAGGTAACTAGTGAGCAAAAACAATGCCATTGCCAACTGTCGTTTCCACTATTTCTTCTTTTTCTGCCGTACTTGTATCCACTGTCACGGCGCGCGCTACACTCCCTCCAAAATGCACCGTTTCCCCTTCTCCTGTTCTCTCTCGCAGAGACATCGCTCTGCTCTCCTTCCTCGCGCTCTCTCCACCTGCCTCCGCCATTGAATTTGGCATCTGTAGGAACCACTCTTCTTCTACTTACTTCCCCAGCTTCATTCGCTGCTTCTCGTCGCATTCGCGAAAACCCTAATTCTCGAAATTGTTGCTCAGCAGGACCGAAGAATTGGCTGAAAGAGCAAAAACGGAAGGCCTCCAAGTTCCTGTTGGCCCCCGTGGATGCCTCCCGCCAAATCCTTCGCTCTGCCTATCTCACGCTCAGTACGTTTTTCCCCCTCTTCTCGCTTGCAATGTTTCTTAGCTTGACCTGGTTTCGATTTGGTTCCATTTGCAGCGAAAACCGACGCTGCTTATACGGATGAGGATTTGGAGCAGATTCAGCAGCTGTTTATATCTGCTGCTAGGGATTGCGTACCACAGGACCGGAATTCTTTCGTCACTTTCCAGGCCAAGAGCGGAGTAGAGGTTTGTGTTCGCTCTTTGATGGCTTGCATAATTCAAATGCCTCGCATGTTTCACTGATTAGGGTTTCGATGGCATAATAGGAAAATAGTAATCAACTACGGTAACTGAGTGTCAATTATCAAAATGTTTTCAAATTCAAAATATCGATCACTCGAATTTTTTAAATAAAATAATTTACTGGAAAATGTATTTTTTTTTTACTTTTTTGTCAGACCTGGTTTTACTTAACTTTTAAATTGAGAAATTATCTCTCATAGTTTTCACTTATTTTCCGATGTTGGTGGTGGACCGATTTATCAATTTGAAAGCACAGAGAACAAAATAATGCTTGAGATTAAAAAAATACAGAGACTAAAACCACATATTCCCCATATTATATTTATCCAATCACGAAGGGCCAATATGAAGTTTGGTATTCCCTTCTCATTTAAAGGGTTTCATAGGCATGCATTATTATCCACCAATAAAATATCCTATTTAATATTATTTTTACAGCAATTATCTAAAAGTAAACATGCTTACCAGCAGTTACAGTTTAAAAAAATTTATGCTATCAGTAAATATACTTTTTTTTCTATTTTAAAATCATATCTAGAATATTATTTCATTGATTGCCGGTGTTAATATATTTATATTGTGAAAATCAAATTATTAGTGATAGGTTTCTTGTGCAATACAGGACATTTCTTTTAGCATTATTTCATACTGTTAAAAGGGGACTTTTATATTGTTTGGTGAATGAGGGAAATGGATAGGATGAAAATATGTTGGTAGAGTAGAAATAGATGACAACTGACGTATAAATTAAAGGCGTCTGGTTGAAGAAAAATAGAGAGTAGATAAGTAGAGGGTTGAAGAGAAATAGAGAGTAGATAAGGAAAGAGATGAACAGAAATTTGTTAAAAATAATACAGCGGGTCTCACCATTTTTTAAAATTATTTCTTCTCCCACCAAAGCCTAACTATTATTTCCATCCCTGTTCTTTTCCTCTGGGAATTTTATTTTGTTTGTGGTCCCTATCCCCAAACAAGCATGCTAGCTCAAGTGCAAGAATCATTTGGACGGAGACATAATTAGCCTACACTGTCTTTTTTTTTTGGCGCAGGTGTGCACATTTCGGTTGATTGTGAAAAACGCTGCTTCGTTGCTTGGAAATAAGGATCCTGTAAAGTTGAAAGCCGAAGCTTTGCTAGATAATCTTTTAAGGTATTCAATTTCCTGCATTGGTGTGCTGTAGCTTACTGCACCAACTCGTGGCTCGTAAAATTCTCTTTTAATATTTCTTAATTATTTAATTTCCAGGGGATTATTCACTGGCATTCTACCCTTATCGTGCTTGTAAAAGGGACTGTTGTGTGTAAAATGGCCATAGATTCATACTTTCGGTTATGAATATTATTAAGAGGCTTTGTTGTGTCGTGATAACTGATAGAAACGTAACAAAGACATTCACGAATCTTCACCTATTAGCTCAAGGTTTTAGGAGAATAAGTTTCTCGTATGATATCAGAACCTTTGAGGCCCAAGTGTCTCAATGGTCCTTGTCTCTCCAATTTGTTATGTATTTTTCCTGAAGCATTGTTTTACACAATTCTTTTTGTCCTCCGTGTTAATATTCCTTTGAGATCAAAATCCATGCTGTTTACCTAATTTGATTACATGTAAAGGGGGATATTTTTTACCACATTGCTTCTTAAATGCAGATCTTTCGCCACTATCAGTGGGATGGCAAGTGAAACCAACATCCAACTTGCATCAGATAGGTATATTTGCTGTAGTAGTTGCTTGCAGGAATATCTTTTAGGGAGACTTTTTATTTCTAGAAATTCTGTATGCTATTTGTGAAAGAATTGAACCTAGTTCAGTGCAAGCCCACCCCGAGAATCCTAGTATTGATTACTAATGAATAATCTTCACTTTACTTTTTGTTACAATTTATTTCATGTTATGCCTGATTTATATTTTTTTATTGGCTTCATGTACAAAAAATGAGGAGAACTATGAATTGTTTGAAAAGTGCTTGGTTTCTGAAAAGCAGTAGTTAAGCTGCTGGAATGTTCCGAACCCTAGGTTTGATTTATTTGTGCATCTTTCTTAAGATTTATTCTTCTGTTTTGAACAACTCAGATAAGATATTATTGCAGTTGATTGAAAGGGGCTTCATCCAAAGTTTTCACTGGACTTTTATCGCCTCTCTTTAACTGTTTGTTTATTAATGTTTGGAAGGATCTATCTATTTGTTTGTATAAAATAATAAAATCTCTTTAACTGGCTGTTTATTAATGCTTGCAAGGATTTATCTATTTTGGATTAAATTATAATTGTGTTGCTATATATATATATATATATATATATATATATATATATATATATATATATATATATATATATATATATATATATATATATATATATATATATATATATATATATATATATATATATATATATATATATATATATATATATATATATATATATATATATTTTTTTTCTTCATGATTTGCTGTCAGTTTTGGTTTCTTTTTCTAGCCTGTTCAAGTATTAAAGAGACGAAGATTTATCTTTCAAAGTTATTGTTGCTTGTTTTAATTTTATTATTCGGGTGCTTATTACCTGATTATTGTATCAATGGGTTGTGCCTAAAATCCTTCTTTTTTCCCCAGAGAAAAGATAGCGGATGCTGTATCAGATACCATATCTGATCTCGACAAATTTGAGCAGGGAATTACGGATTGCCTTGAAAGTTGAAACCTAACTGTAAAGAATAGCCTATCCTACTTTTTGATGTGGAAAGTTGATCCTTAAAAAATCACGCAAGTATGTGCTTCTGTCTTTTTCTAAGTGTTTACTTTCCTTTGATATTTTTTTTAGTTACTGTCTACCATATCGAAAAAGTTTGGCCGTATCTATAGTTTTAAACTTCTATAACAGATTGCACTTTCAAAACGAACAATGTTAGTGTATAATTTCATCAACAAATAGACCTGAATCTTGTTTTGACTCTAAACTGTTTGACCACCGTACTGTCTGAACTAAGCTTTGGGTTTATGCCTTTGCTAAAACGTTCACTTGTTTTTCAGGGAGCTTATTGGTGTAATAACCAATTTTCTGGTATCAACGGTTTGCTGACTGCCGAGAATACCAAAATATGATTTTGCCGTACTTTAAAATACTTATTTGTTCTCTCAATCTGAAATCTGTAAGCACTCTGTCAATAATCCTGTGATATTCTTTTTCAATGCATTCAATCCTCTGAATCGTTTTGTAGAGGAAAGATGCATGCTCTTAATAGCTTTATTCTTTTGATATTACGGGATGTGTTCACAATTTGACTTACTGAATATGCATTTGCTAGGATGTTCTGAAATTATTTCTTGAAATCAGCCAAAAAAATATGAGCGATTTACATCTTAAACTATGGCTGTTTCCCTTTTTATTTGGAACTGTATGGGCAATGTCCTGTTTGGAACTGTTTCCCTTTTTGTTTGGAACTGTGAGGGGAATGTCCTGCTCTAAACAAAAGGGATCAAATAAATTCATATGATACGGGAACGGTTATCACTACAATTAGGATTCTAAATGTCAATATTTTAAATGATATATTGTGATTTTAGCTGGAAGTATTGTTTGTTGATCGATGCTATCTTTCTGTAATGGTACATAATTTAGAGAAAATGTGCTATATTCTCTATTGAGTCATTTCTTTTTCTTTTTTATGTTTTCTGTCCAGTTGTCATCAGTTTATAGATACCCTCCTCCAATCCAAGATACAAAATACAAGATGCGTATCTGCCTTGTTGAAAGCGACTGCTACTTCTATGAGGGAGGAGGTTGTGGTTGCCGAAGATTTTTGTGTACTTTCAAACTGAATGGGAGAAAAGTAATAAATGCATTTTCTAAACGGGACAACCCGCCTCCCCCATATCTTGGAAACTGCCAAATCAAGACACAATAGTAGACATCTACTTCACATAACTCATTTGGTGATAATTTCGTTCAGAGTTTACTTTTATTTATTTATAATTAGGTAATATCACAACATATGTAGTAGGCATTAATTTTTTATAATACTAAAAAACAGTTAGAAATGTGATGAATAAAATATAAGAATTAAATTTTAGAATTAAAATGATTGTCAATTTTTTATTTAAAAAAAATGCTCTGAACATTATTTATTTGTTGTTTCAGTTTTGTTGAGTGAAAAATCGGATTTTGATTTGGGGCTGGAGTAATTGACGTGTATTTGCTAAATAGTAATACCAAATACGGATATTAATAACTGCATTATTTATTTAGCTGCATTATTTTCATCATTTTACGCACATAAGAGAGTTGAATTCTTCCATCAAGAACTGGAAATAGAAAAAAAGGCAGAATTAATTTACCTAGGTCCTGAGGTTATTTATTGTTGGCCCTGTGGTACTTCGCCGAAGGTGTAGAACATAAATTATAGGAGCGACGTCATATATGGGCCAACAATTGTTGGCAAATTTGCAAATAAAAATGTGATACCTACTTCCCATGTGCCAATTGTACAATACAATTAATGAGGAGGATACATCTTCACAAGATTACGATTGGACGTGAATTTGAGACAGGGTTATGCATATCAAGCCTGAGTGTTTGGTCCATTATGTGAAACATTTTGATCAGGTGAACCAGAAGCTTCCACCAAGTACAATCGGCAGCATGGCTTTCCATCGTCTGGATTGGTTTGTAGCGATCTGGGCAAACTGCGGAGCCTGTTGAAGAGATTTAATGGATCATTTAAGAGACCAAAATGGGCATCTGGGTCTCCAATTTGTGAAAGTTTTACATTAGTGAACCCTAGGGATGGCAATAGATGGTCTGGCCAATCGCTGTAAAATTGGAAGACTGAATTGGATAGAGTGGTTGATGGCTTATTCATGAAGTCTGCTAAAAGGACTGTGTGTGCTAAGGCGCATTTGTTCGCCAAAATTCTCAGCACTTGCATGGCTTGGGACTGGGTGAGGTAGTAGATGATACCTTCTAGAATCCAAACAGTGCTCTTTTGAGGTATGTATCCCGCAGTCTCAAGCTTTTCCATCCAGTCATTTTCTCTTATGTCGGCTGCTACTCTGGTTAAGGATTTGGCTTTGGACATAGTATGTTGCGAGTCGTACGCTGAGTCCGCAGCCGCTTGTAAAATAGTGGTCTTTACATCCAACACTCCCGAAAAGTCCACCTCATACACATCACTGTCCTTCAAGCAACTCAAACGATATGCTCTCGTGTCCATTCCTACATTAAAACTTCCAACTTTATCAATATATAGTTTTTGTACCAAAAAGTTACGAGTATATATAACTGCTAGGGTAAATATAAGGCTATGGGCATGGACAGTTACATCTAATTTCTGAAGAATATGGACAGATGCACTGGATTGTGATGTCATTGATTATGTTTAACTGATGGCTAGATAGACTGTGGTCCAAAAAAATGTCAGTGATGATATAAGAATTGGTTTGTCAAAATCAAGGAGGTGTCCTTTATATATCTTGTAACGTGATCTTGAAGGCGTTGGTAATTTCACTCAAACGTCCTCAATCTTTTAGCCTAACGCTATTATTCTGAGAGGCAATAAACTCGCACAGCCACATTTGACCAACATAATTACTTATTCTGAGTTAATTTGCTACCAATATTACTGATCAGTTACGGCTACGAATATTATAATAATAAAAAGAAAGAAAAAAAAAAAGTTAAGAAGACAAAAGTAAATGAATGGCTGATGTGGACAAACCTGCGCCAAGGAGAACAACCTGAGCTGCTCTGGCAGTAGGGGAATTGAGGGCATCTTCTAGCCTAGAATCAAACCAGAGGGTTCGTACTGCAAGAATGACTCCAGAAATTTCACGAGCATTGTTGAGGCGGTCGTTCTTGATCTTTTCATGGAGGTTTCTGAGGTAAGTCTCCCCTGCCAGTAAATCAGCGAGTGGATCATGGATGGCATGCTTCCACAGAGCCCTTCCCGCAGCAGTTTGGCAAGCTGACCTCTTAAGGAAATCCCATTCTTTTTCAATGGTTGCATGGATTTCTCTTACAGCATCACTGTTGAGCAATTCTGGAAGCTTCAGCTCTTGCCACGCTTGGTCCTCGGGCAACCCATTTACTTTATCTGACATGGTTCTTGTGTGTTACAGAAAAATAAGGGATTAATAGGAGCTTGGGA
This sequence comes from Vigna radiata var. radiata, assembly GCF_000741045.1. Lineage (NCBI taxonomy): Eukaryota > Viridiplantae > Streptophyta > Magnoliopsida > Fabales > Fabaceae > Vigna > Vigna radiata. The sequence continues at coordinate 22,351,908 of NC_028355.1, read as the reverse complement.
AGAAGATAATGCATTTTATTTATATATAGCGAAGTTGGGATAAGGAAAAGAGAACCACACAGAATTAAAGATGGCTCAGCTTCTTGGGTTGGGTTAGTGAAAGGCAAGGTAAGAATGCAGTCCACGACTACCACAACTGCATAACCCGACCCTTTCCCTCCCTCGCCTGTCATTTTTCAAACCCAAAAGTGACATTCTGTGGTTCCCACTAAATACCACCACTGCTACATCTCCCTGCCTCAACTTGGATAACAACAAAACAACTTTTCAACCAATCCATTCATTAATGCTTTAATTATCACCCCTTTCATCTTCCATTTATAATTCCTTTTTCGGTAACACTCCCTACAATTTCTTTTAAAAAAAAAAACAAATTTTTTTAACAAATTTTTTTATATATAATAGCATGTGATTTGTCCGTTTTAAATATACGAATCAATAGAATAATGACACATAATCTATTATCGAAAAATTTTTATAAAATGTTTTTAACATATCATGAACCATTTTTCTTTATCACTCTCCTAAACTTAAAAGGAAGTATTACTCTTGCATCCAACAAATTTTTGGATTGTGATATTTTAATAACTTTTTTAACAACTTTTGATAACAGATTATATGTCATTATTTTATTGATTCATATATTTAAAATGAATCAATAACAAACTCTCACGTAAATGATGATCGTAAGAAAATTAAAGTTGTTACACATACATTTTTTTCAAATTTTTATACTCACTTTAGATTTACGGTATCACTTTTCAACTACTCTCTTTCTTGGAAAAGTGTAAAATTTAACATTTTATTATGACTAAAACATCTTTAAAAATAAACAAGTTAAATATATTTTTTTCCTTAATTTTTAATGAAAGTTAAAATTATTTATTTTTTATAATTTTGATTAAATTTGGTCTAATTTAATGTTTAGATTTAGTATTTTTAATAAAATTTTATTAAATTTTAACATTTTAAATATATGTTATGATAATATTTAAGTTATATATATTGTTTTATATAATTTTTTTTAATGTTAATTAAAATAAGATATTTAAAATCTCAAATAAATTTAATAAAATTTAATTAAAATAATAAAAATTAAATTAGTTCAAAATTTAAAAAAAGAAAACTAATTTGCGACAACGACATATTTTAATCCAAAATAAATTATCAACTGATGTAATAAAAATATATATTTTCTTTTCAAACTTAAAACCAACTCTTAATCGTATGCATACCTTTTTCTTTTGGAAAAAAAAATTAACAACACCTTTTTAACAATTTTTTGACAACGCATACATGTTTGTTATTAGTCTGTTTTAAATATATTTTAAAATATAAATTCAAATAGACTAATAAAACAATAACACATATACTGTTGTTAAAAAATTATCAAAAAGTGTTGTGAGCATGATCATTTTCTTTTCTTTCACAAGATACCTACTACTTAAGACAATGCATCAAGAGCTGTATTTGTTGAGCCAGAAGGGTCACGTCTTCGTGCGTTAATATGCATTGTCGGCACGACATTTGTTTTGTTTGTGACATTTTTTAACTGAGTTTTATTTTTAAAATGTATAAATATTTATTTATTTTTTATAAATAATTAAAACTTAACCCATACTCATATACAAATATACTGAAAAAATTCGGATCAAAATATATAACTCTAGTTATTTTAAATTTATATATTAGGGATCAATTTATATACCGGCTAAAGCCCTAGGTAGGTGTCATCAAATTCAAGTTTTAGGCATCACGCTAATATTATAATCACATATTAAAAGGTAAATACCAAATTAAAATAACTATGATTTACCTGTTACATTATTGGTATATTGTCTTAAATTAACTTCGGACACTCCTTAAATATTCTTACTTATATCACTTATTTTCGATATAAGAAACCCTCGTATTTAATTTTTTTTTCATTCATAGATTACTCATCTGAAATGGGAACTATATGTTCAAATACTACTGTGAGTCATCCGATAAAAAATAATATTTCTTATATAAGACTGCAAATCTAATTTGATACCATTTTTATGAGAAAAACTATAACTTCTTCAATGATACATAACAAATTTATTAAATTGTTCTACATATCTTAAATTAACTATTCATTTGTGTAGTGTATTTTTATTTTTTATTATTATTTTATTCTTCATATATATTATTTTTGGATGTTAGATTTTACTAAATATCACTCATATTCTCTTTACCATAAATCTCACATAAAAAAATCACTTTTATAGTTCTTCATTGTCCATACATGTATAAGAATGTTGTTATAAGGCGTGTTGATACATTCTATAATTTTTGTTTTCAGCTGTTCACTTGTATTAGTGTTATAGATCACGATATTTTGATAAATTTTTTTAATAATTTTTTGATAAGAAAATATGTGTTATCATTTTATTAATTTGTTTGAATTTATATTTAAAAAAATATTTGAAATAGATTAATCATAAACTACTACATCACATATATATTGTGAAAATGTTATTAAAAAAAAAAATTCAGTGATATTAGGTTTGTTGCATCTATTCACTGGCTACTTTCTGATATAGAATGAATCACACTATATTCACTCATCTAACTCACTATGAGATTCTTAGGTTAGGGACATCTTCTTTTGCATCCATTCTCAACTCACGTGGGAATCATAAAACGAATTTTCAATATGTCAATTAAATCACACCAAAATTATTCCATTTCCATTTTTCTTTATCATTAATACATTTTTATTTTATTTATTATCTATTACCTTAAACTAAATGAAATATAAAACTATATGATCTAACAATATTCAAATCTTATATCATTTAAAAGTCAGTTTAAATATTTCTTTTTTTTTCATCTTTTAAAATACCTTTTAAAAATAAAATCGTGATTAATGAAATTCTAGAAAACATTTTTCTCAACTCAAAAATATATATTTTTACCACATCCTAGAGCCTTACTTTATTATATTATATGATTTCACTTATATTAAAACTATTTGTATGATCGTTTATGCATACAACAAACTCAAGTTGGAAATTTTTAGTTTAGTTAAAGAAAACTAATATTTTAATCCACATAAATATTTTACATTTGGTATTATTCTTTTTAACTTTTTTCTAAAAAAATATAAAAATTTAGTTTTTTATAATCATTTTATCTTATATTATGTATTACTCTCAGCTAAAAGTTTAAATGAACGCCGAAAACAGATGGGCAAAACCGTCCTTCAACCTCATTCAAATATTTTAATTTAAGAACTAAGACGCAGAAGCCAAGAAATTCGTATCCAAGAGAACCATTTTGCAGGAATGTTATCCCAGGTTACAGTATAAAAATACCTGTAAAATCTTCCTAACTGATAAATATTATTATTTTATTGACTTATAATTTTCTTCTTTTGCTTAATTACAGATTTGTGTGTCAATTGCTAAAAAGATCAAACCATGTGCTCACTGTTCGTATTTATTTTCCATTTTAATATTTTAGGAATAACCTCATACTTATGTCGAATATAAGAGAAAAAAAAATGACATTATGTTGAAAGTTCCGAATCGATTACAGATCAAACTAATTTATAATATATAAATAGAGATAGACTTCATCTTACAAACTAGTATGTGAGAATGAATTAGACTTAAAATTCACTTTCTATTTTATTTTAACTATCTATAATTGTTAGAAAAAAAAACTCCACGAAATAAAGTTTGTAATAAAAAAGTAATAAGCCTTTAATGTGTTTTATTAGATATATCACTCTCTTCTTCATAACTGGCAAATTTTTGTTTATATTTAAATTTTATTTTTAAATTGCTTCAGATAGCGTTTTTTTTTTTTTTTTCAATTACGTAGTTTAATAATTACTCAATACTTGATAATGTATTTTTGCTTCATGTTCAACCAAATAATAATAAAAAAATTCTTACAAAAGTCAATTAAATTTATATTTTCTTAATTTATTAAAAGAATTGGAGTGTTTCTCTTTACAACTCTCCAAATTCTTCCTACACCTTCAAAATTTCAAATTTGTCTTTAGAAAAAATCACCAATGAAGTAAGATTGAATGTTAACCGTAAATATTTATTAACTAAAATAAATGAAACTTCTATATTATTACATCTCTTTTCTTTTTATCTGTTCACTTTATTCACTTACTTCTTCTTTGTTTCCTCATTGATACGTTTTCGTGAATTGGTGGTTCGTGATGGTTTACATTATGGAAGTGGAAGTTGCTTGTTGCAAGATAAAGGTTGTTACAAGTTTGAAATCTTTAATCAATTTTCGAACTCTTTTGATTTTACATTTGGAAAAGATAGAAATCTTTAATCAATTTTCGAAATCTGACGAACTTTTAACCAATTTTTAAAAATTTGAATTTTGAAAACCAGTAAAAGGTGAGACTAATTCTCAAATTTGATTATGTGATTAAGAGATTACAAAATCCCTTTTTTCAATAATTTTATATTTTTAAATTTATTTTTCTTATTCTCATTTTTTATTTATTATTTAATTTTTAATGTGTTGTTAGTTTCGATATTATTATTAGTATTTAGTGAGGAATATTAAGTAATAAGTATGTTTATTGTATAAATTATAATTAATATTATAAAATGGATAATTATTCATTTCATTTGAATTTTAAAATAATTATAAGTTTCATGTTTAAATTTTCTTTTTTTATAAATGAAGTGGCTAAAGGTTATTATATAAATAATTTTACCATCAATTAAATATTCCCATTTAATTAAATAAGTTGGAAGGATTGCATTCTATATTACATTTGTTATAATATAAAAACTAGTTTAATATTTACTTAATACTTAACCATATATTATTTTCTGTTCATGTTCAACCAAATAATAAATACAAATTTTCATAGAAGTAAACTATTTATATTTCTTAATTCATCAAAAGAATTTTGAACCACATTAAAAAGTGAATAAAAAATATACACTACTAAAATACAAGTTCAGATTTAATTATAAAACAAAACAACACAATTAAGATATTGCCCTTTGTTTTATGGAGAGACAGATTAATGAAGTGCTTAACACGTGGGAAGAGTGATAACCACTAATCAGTAATAATATAATTAATTGGTGCTTATATCTCTGACGACCAAAGTGTGGAGAACCTTTTACAAGCATTTGTAGAAATAAGATAAAACAAATAAAAAAATATGTCTAAACGTTTTAGTTAATAAAAAATAGGGTTAAATATGTTTTTAATCCTTATACTTTGGGACGATTTTGATTTTAGTCTATTTTCTAACTATGGTACAATTTAGTCCTTCAACTTTAGAAAACTCTGCTTTTAGTCTTTTTTACCATTTTTTTAATTTTATTTGTTGTTTCAAACATGTTTCATTATAGCATTTAGATTGTTTGCACTGACACATTTTTGCTTCAATGTTAACTAAAAAACGTGCTTGAAACAACAAATAAAGTTTAAAAAAAAATGGTAAAAAAGACTAAAACCAGAGTTTTATAAAATTGAAGGACTAAATTGTATCATAGTTTGAAAATAGACTAAAACAAAAATCGCCCCAAAATATAGGGACTAAAAACATATTTAACCCTAAAAAATATTATTATTTTAGCGAAAGTCTTTCAGATGGATTCAATTTTTTTTTCCATGTTCTTTTAAACAATATATTATTCTAAAATTCCCTCTATATGATTGATATTTGTATATTACAATAAATCTTATATTAAAAAAGTACTGTTATAATTTATAGCATTATATTTTAATTTTAAGTTATTATTACTTATTTTAAAAAATTATAATTTCTGGACTTTTAAATTCCACCACCATTGTGGTGGTCTCTATCTATTTTTGTGTATATTTTTGGTTAATCTCACACAATAAATAATGTCACTACAGGAACTTATTGAAGTAACTTGTTCATTTATGTTTTTCCATTTTAGGTTTTAGTTCGAGAATTAAGTTTTCGAGAGGAAGTAAAAGCAGGAGAAAAGTGACACGAGTCAGCCTTTGAATTGGGAAAACCAGTCAACTAGCACTGTAATAATAAAGAAACGAATTAGGTATTTTCATCATTATTACCATTTATTATTATTTTTATACCATGTACATACGCAGACACATTATTCTGATGTAAGAAACACAACAACTCTCGAAAGCGCAAAACAGTGAAGGAAAAAGCTGATCACATCAGCATCGCCTAACCTCTGACCTTAAAATAAGAGAACACCAACAACCTTGGCGTTGTGCAGTGCTCTCTTTGTAGTTAGTGTGTGTGTGTGTGAGAGAGAGAGTGTCTTCTCAGAGAGATGGCGGCGGAGATACCGTGCTGCGGGACAAAGTTCTCATTGTACGTGTTGGTGATCGTAGGATTGGTCTGCTTCGCGGGCTTAATGGCTGGTCTCACTCTCGGACTCATGTCTCTCGGACTCGTCGACCTCGAAGTTCTCATGAAATCTGGCCGTCCTCAGGATCGAATTCACGCTTGTCCGTACCATCCCCTTTTCCGCCTTTGCACAATTCTAATTTAGTATCACTCCTTCGTATTCATCGTTTTTTCTTCTTTCTTTGCAGCGAAAATTTATCCAGTGGTTAAGAATCAACATCTTCTGCTTTGCACACTTCTAATTGGAAACTCCTTAGCCATGGAGGTATTGTCAATGAACCAATTTAACCTTTCTTTATAATAATAATAATAAATAACTAATAATAGTAATATAACAATAATAATAATAATAATAATTATTATTATTATTATTATTATTATTGATTTTAACGTTTCTATTTTTAGGCTCTTCCCATTTTTCTTGATTCACTGGTGCATCCTGCTGCTGCAATCTTGATTTCGGTCACTCTCATCCTCATGTTTGGAGAGGTAATTATTGATCAGTGTCATATGGATAATCGAAGTTGGACTGTTTTGTTGAGTGAGGTTCCCTGTTCTATGATTTGTGCAGATATTGCCGCAGGCAATTTGCACAAGATATGGATTGACAGTTGGAGCAACGCTGGCTCCATTTGTTCGTGTTCTTCTTCTTGTTTTCTACCCGGTTTCTTATCCAATCAGCAAGGTATGCTTATCGATTGCTACCACTGCAAGCTGTTAGTGAAGGGTTGAATGACATGTTTGGATGTGAGGAGTTTGAAATAGGGAATCACAGTTGAAAGTGAAAGCTGTAATTTTAAGTTTCTGAAAAACACATCTAAAATGGGGAACCAGTCACGCTATTTTACACTATAATGTATCTGAAAGGGGATATGCATGTCAAAAACTGTATGATAACTGTATTAAAAGAAAATTCTGATGGAGGTTGTTATGTTTTCAGGTTCTTGATTGGATGTTGGGTAAAGGACATGCTGCCCTTTTGAAGAGGGCAGAGCTCAAGACTTTTGTGAACTTTCATGGAAATGAGGTGTTTGTGTTTAATATATATAATTGAAAATTTGGAGATCCAAGTTTTAGAGGATTTATAAAAGTTTTGCCTTTATATTCATTTGAATGCTTTAAGACGTGCTTGTATAATATTTTGAGCGTGGGTTTCAAATTTATAATATGTCCTAGTTATTTCAGTATCATACCATTTTGTGCTCTCGTGTAACATGGATACGTGATTGTTTTCATTTCTAGGCCGGTAAAGGAGGAGATTTAACTCATGACGAAACAACCATCATTACTGGGGCACTTGAGTTGACAGAAAAGACTGCAAAAGATGCCATGACTCCCATATCAAAGGCATTTTCCCTTGATCTGGATGCAACTCTAAATTTGTGGGTTTGTGAATTCTTTATGTTCTCTCCACTATTCTCATATCTTCTTTTGTTCTAATCATGTCCTTTGTGTCTGCACTGAAGGGAGACACTGAATTCGATAATGACAATTGGTCATAGTAGAGTTCCAGTTTATGCAGGAGAGAAAACTAATATTATTGGACTTGTTCTGGTAATTTCTCTGATTTTCTTCCGTTTCAGATTTTGTAAATAGATGCACAGGATTATAGATGCCTAGTTGATAACGTCCATAATTAATGCCTGTTATAACTCTTGTAATCATATTGGATGACTTGATATTCTGGTGAATATTATTGACTCAAAGTTTCATTTATTTGTTTGGTTTTATAAGTTGGTGCTTTTTGGCTACGTCAAATGGTAACAATATCATACTATTATACTAATTTTTTTCCTTTACTGTTATAATGGTTGTTCGGGTAAAATGCATGAGAAATATGTAAATCTGATCTTTAGGCAGAAGTTTTACGACCAAATGAATGCAAAAGTTTGTAAGGATTGTGTCAAGCTTGAGTGAGATCTTCTATCAGACCTGATTATGATTACTGTTTATGACATACGTAGTAATAGATTGCGGTGTAACTGATATATAATAGAACTTTACTGTCAAATGATTCCGGAATAAAATAGATTGTTTGCGGGAGAAATGGTAAAAAAGAGGAAATCCTGCACTTTCATCCCTATTGTGTCGCTTAACGATAACAAAAACATCAGCCTTAGCCCACCGGATATGCACGATTATGCCACTCATTCTTTGTTAGTTAATCTTCGGTCCACTTTTATGCGTAGGTGAAAAATCTCTTTATGGTTGATTCAAAGGCTGCAGTTCCTCTAAGAAAAATGGTCATCAGAAAAATTCCTCGGTAATCCTTTTTCACACATGAAATGAGATACACTATCCTTACATACGAACTAGATCGCATGTGTATGGTTGATGCTTGCCATTACAAGGTAGTCATTATTTCTTCATCCTGCAGTGTTTCAGAGAACATGCCTCTGTATGATATTTTGAACGAATTTCAGAAGGGTCATAGTCATATTGCAGTAGTGTATAAGGATCTGAACAGTAAAAGTGAGGCCCCAAAGAAGGTTAAAGATGGAGAACAGCATGATCTCAGGGACAACTATAAGAACAAGGGAGAGAATGCACCCTTGGATAAAGGTAGAGATTGAAATAAAAGTAGAATAAATTTCAGTTTCTTTGGTGAGTATGTGCTTTCTAAATATTATGTGTGGTTTGCAATTTGTTGAACTCTTAAAGCAGGATATGGTAAACTGTACTTTAGTTCCTCTGAAAGTGTCATTAATCCTCCTGTTACCTTCCTGGTTATTTGAGGAAGCTTTTATACCTAGAAATTGTCATTTGTGTTCGATATGTGTTTCCTCCTCTGAATCTCTGAAGGTTATTTTCAGAACCATATGGTTTTTTCCTTCAAAATTTTGTGGTTTTCTTTCTGTATGTTTAAATATATTCTCCATTGTATTCTTTAGTATTATGATCCTTTGCGGTTCTCAAGTGAAACTCTTAGTGACTACCTTTTTATACCTCACTGTGGCTGCATATTTAGGTTCTAAATTGGAGTCAGGTGATACTTTGACTACTGCTACTAAGATTGAAGGTGCTCAACAAGCAAAGAAAAGTCCACCAGCAACTCCTGCTTTTAAAAAGCGACATAGAGGGTGTTCATATTGCATCCTGGACCTTGATAATGCGCCCCTGCCAGTATTTCCACCCAATGAAGTGGTTGTTGGTGTTATTACAATGGAGGATGTCATCGAAGAGCTTCTTCAGGTTAGATGCTTTAGTGCATTTAGAATTGGCAGTTTGTGCTCCAAAGTATTTAATCATGTATATTTGTTTTGATATTCTTTTTAGCTTTTTCACCCCTATATTCACCTTTAATTATCTTCTGCCGATGCACAATTAGCCATCACCTATTCCTCCTTGTTTCCACTCAGTACGGATGATTAAGTGCTATTTTTATAGTTAGTTATTGAAGAAGGAACTACTTGATTTCAATTCTGCTGGACTACTTCCCTGTTACATGAAGATGTTTCAAACTGCTAGAATGGGTTGTTTTGTTGCTAGAGCCTTAAGAGCTTCGTATTTACTATTCTTGTTAAGTTGCAGTTTTGCTTCTTTTGCCTTTTAAATTAGCTGTATGGGTTGATTCATCTTCATTAAATCTTTGTGTATTTCAGGAGGAGATATTGGATGAAACTGATGAATATGTCAATATCCATAACAAGTAAGCTCTCAATCGGATTCCTCTTATTTGTCATCTGATGCACACCAGTTTAGTTTGATCAATTTGTTACTAGCTGACGTTACGTGTTCTTCGTATTTGGTTTAGTGAGTAACAAAAATAGATCATTGTTAGCTTATTGAAAGAAGCATATTAAATTGAGTTATTGCAAATGCAGGATAAAAGTTAACATGAATGCTTCAAAGGAGAAGGCTTCTGATGCAAATCTGATGCAACCTTCTCAAGAGGTTCAAGGGCACACACCAACTAATTCAATTTCTACAGCTACTTCTGCAACAGGTTCACCTACCACAATCGATCTAATCTCTGAAAGTGAGTCACTAAGGAATCAATAGTTCATAAAGAATGAGAGAATGACATAGGTTTGTGCTTCTGTTGAAAAGGCAAAGCAGTATATAGTTTCCTCTAAAATTTCCTTGTATTATATTTTGTTAATAACTAATATAGAGAAAGGGCACTAGCCAGACAAAACAGAATGGAGTTTATTTTTTTCACTTTTGATGAAAGCGGAGTGCAAATCTATCACTTTCTAATATCACATCCAATTCTGTTTATTTTTGGAATGTACTAAACATAAAACAGAGGTTTTATGTTTTATGTTATCTTCTATCTCATTTTCGCGAGTTTATCGACTGCTACCTTTGTATAAGATATTTTAATGTTGGATTATTCCACTTGCATGATATCCTAATAAGGTTGTTAATTTGTATTGTAGTGCAAATTCAGAGAGACGAAAAATTTGCATTTTTTGTTGAGCTTTTTTAGTTACCCTCTGTGCCTCTAAAATATACTTATATATACTTATTTTGATATTGTAAAAAATATTTTAAAAAAATAGTATACTAAAAATAATGTATTTTGAAGACATAGGATATGATAGTACAAAAACACTCAACAGAAAAAAAAAATTGTATTTAAAATATAATGATATATACTAATTTTGATGTTTTAAAATATATTAAAAAAATTTAATATAATGAAAAGTAATCTATTTTGAGGACACTGTAGATGACTGGAATGTCCTGCCTAATGCAATTATCTGTGATATGAGAATAATCAACCAAATAAAGGAAATGTTAATAAGCATTAGATTGAAATCAATCATTTGACTTTTTTTTTATGCAAACTAATTCCTCTCTTCATTCAAAATTTACAACCCTCGGACAAATAGTCAATTCACTCGTTTAGCTTTTTATCTTTTTTTTTTTTTTAAATTATGTCTCTTTAATAAAGTAACCATTTATTATTTCTTTTGTTACATTTTTGGGTAAACTTATTTTAAAAAAACTAAAGCAGAAAAATAAGAATACCTCTCTATCATATAAATCATACATGCTCACATTTTATCCATAAAAGGCAGTACATACTTCCTCTTTTATTCATTTCAATCTAACTTGTCATTTTTTTCATGTTATTTAAGTTAATTTAATAACATATTGTAAAGATTAATTTAATAAAACAATGAATCATAATTATGCATGACTTCTTCCAACATATTTGAAGTAAAACTTGAATCCGTTGTAGGTAGTGCCGTTAAAATGGGTCACAACCCGTAGGTCAACCCTGCCGTCACGGGTTCAGGCCGGATTGGGTTTGAAAAATACAATCCACTTATATGCGGGTCAAATTTCAACCCGGCTCATTTAGACCCGGCTCATGCGGGTTGAACCCGTGGTGAGCCGGGTTGACCCACCAACCCACCTACCTAATTTTATTTTTTTAATTTATTATTTTATTTATGAAACCCTAAAAAATAAAATACTTTCTTCACTCACTATGTATACCAAAAAAGTAACATCTATTCTCACAAATCACTCTCACGGTACTTACTCTCATTTGACGACGGTGCTCTCACTCTCGCTTCACTCAAATTATTCAAGGAGCAGGTAAAGCACCCTTCCTTTTTTCTTCTCTTTTCTCCACATTTTTGTTTCCTCACTTCTCTTTCTTTTTTTTTTTCAAAAACCCTATAGTGAAAAAAATAGGGGTTTGCGAATTTGTTTTTTGTTCTGGGGGATTTGAAGACATGAAATGATTTTTTCATGTTCTGCCATGTGTGTATCAGATTTTGTTCATTTTATTTAAATGATTTGAGTATACATTATTTGAACAAGCTCTTTTTGATATCTTTGAATTTGGAAAATCATGTTACAGATTAAACTATTAATTTTTTGTTGATGTTGTTGAGTACTGTTTCTCTTTTTTTTTACTAATATTTTTTTATTGATTGTCGGAATTTTTCTGATATTAGAAAAACTTTTATTAGTGAATTTGGAGACATAAGAACAAGAGTCAAGGCTTACAACAAGAACTTTTTTTTTACTAATATTTTTTTATTGATTGTCGGAATTTTTCTGATATTAGAAAAACTTTTATTAGTGAATTTGGAGACATAAGAACAAG